>NC_142434.1:4785000-5094166 GCF_059516105.1 Syngnathus floridae
GGACATCGGCTCGGTGTTGGATCAGCTGCAACAAGTCCCCGGCTTCATCGAGTACAACGCGCGGACCAACGAGTACTTCTTCGACCGCCACCCGGGTGTCTTCGCCTACGTGCTCAACTACTACCGCACCGGGAAGCTCCACTGCCCGGCGGATGTTTGCGGACCGCTGTTCGAGGAGGAGCTCTCCTTTTGGGGCATCGACGAGACGGACGTGGAGCCGTGCTGCTGGATGACGTACCGGCAGCACCGCGACGCCGAGGAGGCGCTGGACGTGTTTGAGCTCAACGTGGACACCGGGGAGCAGGACGACGACGACGTGGGCAAGAGGCTCGGCATCGAGGACGTGGCGGCCGACGGGAGTGGCGGAAGCCTGTGGAGAAAGTGGCAGCCGGTGGTTTGGAACCTCTTCGAGGACCCTTACTCCTCCAGGGCTGCCAGGGTATGGACGCGCAGAGAACAGTGCTTCTTAAACTTTTTGACACCTCCCAAAAAATATTTGTGTTTATAATAACCACCATCAAAGTCTAGTAGAATAGTAGGACTAAGTGTTCACAAATCACGTGATGGTTAAAGTCCTAAAAAGTTTATATTACATTAGTGTAAGCCACTGTAATATTATGCTTAGTGCAACAAAATGAATTTTAAATTAGAAATTTTGTTCAAACATCAACCCATGCTTATGCTAGTTAATGTTTGGCTCATTAAAATTCATGTATAAATGAAAATGCGATGTTAAAAAATAATGGCAATTAAATCCTAAAGATTTCCCCAAAATGCTGATAAACATTCAATATGCGGAAAATGTGTGTGAGTAAAAAATTAAATATATAATTTTATTTTTGAATTTAAAAAATGGAAAAATCAGGGAAAAAAAACCGTGATTAACGTTGGCAGCAGAGAACCTACCTGCAGTGAACAAGATTGTGTTTGCTCTAATCTATTTTGTGAATCTGATCAATCGCCAATTTTGCATAAAATGCAAATGATCTATCGATTCCAATCCAACCGATTAGATCTGTAGAACTTCAAGCTCTCATAGCCTCCCCTAACCTGTTTTGCAGCTTTGGTCATGTGTCATTAAAACGTCTGAGTGTGAAGTTGTGACGTTCATTTCAGTCGACAGCGGAGGGTGATATTTATCAACGTGACGGCTCTCTGAGATCAATAAAAATTGACGAATGATTAAATTAAATTCTTATTCTACAAGCACACTATTAATCAGACCTCACATAAATGCACTACTGATCACAAGCAAACAAATTCTACTTTTCTACCCGAGACCGCCATTGAGATCATTTTACGATTTTGACGATGTGCCTGATTGTTGGTAAAGCAATTGTGTTAGCCATATGCCGCTAATATTTACACAAAAATTACAACCCGGACAAAAGGTGACCAGCCTCCTCTAGATATTGAGTGTTGCTAAGATACCTCTCCAGTTGGCTGTAATCGGAGCTGCGTACATTTACTTTTGGTTAAGTAATTAACTAACCTTTCTAATTCTGATTTTATACAGACACATAAGTTGCGATGACAGATGCGTTTGTGTCTCAAGGCGAGGCCGAAACCCAAAAGTACACGACTGTCCCTTTAATGAACTTGCTCGCAAGCGCCGGTGCCAGCAATCGTGTTTCCGTGGGCTCCCCACGCTGTTTCTATTGTTGTAGCCGTCCTGCTCGCGCTTCCCTCTCACACACAGCCTCTCCGATCTTCATGCAATCGCCTTCAAACTGACTACAGACTTCTGAAATCAGTAAAGTTGAAAATAGAGTTGTAATAATATGAAAATAAAGTTATTTTAGGAGGATGATTACAAGAATAAATTTGTAATATTGTACAAATTATATATATATACACACACACACATCAGTAAGGTGTGTTAATGTGTTTGTCCCTCTCATATTTCTTTAGCTGTGACGGGAACAAACTTGTGACGGTAACAAACTAAGACAAATAAACGCCACCGATATCATTTTCCATATCTGCTCGGAGGTGGGGATTTTACTGCCTGTCCCGTAGTCCCCCCCCCCCCCTCTGTGTCTTTAGCCTCATATGCCTCACCCTCACCCACGCACCCCCCCCTATGTCCGCTTCCCATCCCCGTCCGTTTATGATCTCATCCGAGACCGACGCTTGCTTTCTTCCACTTAAGAGGTTAAAGAAAATCCAACCCGTCTGGGTGCCGCCTGCCGCACGCCTGAAGAAACCAAAGCCGGGCTGCACGCTCAGCCTCCGAGTTGTCATGGCAACGTCATCACGGCGGCCTGTTTTCATTCAGAGCCGTCTGCTCTGTGAAACGGATTGATTTCAGAAACCTGCTCGACCATGAACGCCCTTATTGCTCGGTTACCCCTGACGTGCCAACTTGTTAGTTGACGCTTTGGAAATGATGCGCGTTGGCGCGTGACGCAAACCTTAGCTAAACTAAACAAAACTCAAGTAAATTGAAGTAAGGTCCTTCCGCGAAGAAGTCGAAAACAACAGTCTCTGTTTATTAACCCGACAAGAAAGGCCAAACGCATCAACGGACGCATCAGTTAAAGTAGCGCACATCCTGACCAAGCACAAAAAGCGATAGCAGGGTCAATACACAGCTGGGAATCATTCTTCTGGCGCCATAAAATTAGGACCGGTTGACATATCCGTGTGAGTCAGCTTTTTCTGACATGAATATCTTTTAATCGGAGTTCTGAACTAGACTGACAGATGAGCATTTCACCGATTCCATCTGAGTGATACACTCTTACTCACAGCTGAAACTGGAAGTGTTGATGTGTGAAAACGATCAAGATGAAGCATGTCTTGAACTCGTTCGAAATTTTAAATACAAGAATGAGGATACGAGTCCATTTTTTTTTCTGTCCAGTGAACCTGAGCTATTTAGAAACTAGCAAAACAAAGAGGCTCATAAAGCATCAACACCATGCAGCTAGCATGTTCATAATCCTGAAACTAATGTACATAGACGATTGTATTCAGTTGTTTAATTATTCAAAACAAATAACGATCCTCACCAGAGGCTCATCAATAGTATTAAGTAGCACATTTTTTAAAACATGTGATAGATGCAAAACAAGCATACTCACTTGCGCTATATAAGTTAGCAATGCTAACAAATTGCCAGCACCATTTAAGTCAAGTCAAGTCAAGTCAATTTATATAGCCCTAAATCACAAGCTGTCTCAAAAGGCTTCACATATACAAAACAAGTTGACAATTTTTCTCAAAGCATCCCCTGATCTTAAGCTTAGCTTAAGTAGCTACACTGTTTGGAAGCTTTCGGCCATTTTGAAAACCATGTCCAATCCCGTCACACATCCTCCGAGGCGGGAACAGACGCCGAGACCTCTCTACAGCAGCGGGCCCTGACGGCCAGCTAGGCCAAGCTAGCTGTCCTAGCGTAGGCGGTTATTGCACACCGCTGGGAACGTCGCCAGCCGCTGTCAGTCACGTTAATCCGCTCCGCCAATCATGGTGGCACGCCCATGCTGTTAACTGTAACAGCTGAGCAGCGGGCACGGCTGGATAAGGACTCGGCACACTGACGCTAGCGTTGTGCTATGAGTCATTGTTGATGATACTGTAATGTTTGCTTCCTCGCATTTTGATATCTGTGATTCTATTTATATGAACAAAAAAATGGACGCAGAATTCCAGGAAAACAAATTCGGATATTTCACTGACTGTATCAGGCATCTGTTTACATCCAGAAAATATTAGAGAGAGGCTTGTTGGATAGTTAATCAAAGCGACCCGTTCACTACACATGAATGGAATCGTTCCTTTGCAGTTGCCGGCTATATACGGCGTCCCTTCGAGGCTTTCGTCTGTCGTCTCTCCTCATGCTCCTCAAATGCAAAACTTGCTCACTCACTTGCAAAGGAACTTTTAAATTATTTGGCATCACAAGTCATGCGCCAGATTTGGCAGCAAGCAAGATTTATTTATTCATTCACGTGGATCGTTTGTCTCAAAGTAGCAACGTTTGGCGCTGACTCCATTGTGGTCATTTTAAAATCACGAGAAATATTTTTGGAATCAGTCAAGATTTAATTCCAGTTTTGACATATAGGGGGCACTCAACACATCTTTTTATTGGTTCCAAAAACCACCCGCGATAAGTGAAATCCGCAGAGTACGGTCACCAACAAGAAGTACTAGACAGGCTAACGAGTTAGCGGAAAGATGCTAATTCGCGATCGTGCTAACACGCGAAAACGGACTTCTAAAGGAATGTAAACGAATATTTGGAGCAATACTACATTGTCCTAAACGTTAGACACATGTTTCCTCAATTTAGAAGTTTTATTTTGACTTTTAAATTGTTTTTTAATTTGGAAAAAAAATCCGCGATGTAGTGAAGCCGCGATAAACGAAACGCGAAGTAGCGAGGGATCACTGTATTGCATTATGAATGACAAAAAATAATTTTTACTATAATTATAATTTGTCCATGGAAATTTCCGTTGGCATTTTCAGATATACAGTCGATGTGCTTTTAGTTCTATCATGCATTTATAAACGCTCGGACCACCAGCAGAGGCGGTGAAGCGACACCTCTGTGTTGAAATTCATATGAGCTATCAGCCATATGTTGAGGTGAATAATTCATACGTATTGGATTTTTTTCCGAAAGACGGAATGTTTCTCAAGGACATTCAGATGGACTGAAAGTTTTCATTTTTTCCGCACCATTTTACACAACCCGGAGGCTCGCTCCTTTCAAGGGATAATGGAAATTCTCACTGTCAGGCTCATATGCGTTTCTTGAGACTCGCATACCGCAAACATATCGTAGAAATGGAAAATTGCCTGAAACTGTTTTTTCTTTATGTAGTAGAGAAAAATATTTACATTTGAAAGTCAAGTACTGCTTCTCGCTCCACACAATTTGATAATAATAATGGAAATTCTCGCAGCAGACTTTAGTCCATCTAAAGTTTTTATTTTTTTTACGATTCAGTGATAGCCAACCAGGCAGAAGCAACCCTATTAGTAATTCTCTACTGAATTCAGACTTGCGGTGACCCTAATGACCCTCGAGACCTGCTCATCAGACTCCCAGGCAGAGGATGATGTTCATGCCTGACTCCGCTCGCTCTCTAACAAGGAGTGTCAAAGTATTACTACCGAGAGCAGAATGTCGAATGAAATTTCACTCTTACGAGTCCATTTTAATCGTCTGGCATCGAAATAGCTTCATGTCATTGAGCTCTAGTCACAGTGACATCCTAGAAGGCCTGTGGCTGAAACTCCAGGATCAAGGATGGATTTTTAGCTACAGTGAGCATAAATGTGTAATCCTTCCAAAGTCAAATTACTTGCTTCCAAATCGGTCCCGGTTCAGTATCTGGGTGAAAGTGATATCGTAGGACACGCAATGACTCGGCAGTTTTGGGGTTTCCTTCGCTTCCTGTGATTTGTCATCGTCACCTTTGATACAAATAGGTTTTCGGATATGTTCAGGTCTTGCTAGTATGCTGTGAATGCATGTTATTTGTTTTTACCGCTGTTAGCAATAGCTAATGTAGCCATTTTATCTAACACTGCTAGGATAGCTTAATTGTGCTAAAGCTAGCTTTCTCTCGGTTTAGAAAAAAACAACAGCATTTGTTTTCTGTATTTTGTACTACATTTCTTGATCTTTCGGAGTTGAATCCTATTTTTTTTTCCGAACAAGTTCCTACGTTTATGCTAGCCCATCATACCGCCATTCTGCGTCACTCCACTATTTATGCAGAACGTGTTACTTGGTAGTTGAGTCAATTTAACGATATCACATTTAAATACCGTACCATCTCTGATCACACTCGAAACACCAACACTCAAATATAATCCTCTCATCGTACGCTGGCAATTATGTTTTTGATCCGCTTCAAACCGCAACTCTTGTTCCATTAGAACCGTCTTCCAAAGACGGAAATGGCGAATCGGGATCATCGTAAGTGGTCAGTGGTGAGCAACCTAATTTGTGGCAAGGAAGAGCTTTTCGTGTATGGTAAATGAACAACATATAAGGATTTAAAAAAAAAAAACATACCTAACTCTATGCATTTGGAAATTAAGATAACCTTTTCCGTCGCTATAGTTATCACGACAATCGTTTCAGCCCGTTTTGATCTTCGTCGGCCGGACGGCGGGAGGTTAGCGATAGTGGCGCTGCCCTGCCTTGACGCCATCTGGGCAAGCTTTTGCTCTCCCACTCCCGCCGTCACACCGCAATGCTAATGCACTTCCTGTGTACGTATTGATCGCGGGATGACGTTGACAAAAATATACCGTACATGCTTAGCTACCACAAAAAGGTGTCTCTGTCCTGCTCAGGGCCAGTGGAAATGTTATTACGAGCCACTGTATACTAGCCGCGGGGGCTAATTCGCTACCGCTAATGTTCCTTCAACCTCTCTGATTCATGAAGTTCTTTATCGGTTGTGATGAATTAGGTTACGCAAGTGACTGTAAGAGACCAGCGCTGAAGCATCGAAAACCTTTCTACTTAATGTGGAAATGACGTGTGGTCGCAGTAGTGATTTTTACAATACCTTAAGTCACAAGATTATTTCCGTGACCAAATTTTATTCGGATATTAAATCAAGTCGTCTTAATCTGGGACATTTTAATTGTCCGTTCTTCCAAGTCGGAACTGTCCTCCTATTTTTGGCTTTACTCAGTCAAAATGATTGGTTTGTCTGTGTGCGAGGGACCTCAATTCACCCAAACAATAACTGTTGTTGTTTTTTTTCGAGGGGAGATGTTTGATGAAATGACTGGATATTTTCGAGAGGTCTATTTTTCATCTTTAGTGTAAAGTAGCGCAACGGGAAAGGGTAGGATGAGTCACATTACTCAATACGGAAAGAAGACCGACTTCTGCAGCTGCGCTTCTGGTCATCATCAATCTGATAAAAAAAAAACTTTGCTCTATTTTTGTTTTTTTTTCTACACTAGTAGTGGGAGTTCTATGGACAAATTAAATCTCATTGGCTTAAGGTTTCCTCAAGTGGCTTAATCGTGATAATTCTTTCCAACTAGTCTGTAACCATTCATGTTTAATGACGGAGAATACTGGCGGCAATGACAAGAAGGACTTGTAAAACTGTCATGTTAGGAATGGAAGACGCCCGAACAAGGCAAGAGTGATTAGACCCTGAGAAAAGGTCGACTTTTACGAGTTAGATAGAATAGAGGTAATTATTTTCTGAGTCATCCAGACGGACCAATTACAATTTCCAAATTTAGTTGAGTCTTAGTCTCAGTTGCAGATCATGTCTTCTTCAGGATTTAGGGTAAACCAAAAAAAACGTCATTCAATCCGATCACCGATCTATTATTGATTTACGTCTAGGGACGATCCATCGGGAGAAGTTTGGAGCTGTCGCAAAGACGGACAAAGTCACAGAGCAAAGATGATTACACATCAATTTTTATGCGGATGGGACACCCAGTGCTTCGTAATGTTCCAATAATGTATGCAGCTGGGCCAAGGCAGATACATTTGTCTGAGCCCGAGTCGCTTGGGATATCTCCCGTCTCTGTGTTAATAATTACTCAGTGAGGATGCTAATGGATTACGTTTTGGTGGAGAGAGTGTTTGGATTCAGACATTTAGGCGGGGCAGCTTTCATCTCTTAATACGTAGACATTAATCCCAAACGTTATTTACCTCGGTATCCTTGGTTTCTTAAGTTTCTGTGTTATCCTGGGAACCAAAATTTTTCCATGATCTCGGAGACCACCAAAAAAGGACATAACCACCAGATCTTTATTTTTTAAAACTGGTACTATTCTAAGTACGGGTTCCGTGGGAGCCATTGAGGCGGCACCTGTTGAGCCAGACGAGACGATCAATCAGAAATGGGCTGGGTCAAAAAAAAAACAGACTCACTAGGGATAATAAACTCAAATCTGGCCAAGTCTCTTGGCTTCCCCTCGACTGTGCCTCACTGACTTGGCCTACATTCAGGTTTTTTTGTTCCCATCAGAAGGATATTCTTAGACGGCTCTTTCAGGGTTATTCTTTAAAGGGGGCGGGGGGGAATCAAACAATCACAATTATAGGAAGGTCGAGCTTTCCCTAATTTTTGGTTTCCTTTGAAGGAAATACGTACTTGCAACATATTGGCAAATTACATCGAGAGACGTATTTGTATATAATTTTGTATGTTAATCCAGAAACCAACCTACTCGTGTTAATTGCACTACTTTGCTCACATGGCTTTTCTTTTTTTTTTTATCCCCGCCTTCCTCCAGAGAGGTGCTGCGTTTGATACAAAAAGGTTTATTTTTAGAACGTTTATGAATCGAGTTAAAGTGTAAAATGGCTGCAGCGGGAGGTCAGACTGATCATTTGTCAACAGGAGGAACTAACTGAACCTCAAGGCACAAACAGCCTTGAGATATCACGTCATCCGAACATTAAAATAAAATAATAAATAATCTATTCTAGTATAGTGCATATAAAGTGTTTTTTGTCCCCCCCGGAGTATGGGAAGCCTCTGGCAACGTACGTCCTCCTTTTTATTCAAAAACTTTTCAGTTTAATCCAGTTTACACCCATTTTGTTGCTTTTAAAATCCGCAATGTGCAATTCTTACAATTTATAACCACAATATGGCAAATGATGATTGCAAACAATTTATATCCTTGAGTTTACAAGCCGCCTCCCACTTTCTCTGTCTGTCTGACCATGGATGGCAGTGACCTTGAGTTGAGAGAATTTGGAAATCACAAACCCAGTGGAGAGTCTAGGGAGGGATTAGTGTTTGTTTTCCTTGGCATGCTTTCATGGCAGAAGGTGACACCCAGACACAATGGTGAGCCAAAATCTAAAAAAAAAAACGCTCTGAGAACCGTCCCCCCCCCCCCCCCCATTGAACTCATTTGTGCTTGTCCACAAATGTCTTCTCATATCCTCAAACGTGTTACAGTTCTCGCCTTTGGCAATTCATTTCATGCGAACCTCAATCTCGTCACTCTATCTATTGTCGCCTTGCTTATATCTTTGTCACCTTCAGGGGAAACAATGCAATGTTTTCATCATAGCTGTCTTCATTTCTTCACCTCTCCATCTTGGGAATCTTACCAGCGAATATTTTTTTTCCCCCATAGACTAAAAATTGTTGAGACTTCCAGTGCAGAATAACTGTTTAAAAAAAAAAATCTGTATTAACTCAGAGTAAAATAATACCTTGTTTATTTCGCCACAGGGTTCGCAGAGTTATTTTTAGTTTTATTATACGTCTCGAGTTCATGTAGGAAAGTGTTTTGTGTAATAATCATTGCTACGGGGCTGCGTTCTGTTTGTGTGCTCCTCTTCTAAGTCGGTTCTATTTTGCCAGGGCTCCGCTCGCTTCCTCCAGGGTAATTGGCCTTAACTCGATGCGAAACGCCAGATAAGTTCAGCCATAATGCCCGGTGTTGATAAATATCCGCTGGTGGGCTGCTCCAGTATACTCGTGAGGTTCAAATGTTAGCATGTGTGCTAAAAACTGGTATGTGGATGATGGAAGGAATTTTTTGAATTCAAAATGTTAGGCCCACTGTGTACATTAAAAGTGTTTCAAGATATGAACTGTAAGATAAAACAATAATGAGATGGGCGCCATTATACTGCCCCCTTGTGGCCAAGGCATACACAAGCACAATGTCGATTGAGTTGAAGCAAAATTTCTAAATATATATATATATTTTTTTTTTACGTTGTGTTTGATTACAGGTAAAGAAAAAAAATGGAATAACTGCCCTCGTATGACTCGTCTTTTTAAATACTTAAACATTAAAAATGCGTAACTTTTCACTGGTTGCATAGCGCTGCTACTCTGCCAGTCTGTTTGATAGTAATGGGAGCCGCTTCATGAATCATTAAAGACATTTTTCTTCCAGAACAGAGTGCAATTTGGATTAATGGACGCGGGCGATGAGAGCTTTTCCATTTTATCTGTATTATTTAAAGAGCAATAGTCGGACAATGGACGGTCAGAATCCGAGCGAGCCACAATGAGCGGCAACATTCATTATCGTCACTCGATTGTCTCGCTCTTTTCTTTCACCATGTCTGTAATCTGCTTTTGTCTTCCATTTTTCATGCCTCTCTTTTTTTTTTCTTTTTTTTTTTGAGCATGGCCAGCTCCCTTCCTTGCGCTCGGTTGCCTCTCTACTGCTGTCTCCTTGTTTCCGAGGCTTTTTATCTAATCAGCTTTCAGACAGAAATGCAATTATTGCACTAATGGTAAGTTTGATTCCAGAGAGCGTTTTGGCACTTTGTCATTGCATATTTGAATAAATGTGACTTTTCTCAGGGGTTTTGATCCAAAAGTAGAACCATCATGCTAAAACTACTGTTGTCTGTCAACAGTTCTGGTTAATTGATCAGGACAATAGACAAAATATCAGTTTAATTGGGTACCAAAATAAAATATTTTTTTTTATTAAATGTAAATTTTGATCCCCCAATGTTTTGTGGCCTTAAAACACCCCAGAATGTGAATAATTTATGTTAGCCAGTTGTTCCGCACCGGCTGTAAATTTACAAATGTGAAAAGCAGTCGCGGCTTTTGTTTCACTCCAACTCTGCAGGTGGCAGTAATGAGTAAGGTTGAAAAAAGTTCCCGATTTTTTTTGGGTTGGAAACCTTTAAAACACAAAATCGAAAGTTGTTTTTTAACTCTTTGAGTGCCGTTGACGTGAAATACTATAATGGGAATTTTAACGAGGAGTGCCAGCTACGTCAATTGCCGTCAACAAAAATTTTTTAGCCATTTTTTTGTTTTGTTTTGATTGGTATATGAACACATACAAAACATCTGAATGAATTTTCTCAATTTTGACATCATGGTGGCAAGTTTTTGCTCACATGTTGCTTTGTCAAGACACATCAAAATTCAGCTCAGCTTGAGCTCGATCGGTACGGGCTTTGTCGGATCATCTTCTGTCTTTTGTCACAACGCTCCGCAACCGCCGCTTTCCCCATTCCTCATCGTCATAGCAACAGAAGATGTCCCTACCTCATCTCTCGGCAAAGATGTTGAATAACGCTGAGCTGCTGCCATGCACTATGTCAGTGAATGGAGCAGACCAAAGTAAAAGATCTGCTATTTATTTATTTTTTTATGCAATATTTCCACATAGCATTGAGTTTTGCAGGTTTATATTTTTCTTTCTATGCTCCTTAGTCACCCAAAAACTAAGAACTATGTTAAAATCAGTTGAGGAGTTTCATTTAGACCTGTCGCTCTTTGCCGCCATCTTGTGGCATCTAATTCCGAATTTCACATATGATGGATGGGCAAGGCACTCAAGAGACTTGGGGAAAGTGTGTGTGTGCGTCCTTGAGCGTGGTCACACAATAAGGGTGATGTATCACGCTTGTGCTCGCCTTGTTTCACTTAGTACTTTCATTTCCACTCTGCGTGTAATTGCACGTTTTCCTTTTTAATGACAATAATATATTCATGTATTCAGGAAATCATGGGAGGGCTGAGCAAATGCCTGCCAACTAGGCTTTTAATCATGACAGAGAAAGACGTCCACAGACATCTCATTTCGACACACAAAGGTAAATAGCACACGTCGTTTGCTACGCCGAAGAGAAAAAAATTCTGAGTAGAAACTAAAATTAGCTTTAAAACGTCAAACCGCAGTTGTAACTTAAAAAATAGATTAGGGATGGAAAAGAATACATGTTAGTTTTATTGTTCCATCATCAAGTATCTGTCACGTCAAGGATTATAACAGATGCCGTATATGGTGTTTTGCGTTGTTTGCTAGCATTAAGCTAACTAAACGGACTCAACAGTTGTTATATGACTTGATTTAGATTCAGTTAGATGGCAGCTTTTTAATAAGTGACAAATTAATCTACATGGACTTTTTCTTATCCGTCATAGTAAATTTTACTCATTTCTTCTGATCCTGTTGTCAAAAGCGGCAACCGCTTCACGACATACCGACTCAGACATGCTGCCGGCTATTAAAATATCAAGACGAGGTCTAATGAGGCCGCACGTCTACCATCCAGGCCACGTCTTTCTGATCCCTCCCCTGTTTCAGATTATCCCGTCAGACTTTCAGATGTGTCCTCGCCTTGAAATGTGATTAATGTCAACTTTAGTCTCCCGGGATTTGGGCGCTGGGATTTAAACACATCAAATTAAACGGTTGTGTCTTTTATTGAAAATTGGGCCCGTCAGTAGGAAACTCCATCACAACTTTTTAGTGAAGACTTGGACTGGATGGGGAAGTATTACTTTCAAATCCCAAATGTAGCATTTAGAAGAAAGGAAAGATGTTTTAATGTCAAGATCAAGGCAGTTAAAAATTCTTTCATTCCTTCCACTGGCATCGTACAATATCTTAATTAGCCATCTAAAAGCTAATCTAAATTATTCTTAAAACATCTGACACAGAGCATTTTACTGTGTTAGCTTCACTGAAAATTTTGGGGTTAGCGTTAGCCACCGCAGCGCTAACCCTTAACCAGCCGCCTTCATGGCATCGACACATTTGTTGCGCATGTCGCGGAACTCTCGTATAAACATCAACCCACGCTGTCATGAATCAACGGCACGTGTCAGCTATAGGCAAGCTGCTGAAATATTAACAAGAGACGTGAACACATAAAAGAGCGCGAGTGAGACCGAGTTATATTTAGTATCGCAGTCTCCCCGGGACTGTCAAGACATTATTTTTATCTGACTTGGAGGCTGTAACGTAGCATTTATTTAGTCTCAATGGATGAATACTGTACTTTCGTTGACGCTTTGTCATATCTATTCCTTATATTCTTGTTTAATTCAACAGTGGGAATTCTGCATTATTTATGTCAACAAAGCACACAAGTTTTGTATTGCAAAGATTTGCTAGCTTAATGCTAACACACCGACGTAGCTCATAGATGAGCTAATGAATTAGCATTGATACTGTGGTGTAAGCGACGCACATTTTAACACAAATGGCTTAGCAATATGTAAACTGACAATATGTTTTGAGTTCCGAGTGTGGTCACGTAGCAATTTAAACTCATAACTCAAAGCACCACTGTATTATTACCTCCAGTCTTCAAAATTGGCCTTTCCATTGACCCTGTGTGACAGTGACAAGTCGACAAAAGCTTTTACCCCCACTTAAAACATCAGATTAAAACGAAAATGAATTAGTCAAATGAGCAGAGACATTTTTGATAGGCTATTTTTTTTAAGCTGTGGAAAACAATTGGCTGCCAAAAGCAATATGGGTTTAGCAGCGTTCCCCTAGCGAGCTGGCTGTCATGTCACGGCACGGCTGTATAATGAGGTGTGTGTGTTTGTGTGTGTTTGTGTGTTTGTGGGAGCGACAGCAGGAGACAATGATGGGAGACAACAAGGGGATCAGCAAATCCTTTTGTCCTGTGCAGTGGCTTCGAAATGTTTTCTTTGCTTCTGTTTTTTTTTTTTTGCTGCCGCTCGCCTATTGATGTCACTTCATTGTCATTCTCGTTAATGGGCAAACATTACACTGCGATGGATTCACGTTACAATCGAGGGCGAGAATATGGCAGCTCGGAGATGGAAATACAGTCGAGGCTTTTTTGTTCTGGTTGTAGCCCTTGCCCTCGGTCGTCATGGTAACGGAAGCCAGACTTGGCATTGGTGCAGAAGGAAGTTGGGGTGGGGTGGGCAAAGCTGCTCCTCAAAATTGACTCTTCTAAGTCTTAAAGTATAGGAGGAACTCTTTTGCTAACAAAAACAGCAGCACCCATTGATATAAACAGAATATAAGAAATAGCACAAAACTGTTCCCATACTGCATCGTCCAATTCACCATCTTGAGCTGTACAAAAAAAAAAAAAAAGATGAAGGTGGTGTTACCATGGCGGCAGCTGATCAAGGGAAGACGTGTGCCGCATGGTGTTTGATGAAAGGAAAATTTCCTCTGTTGGATATTCTGGGACCTTTTTCTCCCGGGCTTTATTTTCAGCTTGCTTTTGTTTCAATACAACCTTATATTATCCAGGCTGGTCTCTATAGAATGAGAAAAGATGGAAGTCAATTACGTGGTAGTTAAATTATGCAACAATGAGCTTTAATGAGCCATTCAGTGAAATGCACAACATAATATTGGTTTAACTGGTGTTTAATTTTAGAACCAGATTAAGAAAAAAAAAATAGACATCATGCCTTTTTCTCAGCGTGAGTCGTTCCCTCCTCCAGACCTGCCGCGATTACACAGCATGCCAAAGCGGATTTAATAGATTAATAGATGTAATTTAACACATTCATTTTTCCATTCATTAATTACAGAAAATATGAGATTTTTTTAAAAAAAAATTCAGAGGCAGCTTGTTTGACACTCATTTGCTGGCTCCCACGTCACTCACCAGGTCAGGCCTTTTAAAGTCAGAAACAAATATGAGGGTGGTGGGTGTTAGCCAAAATATTTTTTTTAATTTAAATTAAAATATAATTCCTTGATTAGGAAGCGAATCCTTCTACTCGTGTACAGCTGATTGACTGAATTCATTTATCAAAAGAAGTCTCCTCTCTATCAAGTCAAGAGTGACCTCAATATCTCTATTTATGTTGCGTTATTTTTATCTTTCTTCAACTTTAATCTGCAGAGTACACACGTTTAGCAGTCCGTCCTCAATGTGACTCCCGGCGAGTGTGACGGTTAAGAGCACCATGAATAAACAAAAGGACATATCAGTCACTCCCCCCCTCCCCCGTCAACTGCATCTAAAAGGGTCAAATAAATGAAAGCGATGTTGATTTGACTGTCACTTTTGGGGTAGACAATACGTAATATAATTAAGTGCTTTGTTGTGTCTTTGACGTTGATTTAGTGGCTAAGAAAAACTTAGCAGTGCATTTGAATATGACATTGACTTTGTTTACGGCAGTAAGATAACTTCTGATAAAACATTTTCATTATGATATTTACACCATCAATCATATTCTTGGCATTTGTATAAAAAAAGGAATTTCTATTCTGATCCTAGAGCGCCAAAATATTTTTATACCCAAATAAGCTACGTGACAATCATGGTGAAGAGTTTTATTTTGTATAAATAGATATTAAATATATTTATACATTTATAAATATAAATTTGATACGTATAAATATGTTTCTAGATTTATTTATTTATATATTTATTTAATAAATATTACATATTTTTTACAATATAAATATTTTATAAATATATTTTTCACGTTAGTTCCATACACTATTTCTTGAATATATTCTTAGATGAGTTTGAACGAGTTAATTTTTGGGCTCTCGTGTCTTACTCCCGGACCATACTTCCTGAGAATCACCCATTTGAAGACCCTCCTGGATAATAACAACGATGACTCACGATCGTGTGCTAAAAGTAGCAACCGAACAGGTGCTCCTTGCTGCCAACAGGAGAATTGGACATTTCCAAAAATGAGGAAAAATCCATACCCTGATTTTAACCCCGATAAAATGTTTACATGCACTTTACTTGAAAAAGTATAACAATGTTTCATCTGTATAAAAAGCCAAGCTGTATTGTCTGCAGTCTATGAATTAGTCATAGGCTTTTTGTGGTTGGTTGTATGAATATAATAATTCTCTCTAAAAGCCACGCAAACTTGTATTTTCGCTCACATGGGCTGGAAATGTTTTTTCCGCCGACTAGTCTCTCTTTGTCTATAAGAGTATTTCGTTAGCTAAAAGTTAAATTGTGTTTACCCTGAGAGCTTTCTTGTTACTTCCCAAGCGCATAATGACTCCCAGCGTCGTTGCTATTTATAATCTCACTTGATGGTGTTGGAAATTGCCAACGATGGTGCTTCAAAACAAAATCATACGTATTCCCGTAGCTCATGTCAACACGTAGCGTGGAGAAAAGTGCCTGTTTGTTTCACTTGCTAATAGATTGTATCCCTCTCTGGAGGCAATTTAAATTGAAGCAAGTTAATTAAACTTGTCTGGGTTTACTCTCTAGCTCAAGAGTTAATGATTTATCTTGATTTTTCTAAGGAGGCTTAGCCACTCTATCGGGTCAAATAAACTGAGCCTTGTGTGTTTCTCTTCTCTCCAGTTTATTGCCTTTGCATCTTTGTTCTTCATCCTGGTTTCCATCACTACCTTTTGCTTGGAGACCCATGAGGCGTTCCATACCGTCATCAACAAGACGGAGGCGATGCGGAACAGCAGCCTGCCCGATCTGGGACCTCAGTACGAGATAGAGACTGACCCCGCGCTCATATATGTGGAAGGAGTTTGCGTCATCTGGTTCACCATCGAATTTCTGGTACGGGTGACCTTCTGCCCGGTCAAGTTGGAATTTGTTAAGAGTCTGCTCAATATCATCGACTTTGTGGCTATATTGCCTTTTTACTTGGAAGTAGGCCTGAGCGGCCTTTCCTCAAAAGCTGCCAAGGATGTGTTGGGATTCCTCAGGGTGGTGCGTTTTGTTCGTATCCTGCGTATCTTCAAGCTCACCCGTCACTTTGTAGGACTTCGAGTTCTGGGTCATACGCTACGAGCTAGCACCAATGAATTCCTGCTGCTTATCATCTTCCTGGCATTGGGAGTGTTAATATTTGCCACGATGATTTATTACGCCGAACGCATTGGCGCGAAGCCCAATGATCCGACGGCGAGCCTCCACACCAAGTTCAAGAACATTCCCATCGGCTTCTGGTGGGCCGTGGTGACCATGACCACTCTGGGATATGGCGACATGTATCCAAAGACCTGGTCCGGCATGGTCGTGGGCGCATTGTGCGCTTTGGCGGGAGTGCTTACGATAGCCATGCCCGTGCCTGTTATCGTCAATAACTTTGGGATGTACTACTCCCTGGCCATGGCCAAGCAGAAGCTCCCAAAGAAGCGGAAGAAACATATTCCTCAGGCAGTACAGGGAGGATCCCCGACTTACTGCAAAACTGATCTCACCACCACCTGCAACAGCACTCAAGGCGACCTGTGCCACGTCAAAGGCGGCCGGGTACTTGAACGCAACCGCTCAGGTAAACCCAACTTCTCTCGTCGAAATGAACGGAGTCATAAACCGGTACAACAATTCTAGCGTTAACGTTGGAGTGTGTATGACATGGTCATTACCGCTCGCAGTTTTATCGGCGGACTGTAGCGGTGGCAGCGACCTGACCATGTCTCCAGAGGAGAGGGTCCCCATGCGAAGGTCGAGTACTCGGGAACAGGACCGCCGAAGTGGGGGGACATGTTTTCTACTTGCTGCTAGCGATTACAACTGTCCTGCAGATGGGAGCCTAAGAAAAACAGGTATGCATTATATATACTGCATTTTTATTTTGACCTGACTACAATCGTGTCTGGTATCCTTCATTTTTTTACCAAGTAAAGAGTAATTAGTTGCAAGGAATTTCAATAATTACTACTCGGCAAGTATCGAGAGGTTTGCTATGCCAATGCAATCCAAGATAGCTTTAAAAGCCATCTGTTGGAATTACCTATATGAATATTTAAAGCCCACCATTAGGGTGATATGAGGAGACGTTGCTGTAAGGGTAGTTATTAAACTTGTTACAAATTCACTGATGAAAATTGATGACTTGGGTCCATGGGCCAGTAGTTAAAAGACCGTTTGCTCAGAGAGGGGTTAGTTTCATACTGAAATCAGTGTAGTCGAGCAATAATTTTATCGTAGTTTAGCAAGGGAGATAAAAACGAAACTGTTAGCTTGTTTGGGTACTACAGTATTTATTTTCAGTGGGCGATTGAAAATCAAAAAGCAAGAAAATTAATTCAGTATTTTATTTGAATTATTATTTTGCTAATGTGAGTTTGGTAACATTATGTTTGCTAACATCAGCTAGCTGACACGTTTTTTTAGGCTTTGGTAACATTAATAAGATTATTTTTGCTAACCTTTGCTAGCTTATACTGTTTTTTTAGGCTAATGTGAGTTTGGTAACGTTAGTAAGATTATGTTTGCTAACACTAGCTAGCTGACACTCATTAGTTTGGTAAGATTATGTTTGCTAACATGAGTTAGCTGCCACGGTCAGTCATTCAAGACCATAAAAAAAAAAAAATCTGTGACCCCAAGAAAGTATTGATTAACTTTATTGTGGTTTATTGTGATTGTTCGGGGAAATAATCTGTGCATGCTCTCACCATACACAATGTTATAGCTGCTCTGTTTCACTCCTGTCTCCTGTCTTGCCATGGTTCACTCGGCCTGGACTTGGATGCCTGCCTGCCTGCCTGTGTGTGTTCATGTCCCGCACCACCACCACCACCACCACCCTCACTTCTTTGTCACGCCCCATCCGAAGGCTACGAGAAATCTCGAAGCTTAAACAACATAGCGGGCATGGCTGGTAGCGCCCTGAGGTTGTCTCCCGTCACCTCACCCTACGGATCACCCTGCCCGCTTCGGCGTTCCCGATCCCCTATTCCCTCCATCCTGTGAGACGTCCGGCGTCACAGCACTTTTTTTTGCATTACCCGCTCCATATCCAATCACAAAGTGAACTATATTAGATATCGCGGCTAGACCTGTAGCAAAAACTGATCAGCCTGAGTGTGCTTGGCTATCATCCTCCTGTGTCACTTGAAGTTTCCCTTTTTTTTTAGTTTCATATTGTCATATTGCAATAAAAACTGACTGATGGCTTTCGTAGTAGCAGCCATAACATTTAATAAAAGACATGTTTATAATCAGGGATATTAGATGTCGCTCTATTTCCATACCCAGAGGGAAAAGATGTGCTTCCATTGAGAAAAAAAAAAAAAAGACAGCTGTTGCTTCATTTTATTTTCATTTAATTCAGTTTTTTTTCTCTTAGCGTTTGTCACACACATTTGTCGACTTCTTCACTTGCTCATGTTTTTGCATGGACTCCACTCTGTAAATCATGGTCGTCTGCAAGCCATGTTACCAGAGGAGACCTCATCAAGCACACTGTGAAAATATCATATATATGCCGCCATGTGGAAAAGGAAGTACCGGACACCGGCTTTTAATTTGGTTTTAAGTATCGGGACCGGAGTGTAGTACTTAGCTTCAAGCTGCAGAGGCGCTGTTGAGTCAGCCTCAATAAATTCCAGAACAACTTGACATCAGAAATTTTATGATTCTGCTCATATTGGCATTAAATACAATTGGTAAAATATTACCGAGACAATTTTCATAACTTTTTAGAATTTCCAGTCCTGAAAAATCAAGAAAGACAGTTTGTCCTTCCTTTTCCACATGACTGCACATATATGGACATATGTTTCTGGTTGTTCACTCGTAGATAACTGCAAAGAGATGGTGTTTACTGGTTTCACACAAGCAGAGAGTGGCGTTCTATCTTAATGGCTTTGGGAAAAGCAGCGCCTTGGCAGAAAGGTAACCCTCTGCATGGGTCTGCGGGTTCGATGCAAAAACCCCCTCAACAGTTCTACCCCGATGTTTTTTTGGTTGTATGCACTTAAAGATGGAGGTTGTTCAATAACTTTTATTTGAATTTCAACTTTATAATCAATCCTCAGTGTGCTCCAACAGGTGTAGGCTTACAAACTTGGACCTCACCCATTCCTCCATCCAGTAGCAAAGGGTTGCCTAGCAACTGGCTTGCAGATGATGCTTTTTTGCACATAGATTGGCCAACATAAAATCAACAAAAATGAGCACTCTTTTAAATACAAAAATCCTTCTTTTGAGTAAATTATTGATCACTTCCATCTAAAACACAACAATAGTAATACACCATGTTTCATTCTTGTGCATGCATTTAAAAAAAAAAAATACAACCTGCATGACAAGATTTCTGATGCAGACAGGTTGAAAATTTTGGTTTTATGACCCCCCCTCCCCGGGGTGAGACTGTATAACAATCTGAGGACCTATTTCAGTGGGACGACCCCATTTGGAGGCATTCCAGCCACTCCTACAGGACAATAAAGGAGGAAGTCGACGTAAAAACCACTAGGAGACGGCTTCCCGCTCGGCACACGGAGGAGGAGCTTCCGTCGAGAATTCAGGAGGACTATGACAAAGCATTTAATCCTGAGCCAAAGCCAACAGGACACCTGCTCCCATAGACTTGTGTAAATAAGTCACCCATGGCATTTGGTTGCTAAGTTGCACCGTCAAGACACTCAAATCTCGCTATGGTACCCCCCCCCCTTCCCCTCCCTCTTCCCTTGCAATAAGTGTATTAGTTGAGGCACTTTGTGTTCTAAAATGGAGTGTTTTCATATTACCAACATCCAGTATATTCAGTATCGAGAGACAACTGTGCTAAGTCATCTCTGCTTTTTGGTCAATTTCAAGTCGGTTAAAACGCTCTGCTGTGTGTTTATGTACGTGCGTATCCTATTGAGAACATTTTTGAAAGGTCATTTCGGTGGACTTTTGATGTCGTCACTTTTGGGATTAGCACAGAAATGGATGAGTTGTAAGACCCCCACCACCCCCCCGCCCCCATCGTGATGCAAGCGCCATTGTAGAAGTCTCCAGCTGTGCATTGAACATGCAATGACCCTGCGTTAGTGCTGCAAATGAACCAAATGATTTTGACCAGATGACTCCTCATGACTCAGTGGTGGCTAAAATCAGTTGATTCTTCCAAATGTATCCAATGAGGAGGGGGTGGGGGGGTTCTAGATCTGGAGTAAATGTGTAGCAGAAATTTACCAATCTTAAAAAAAAATAAATAAATAAGTGGGACTTCTAGAATGGTTGCACAGTAGCAACTCCTTGAACCTAAACAATCAGAGTTTTGTAATAAAAAGGTGTATTAGGGCCACACTGAAAAGGAATTATGAGAATAAAATTTATATTGCAATTATTTTCTATATTTTTTTTAATTCATAAAAAAATTTAATCCTAAGAAATTACTCCATTGGACTTGTTTGGAATCGCCTGTAATTTCCTTATAAATGTGCCGGACTAGATCGCGGGTGTCAAACCCGAGGCCCGGGGGCTCAGATCGGGCCCACCGTATAATTTTCTGTGCCCCGCAAAAGTAAATTATGTACAAGTTTCCTGCTAAAATACCAAAAATTGCAAATGATCTTCTTTAAGATATTAGAAGTACTTTTTATTACCTTTCCCCCTTTGTTTGAATAAATGGAAGAAAACTACAGAACAAAAATGAGTTTGACATCCCTGGCGGAGTCCAAGAGTGGCCCTAATGCTCCTTGTTAGATTTGCAATAATCTGAGAACTCGAAAACGCCAATCCACACTGTGATTATAGTAGAAAATCGAGACGAATGATGAAGAGGACTGTCAGGTGGCCCACAATCCTCCTTGTGCTGCTTTACTCTTGAATTTGACAAAGGAATATCGTTCTTTGCGTATTTTTAGGATGTTGTAACTTGAAGAAAAAAAAAAAAACGGTTTATTTTTCTGAATCCAGAATCTGTATTTTTGTGTCTTACTGTTTGTTCATGGACCTATCCTGTGAAAGTCATGGTAGTCCAACGCTGTGCTTCATTCTCCACTGTGTCTTCAAACGTGTCGAGCTTTTTGATCCGAGTTCACGTTTTATATGTTTTATCGTGAGGACAAATTCTAGTTTCGAGTCTGTATTCGTGGAGCCTTCGTTGGCATTCTGAAGTGCATGCTGAAAAAAGAAAAAAAAAAAAGAACCGTTGTGTCAAAGGTTTAAAAAAATTGACATTGTATATCATGTTGAAAAGTGAAAACTATGTGAAAGATTCACATAAACTATTTATCTTTTAATGAGTGGCTTCGGTTTCTCGTTTTAATTCTCAATACGATGTGTGATGTTCGTGGAATTGTGAATTATGAAAATGTGGGCATGCTCTGACACAAATTGTTTTTTTTTATTATTTGTCAACATGGTACAGGTGAGTGTTCAATCATTTAAGTGGAGTGATTTTCATTTAATTTTATTATCATTATTATTTGATTAATTATTTGTATTATTTAATTTTATTTATTTAATATATTCCCCACAGTCCATTATTTTCCTTCGTATGTCAAAATGTATTTTTTATCCAATCAGGTAAAAATCTCTTTGTTGCTATGTCAATCTAATTTGCCCACAAAGACAATCACTGCCTTGTCTTTTTAGATATGGAAACCCAGACATTGAATTTATTTATTTATTTATTTATTTATTTATTTATTTATTTATTTATTTATTTGGGTATGTTTAATCAACAGATTTGCACACTTGGCCATTTTGCTCCTTGCCCGTTCGTGCTCACCTCTTCACTTTTCAACTCACGTCTCACATTAAGCACCGTTTGGGGCACTGGATCTCTGAGGCATTCTTTACTCGGGTTACCATGGAAACAGCCACAGACGTGCCACGGAGATGTAAACAGTCGGAGCTGGGAGTGTGTTTTATTCAAGGAAAAAGAACCCTCTGCATCCTACGTCCACCCACAACTAACTACCATGCCCGGTAAGGGGGCAGGAGGAGTTTCTTAAAACGAAACAAAAGAGCAGAAAACTCAAAATTTGAATTTTATAATAGCAAATGGGAAAAAGTCATTTTAATTTTCTCGAATATGTTCATTTGGAAGACGACCTTTATAAAAAACAAAACACACACAATATTAAATCATCATTCAGAATTAATTCCGTGTGTATAGTGACACCTCATTACATCTTTAAACTGCTTTGATAAAAACACAGCAGTGATGCCAAACCTTTGTCTTTCCTGGAGCAAAACAAGATGTGTCATACCACGACGTGACATTTAAATCCCGTTAAGTGCCGTGTAATGAGGCCGCCGTAGAGCGGAGAGTGACTCAGGTGCCGGTAAAGTGGAGGCTCCATTTATTGCCTTTATTCCGCACGTGTACTTAAAAAGCCACGGCAACACTCTAAATTACTCACACGGAGCACCTCACTGTCAACCGCGAGGGTATTATTTGGTGGGATAAGCTAGGGGACTCTGGAAATGACGGTATTAATTGAGCGGGGTTAACTAAAATTATCTTCAGGAAGTAGAAAACAAAACGGTATGAGCTGTAAAGACGCAGCGGGATGTTATGTGTGTGCCTGAACAGAAAGCTTGCCCGCTCTTCAGCTGCCCATTACAACACTTTACGCCCTCTGAGCACGTGGGATACTTATGTGTACTCCGTTTATATTTAGAATTTCTTTAGTCACAGGAAGCGGGGTGTCAAACTAATTTTTGTCACAGGCCAAATCGTTTCACAGTTAAAAATGCACAAAAATGTGTTGTTTATATCTTAAACAGGGTTGTAATTATTAAAGTAACTTGTAATCTAACTTACCGTATTTTCCGGACTATAAGGCGCACCTTCAATGAATGGCCCATTTTAAAACTTTGTCCTTATATAAGGCGCACCGGACTATAAGGCGCACCATTAATGCATCATGTCAGATTTTTAATCCAAATCATTCTCCATTTTATCTTTTTTATTTCAAATTCAGACGCAACAAAGTACTTTATAATCACAAAATAATGATCCATAGTCTTTTTGATTCAGGTTTCATAGTCTTCAGCGGGCCACTTATGATTGATTTCATGACACAATGCTTCGGGCCAGTTTAAATTTAGGAATTTGGTCCATATATAAGACCTATAAGGCGTACTGTCAGCTTTTGAGAACATTTTAGGTTTTTAGGTGCGCCTTACAGTTCGGAAAATACGGTAGTTACTTTTAATATTGAGTAATTAGTAACTAAGTGACTTTTTAAAACATGTAATCGGTACAGTAACTAAGCTCACTTTGGCAACACTACTAACAATGCCGCATGCTAACAAGGCTGCATGCTAACAAGGCCGCATTCTAACAAGGCCACATTCTAACAACGCCGCATGCTAACATGACGATATAAAGAGCGCACACTGAGTTGACGGGCGGGAAAAACACGATTAAATATTTAGTTCAGACGCTCCAATTGATCAGCAGAAGTCTCTTTTGCGGCTCATCTGCCTCCATGTCACCGAGTGGTGAGAGATCATAGACTGGTTGCACCCAACAGCGTCTTAATGAGCCAGTCAAGCAAAGGTAAGCCTGTGCGTAACGTTGCATCAGGCGTCGCGAGCGAGCGACACTCGTGTTAGCGTGCTAAATTTAGCTTGGCGGATTTGCCGTGTTGCAGAGGTATGAAAGCTTTTCATCAGTTGGCACCGAGAAGTGTTTGCACAGCTAGAGGTGGATGAAAAACTCTGTTCACTGTTAAAGAAAGCAATAATGTTTTTTTTAGGGTTATAATAGTCCAATTAAAAGTCATAACATTGCCACTTTGATTGATGATTGAGTTCATTTGGAATATAAAATTGTCTCCTGGAGGCATGGGGGATGAATTTGTCACTTGAGATGAGTCCTTCTTGTTTATGGAAGGAGATAATTGTCGAAACGACAATATCTGTTTTCTTGTTTTGTAAAAAAAATATCCCCCAAGTTCATTTTTATGCCCAATTTAATTCAGACTGTGTTGAGTTTAACAGCTCGGCAGTTGCTACGCAACATAAAATTCTCTTCTCAAATCCAGTGATGATAAAATGTTTGCTTGACCTTTGAGTTCATTTTGAATTATGACTTGGAGTAATCATAAAGCAGTTGATGTTTTATTTTATTTATTTAACAGCATTTCAAATTCTAATCTGGATTGCTTTCCAGTCTCATTCCATCTGTATTTGCCCCGCCCCTTCCTTGTGTCTCCACCAATCAGCTACTTCCTTATTCTGTCCAGGTGTGCTTGTCTTCTGTTTGTCTTTGTCCAGAGCTCCTTGTTTTTGCAGTTTCTCCATTTTGGATTTGCAATCACCCTGGCTCACCAATGCTTGATTTTTTTGTGGCTCAACCTCCAACATACCAACTATGGAAATAATCTTCAATGTCTCCAATCAAAGGTAAATCAATTGTTTTTTTTAAACTCAAAACATGCATGCAAACATGGACAGTGATTTTTTTCCCCACACAGCACATTTTGAAAATCGCTGGTTTTGGTGTTGCACCCACTAATTAATTCTAGCTCACTGTTGATTCAAGAGAGGGCTCCAATTGAAGGAAAAGTGAATTACTGCTTTCAACAACCAGGCAAGATTGCTCCAGTCAATCACAGGGCAGTCGGTGACAACTGTTAAAAATTAAGCTGGGTCGTAAATTACCGATTGAATTTAAAAAAAAAAAGGCCCTGGGCTGGATTTTATCAAGAGTTCTGCTGATTGTCAGTCTGTTCAGTACCTCCACTTCAATCAGCATGTTGAAATTCTCAAGTGCAACCATTTTACAAAGCGGAAATATTGCCAATCGCAAAACCCAGATGCCCTACAAGTGCACCGTACCAGTGGAACAACTTATTCACAACCTAATTTTCAGTGAACGACTGCAATTTATCAATTGCTTGTCCACTGTTCACAGGACGTTAGCATGTTATGCTAGCCAGCCTAGCTACTTGATGTTAGCGATATTAGCTGTCTTTTGTCATTGTATGAACAGATTAAAAAGAATGTCGGAAGTGAACAGGAGCACAGCTCCTAACCCTAAGCACAGCAAGAGCAAGCCTAACCCTAAGCCTTAGCACAGCAAAAGCGAGAGCAAGCCTAACACAAACCCTAACCCTAAGCACAGCAAGAGCAAGCCTAACCCTAAGCCTTAGCACAGCAAAAGCGAGAGCAAGCCTAACACAAACCCTAACCCTAACCCTAAGCACAGCAAGAGCAAGCCTAACCCTAAGCCTTAGCACAGCAAAAGCGAGAGCAAGCCTAACATAAACCCTAACCCTAACCCTAAGCACAGCAAGAGCAAGCCTAACCCTAAGCCTTAGCACAGCAAAAGCGAGAGCAAGCCTAACACAAACTCTAACCCTAACCCTAAGCACAGCAAGAGCAAGCCTAACCCTAAGCCTTAGCGCAGCAAAAGCGAGAGCAAGCCTAACACAAACCCTAACCCTAAGCACAGTAAGAGCAAGCCTAACCCTAAGCCTTAGCACAGCAAAAGCGAGAGCAAGCCTAACATAAACCCTAACCCTAAGCACAGCAAGAGCAAGCCTAACCCTAAGCCTGAGCACAGCAAAAGCGAGAGCAAGCCTAACACAAACCCTAACCCTAACCCTAAGCACAGCAAGAGCAAGCCTAACCCTAAGCCTTAGCACAGCAAAAGCGAGAGCAAGCCTAACACAAACCCTAACCCTAACCCTAAGCACAGAAGAGCAAGCCTAACCCTAAGCCTTAGCACAGCAAAAGCGAGAGCAAGCCAAACACAAACCCTAACCCTAACCCTAAGCACAGCAAGAGCAAGCCTAACCCTAAGCCTTAGCACAGCAAAAGCGAGAGCAAGAAAGGCTGCAGGGACGTGAAGGAAATAATCTATAAAATGAAAAGAATTGACTGTTTATTTGAACAGGGACAACATACATTGAATTTTCCCCCCCTATTGAATACATAACCAATGTCAATTTTGGATTCACCCTCAAGATAATCACGATTAATTTCCTGTCAACATTCTACCTTGACACCTAAATTGTGTTCTTGATATCCACTCAAATTACAAGAAATTATTAAAATGATTTTTCCCATTTTAATGTGTGAATAGAAACTCGCATGCCCTTCAGTAAGACTGATCTCGCAAAGTAATTTTTCTCATTAAACTCCTTTCAACCGCCCAGTTAGGATTAATAAATCTCATCGCTCTATTAATCCTCATGTAATTAAACAGGATTTCCGTCATTCTGCTTGGTGAAATATTTATCACCTGTGCTGCTAGCAAACGTGTATTAACCAATGTCTTAACATTTAGGCAATACTATTAAAAATTTGAAAACTAATCACAGAATCTTAAAATGGAGTGACGCCATCATAAGATTCATATGCTCCCTCTAATACTCCAATTTGAAAAGCATTTAGAAATCTACAGAAGGCGCCAAATGTTTATTTTAATAGCAACACGGGTCGAGCTGGAAAGTCGAATTTTTCTTCACTGTTATTTCCGAGCGGCGAAAGTATGTCAGCAGCCCCTTGGATGTTAAGAATGCCTCTCCGCGAGATTGCCGGTGTTTATCTGCTCAGACGGACTGGTGCCTGGAGGCGCTGCGGGCCTCTTTGTTTCATTAGCATCATTTGATTACCAGCGTCTGAATGTATCACTGGCATCACATTCGCAGCTGAAGGCGCCGTCTGTGTTTGAGTGGGATGATAGTGGAAGGAATGTGACTCAGAGCCAAAGACTCGGGCGTACGGCTCATCCTCACGCCTATATCGGAATGGGGGAGGGGCAACTTATTAGTTTAGCTAATTCCAAAACGGTTAAAACCAAAAGGATCATCAAACATCAACACTACGCACCTAGCATGTGCACAATTGGGAAGTCATGCTACGTAAATAACGAATCAGTCGTTAAATTAGTCAGTATAAGCAAAGAGGCTCGTTAATGCTATTAGCTAGCATGCTAGTCTTAATGAACTCAGCTTTTAACAATATTAAAAAAGCAGTCTATTCATAACTCCGGGAAGAATTACGTCACATTTTATATCTTTGCAAACCAGGCTGCCTGGTGTGATTAAGTCCGGATGATGTAAACATGTTTTTTTTTTAAAGTACAAGGCAAACAAACACAGAATCAGGCATCCGATAAAAGTGTCAGGAGTTGCTTGGCAACAGGCGCAGAGGTGAAGTGCAGAGCAAAAACATTACAAAAACAGAAAACTTTGCCAGATAATTATGAACAATTCTTATCAACTAATGATTTTCTTTGAAGTACAGTTCAGTTATATTTAACTTTGAATCCATTCAGGGGCACAGTCAGCCATTTCTGATTCAAATTTACTGTGAGGAATTATAACGCGAACGTTAACGCTTGATGTTAAAAAGGCGCTCTATTCTTTATCTGGCTGCCATGGCGACTGTGGCGCATTCAAGTCGTCAACCTTTAGTTGAAGGTGCTCGATATTTTGTTCAACCACGAAAGGCCGGCCTTGGTGGGTTCGACTGAAAAGATTTGAGCTGCAGAAAACGTATTCTTTTCAATATTAGCGGGCCAATGAAAGCAAGTCATTTAAGTCCCTCCCTTTGCCAAGGCAAGCTTTTATCAAGTCTGACAATTCGCAGTCAGAGATGAGATGACATCAAACAAACGAGCATCGTCAAATCGGCGGCAAATTTTTAACCTGACCCCATCAGTCAGCGACATCAATTCTCATTAGTCGTCGTCGGAAAAGCATTCGCAAGATTGATGACCTCATTTGTCATTTTCACAAATTCCATTCTGCTTGGCACATCAGAATCAAAAGTTTTTGATATCCAAATCTTTATTTAAATAGTGCGACACATGATCCTGTTGTTTTCCGATTTCCACGCACTGTATCAGTTTCATGAAAGTGTCCCAGTCGCCCACTCCACAAAATAATATTTTTTTTTTCCCCCCTCCGCTATCTTTTTTGTATTACTGTGTAATGAGGACTCATTCTTTCCAGTCGTTTGCTTTCATTCAAATGGTTTGTTGGGCCTTTCCCTCCATTTGCCCTTCAAACACCATTCATCCTTGCGGCGCCATGGCAACAAGGAACACTCACGACAAAGCAGCGACCGATATGAAAAAGGTTTTGTGAGATAGAATTGAAGGAAATTTGAAGCGTTTTTGATTCAAACGTGTGACTTCAATCAGGTCGCTTTATTATTTTTGTATACGTCATACAGATCAAAATTGACTCTAACTTTATATAAAGCGCAACTCATTTGATCAATTAAATTGTAATTGTAAACTGGTGAGTAAAAATGACAAAGTGAAATTAGAATTGCCCGCCACATCTCAAATTCAAAAACACAAACCCAGCTTAGACTGAATCTACAGTTAGAAACCCATAAATACTCTTAAAAAAGACTTTTTTAAAGTAAAAAAACATTTTGTTTTTATGTTATTGTAAATTTCCCCCCCCAAAATTCTTAAACATCAGTTTTAAAAATGCACTTGAAAACTAAATATCGACTAAAATGGTTATCAATTTTGTGTTAAGCGGGATTGTCAACTGCTGAATTTAACTTTAACTAATCTAAATGAGTAACTTAATGTAATCAGGACAGGAGACGTAAGCTATTATTTCCGGAGTGATTCTACTGACACCTGGCGGTAATAACAGCACACTGCAATAAAAGATGATTTATTTTCATCAGCAGCGATCAAACAAACCACCAAACATTCTGGAAAACAAACTAACAACGGACTAATCCTTGGAAATATTATCCTAATTTCTGATTTATTTTCATTTTAACAGCGGGAACAAAATGACGAAGATGAACATCTGGTTGAAAAAGAGTTTCATCATGATGACAAGCTTGATGATGGTGAGTTCCTTTTTTTTATTTTATAGTAATATATTAATAGAATTAGAAAAATGAATTAAATAATGATTCAATTAAAATGTATAGCGCACAAAATCGTTCAGTTGATGTTAAGTAGTACAGACATTAGTTTTGTAACATAACGTCTGTGATTCTTTGTCATACCGCCAGAGGGAGCCCGCATAGCACTTACTGCAGCGAAACGTCACAACTGTCAAACTATTTTTCTTAAACATGTCTGTATGGAATCGATAGGAAAGTTTATTCTTTCCTTCATATCTTTCTTTCTCTCTTTTTCTTTTTTCTTTTCTTTGTTGTCTCTCTCTCGTGGTTGGTGGCACACAGCTTCCATGTTGTGCAACTTGGCCTTCTGACAGTTTAACTGTCATCGGGCTGGTTTTTCATCTGCGCCACGAATGCTGTGGCAAATGTTTTGACACTTTAAGAGCCTCGGCAGGCACCCGCGACAATCATAACCTGTCATGTTTACCCCATCCACTTCCTCTTTCTATCCACGCTGACCTGGAGGATAATGTAAACGTTTGGAGCTTTAATACGTGACAGAAAATAGCAAGAGCCGTCTTTGTGATGGTTTGGGGAGAGGAGAAGGAAGGGGGGGCAAGCTCGCCAAGCATGTGGATATCTGGCCCCGGTTGTTTATGTAAACGTGACGTGTGAAGGAGTAAACGCAAGGTGACGTGTTGCACAGATGGTTTTCTGCTCTCAGCGTGACCCCCAGAGGTCGGCCCAGTTGAAGCTTGGAAACATGCTGGGCCTTTTTTTTTTCTTTCTCAGAAACTTTTCTTTGTGTGTCTTTGGCATGTGGAGAAATTGACAATAAAGCTGACTTTGACTTTGACTTTGACTTTGAAACAACTCACAATGTTTGAGGAATAGCCCTCAGGATTCGTTCATTTATTTTCACGTAATTCAGGAGTGGACAAGAGTTGTGTGAAAATGAACTGCAACAAATTAGCACAAGGAGCTGCTGTAGGTCACAGCTCACACTTTGACACTCACACAAATGGATTTCAGTCTTGTTTGAAGAGTCACAAAAGCAACAAAATATTAGCAAGCGGGGTCAATGATCTGTTAAAACGCTCATTTACTCTTTTTCTCTGCTTTTTGGTCAGAAACTGGTGTGTGTCCTCCTCCTTAGCTCCACCAGTGTCCAGCTATTATGTGTTTTGGGGAGGAGGGGTGTCTGGAATGGATTCATGGAATTTCCTAAATATTATTCTCGGTGATTATCGGAAGCTTATCTTGACAGCCTGCTTCCTTTTTGAGGGATGAAAGTGTAAGCAGGAATAAAATGCTCAGTTTTAGATTGTTTTTTGCAGTGCTAATCAAATGGCTAGTGTGTGTGTCGTCTGCGGGGGTGGGGGGGGGATTCTTGTCACACAAGAAGACAATGTGTGCTTTATTATGGCTGAGAGGGAACCAAGTTGCACCATGGCTTTTTTGTCCGTTCATCAGCATGTTTTTATTCCTCCTTTTAGTCTTAAAGGCACCCTGCCAAAATAATTGAAGAATTGCTTCTAAGCATTCCATAGCACGGGACACATCTGGATGAAGGCGCTGGGGAAGGAGTTTCCCCTCCTTACATTGAGAAAAAAAAAGTGCGATGGATGAACAATGTGCACATCTGTTGAGCTTTCTTCCCGAAAATCCTTGGTTTCGCCCCCTCCATCCCCACCCCCAAGTTCAGTCCCCAATGCAGTCCTAATCCCGCCCCCCCAGTTTCCTCTCCTCACTAGCAGAACAGTTCAGAAGGAGGGGGGGGGCGCGTGTAGGATTTTTTTTTTTTTTTTTTTTTGCCTTTTTGTTTTGCACATTTGTAAGCGTCACTGTTGAGAAGACGTCGTTACTCTTCTTTTTTGTTTGTTTTAACACTACAGGAGGATTGCAGGAGACAAAATGGGGAAAGTGAACATCTGGTTGAAAAGGAGTTTCATTATTGTCACAATTCTGATGGCGGTGAGTGTTTGTTTTTCTCCAATGCATATGTTTCCACTTCATTTCCAGTTTCATTATGTAGCATGATATTGAGGCTCGCCTGACAGATTTTCAGAAAAAGACAATCTATCTGTAACAAAGTCATATCGAAACTTGTAACGTGTCACGTCGTGTGCTGTCACTGATCATTTTTTTAATTATTTTTTTCATCGCAGACTGTCGGCGCGCTCATGTTGGCCGGGACCCTTTTCAGCCACGGGCACTACCATCAGGATGAGCAGGTAACGCCCCCTAACTGCCAAATCTGGTTTATCTCTCCGGGAATGTCGTGCGTCACATAAAGACGAAAAGCAGACAAAGTACTTAAATTTATTACTTTAAAAGCTTCATTGGAGGTCACGTGGATCAAAAGCTATCTATGGAAGGGACAGCGGTTTGCTAGCTTTGGTGATTTCTCTTATTTAAATTGTTTGGTGTCCCGCAAGGGTCAATGTTCAGCCCTTCATCATTTGTTATGTGCGTCATTTGTGAGGTGGAACAGAATGGTGCAGCAAAACATGTAGACAGACAATATAAATATAAAGGATACAGTATGGCGGATACTTGTGATCATAATAATGACGACTTTAACAAATCCACAGTTTGAGGATATGCTCGTGGGCATCAACACCATGTACGTTTTGTCCATCACTACTCTGATACTGCCCATCATCGGCATATATGGTGCATGCAAAGAGAAGAGATGGGGGCTCATTGTGGTGGGTGAACACACACACACACAAACGCACACTTACACACATGAGAACAGAGTTGGCAAAAAAACTCGTATTTAAAAAGCAGAATGATTCTAAAAGTGGGGTATGAAAACCACGAGTGGTGTCAGCGGCTCCCTCTAGTGGACAGGTGTCAAACTCAAGGCCCAGGGGCCAGATACGGCATCATTTGATGTGGCCCGCGAAGATAAATTGTGCATCAAATTCGTATGTCGTTACTAGAATTGCAAATTGTCTTCACTTTTGAATATTTGGCCAGTTTTTATTCGTCTGATTTGAAAACGAGTTATTTGTCAGTTTGTTTTGTAGCTTTTACTGTATATAATATGAGGTTCTCTTACATTTATTTGGGTTGACAGTCATAATGGGCCTCCGGAAGAAGCTATGACTACAATGCGGCCCGCGAAAAAAATGAGTTTGACACCACTGCTCTAGTGGTACCACTAAATTTAATCCATTGTAGAGTTCAGTTGTATTTTCTTTTCGGAACTCGGACAAGGTGGAAGGAATTATGAAAAGGAAAAAAAATACATAAAAAAAAGCTGGCATTTGAACAGGGGTGTGTAGACTTTTTATATCTCCTGTGTTTCCCTTCCGACTTTTGTGTTGTGCATCTCAGTTCACAGTTTTAAAGATCCTGGGCAGCCTGTTTCTGCTTTACATAACCATCCATGTGCTGATCGTGCACCCCATGGTAATTCCCAGACATGTTTTCTTCACGTTCTTGTCAACTCTGATGAATGACACCACAACTAATCCATGCGTGTGCTCTCATTTGCAGGTCATCAAGATCGTGTCTAAATTATACCTAGGCATGCAACCGATTAGCAACGCCACTGAGATCGATATGAAAATCCTGCAGAAGACCCAAATAGAAGTGGGTGACAACAGCTGGCGTAAATACAAAATGGAGGACTTCTTGTTCTTATGTTTACTTTCTAGATGGAATGCTGTGGAGTGGAGCAGGGCTACACGGAGTGGGGCTATAACATCTCCGAATCCTGCCTGTGCAATAACATCTGGGCCGATTGCGTGAGTATACAAAAAATAACACCGTGTTGCAAAACCCCATTTAATTTCTGCTCTCCATTTACTAATATTTAACCCCGCTTTGCTAATCTGTTACCGCAGTTTACTCACTTGTACCCTCAGTTTGCTTCTAAAAAGCAACAATTATTCCAAAAAAATGCTTCAAGATGTTTATTGACATTCCCAGTTGGGGTTTATTGTTAAATTAAAGATCAAACAAACAGTTACACTTTCTATTAAATCGCAATTTAGCTAGCTATCTTAATGCTAACATATACAAAACTAAGAAAAGCGGCATCGATAGCACTGAGTTCAATGTATTTACTGAATAATACTGCCCTCTTGTGGCCAAGGACTGCACAGCAGAATACGTTCCAACTGTAAAAGTCGTTTCTTTCTTTTTAGGTTTTTTTTTCGATTTATTTCGAACACATCCAAAACAAAAAAGAGATTAAAAAAAACACTTTAAAATTCCATATATAAGTCCATACAATAAACCAACAAACTGAGAAAAAAAAAAAATATATATATACATAAATAAATAACTCAATAAAGAATGCTCGAAAAGGAGTCGGAGGTAGCATAGCTTTTTTAGTTATGTAAATCCAAGTTTTTTTGTGTGACAGGTTGCGGTCCCCAAGAACAGCAGCCTGTTCCAGCTCGCAGAGGACAGGCTGGTCATGATTTATAAAGAGGTACAGGAAACTTTTATTGAACGCTCACTAATGTTTATATAATATTATAATGTGTGTGTGTGTTGCAGCCATGTCTACCAATTCTGATTTCACATATAAACTTGGCCATGAGCGTCGTGGTGGGCCTTTCAATGGGCCTGACTTCACTTTGGGTATGGACCTTCTGGATGTTTGACAATTCCGAGCAAGGACTTTAAATGGTCTTGTATCTCCCCAGACGTTGTCGTGCGTGCTGAGTATCGCCATCTTGTGTCAGCTAAGAGAAAAAAAGGACACGCTGGTGGTGGCGTATAGTCGAGAGGCCAAAACGGGTAACTACGCCGTCCTCGCCGAGCCGGCGGAGCTCACCTGATGGTCTGGACGCACCTCAAAAGTCACGTGTGTGAAATCAGTGCTTAACCTAACCAAACTTTGATTAGTGAATGTTGTCTCGTGTGCAATTGAATGCAATTATGGGATTTCTCGAAGGAATTCCGTGAGGATGTTTTTGCTGTGATGTTTCTACAATTGTTTGTTTTAAAATTGAATTGTGCAATAAACTGATTGCAATTTTTTTTGCCCCTGTTGGTAAAAGGAGTTCTTTTGTATGAAGGTTTTATCTGTTTATAGCTTTATTAACTAAGAACTAACAACCTAAAGCAACAATTCTTACATTTTATTTCCTCTATTTACAATCAAATATATTACATAACTGATGCCATTACATATTCATTGGACACAGTTTTGAAAAAAAAATGCATGAAGTACACACATTTTGCCCTTCAAATAAAATGGATGAAATAAATAATAATAAAAAAAAGCTTTACGACCCCATAAATGTGCTTTGATACAAACTGAGGTTTCCAGTGTATACAATGTATGTACATTCTCTGTCATTTCTGTTTTAATGCCATTCAAACCTGTCTGATTAAATAACAAACACTGTGCTCCATACATAAAGAAGTCGGTTACATACATTTCTATGATATATTAATATCTGCCTTTCCAGGTTTGTGTGGAAATGTTATTCCCCCCAGTGCATGCTGGGATAGTATGCTGGTTAACACCCACTAAGATAATCATACAGATCATAATTGTATTGGCTAAATGTTTATAGGCAAAATGCATGTGGGTTACATGTCTTGTTTACATGCATTTGAAGTAATATTCAAATGATGGCCTGATTATTAATGGTATACAGCATATTGTGTTGTACATGTGCAAATTCAAGTGGTTCGCCGCGCGATGACTAGAAGGCACCGGGGACGTATCGATTGGAATGGAGCAGGGCCATGAACTCCTGTTTGCGCTTCATCTGCACCATCAGCTTTAGACTCATCACCAGCAGAACCGCCTTTTGAAATAAAAATGTGCATGTTATTGCTTGGATAAGGGAGCAAAGTGATTGAGGTAAAAAAAAAAAAGAGACCTACCCAGAAAACCCCACTTCCAAATTTAATCCCCATGGCCAATGAAAATGCTCGCTTCAATGCCGAGACATAGATTGGAAGGCAAGCCTGTAGATTTGACACAGTCATGAATATACATTAAAACATATCTCTAAAAACGCATGGACATTCCTTATTTATTTATTCTTTTTTTTTTTTACCTTATGTAGTGTACCTAATGAAGTGTCCGAGTGACATCATAGATCAAGCAGCCAATCAGGAGGTGGGGGTGAGGGCGGGTGGGGCACTTTTGACTTTCAGTTAAGCTTTGACCATGATTTTTCCCTAATGAAGTGGCCTGTTATTAGGTACACTTGAAATTGGTGGTGTACCTAATGAAGAGTCCGAGTGACGTCACAGATCAACCAGCCAATCAGGAGGTGGGGGTGAGGGCGGGTGGGGCACTTTTCACTGAAACCAGTGTTGTCGAACTCCAGTCCTCGGGGGGCCGCGTTCCAATATGTTTTCCAAGTGACCCTCGTTAAACACACCTGCGTGAAAAGTTGAGGGCATTTTCATGCGCTCCACGAGCCCAACTTTTCACGCAGGTGCACTTAACGAGGGAATGTTTTTTTTTTTTTTATGGCGACTGTGTTTTGTTCTTGTACAAGATGAACATACAGTATAAAATAAGTGCAGCTGGAAACCACAAATAAATACATGCTGTCCTGATTGATGATAAGACTTAGAGGAAAGTGTTTTCATGAACATATTTTAACAAACTTGCCGGGGGTGTCGGACTCCAGTCCTCGGTGGGCCGCGTTCCAATATGTTTTCTAAGTGACCCTCGTTAAGCGCACCTGCGTGAAAACTTTTAGCTCATTTCATGTTCTGCAGGAGCTAAAAGTTTTCACACAGGTGCACTTAACGAGGGAATGTTTTTTTTTATGGTGACTGTGTTTTGTTCTTGTTCAAGATGAACATACAGTATAATATAAGTGCAGCTGGAAACCATATATAAATAAATACATGCTGTCCTGATTGATGATAAGACTTGAAGGAAAGTGTTTTCATGAACATATTTGAGTAAATTTGCCAGGGGTGTCAAACTCCAGTCCCCGGGGGCCACGTTCCAATATGGTTTCCAAGTTACCCTCGTTAAACACACCTGCGTGAAAAGTTGAGGGCATTTTCATGTGCTGCAGGAGCCAAACTTTACACACAGGTGCACTTAACGAGGGAAAACATGTTGGAATGCAGCCCCGAGGACCAGTGCCCTACATATATATATCACAGATATCACACACATGGCGATCTGTGACTGAATAATTAATATCTGGGGAAAGGCATTCTTTCATTTTCAATTCTTTCATTCTTTCACGGTTTCAAAGTAGGGTTAGGGTTTAAAGCCATAGTTGGGGCTTCAAACATGGGTTTAAAGCAATGGTTAGGGTTTCAAAGTATGGTTTCAAACTAGGGTTAGGGTTTCAAAGTAGGGTTTCATACCAGAGTCAGGGTTTCAAAGTAGGGTTTAAAGCTGGGGTTAGGCTTTCAAACTTGGGTTTAAAGCTAGGGTTAGGGTTTCAAACTAGGGTTTGAAACAAGGGTCAGGGCTTCAAATTAGGGTTTCATACTAGAGTCAGGGTTTAAAAGTAAGGTTTAAAGATAGGGTTAGGGTTTCAAAGTAGGGTTTCATACTAGAGTTAGGGTTCCAAACTAGGGTTTAAAGCTAGGGTTAGGGTTTTTAAGTAGGGTTTCATACCAGAGTTAGGGTTTCAAAATAGGGTTTAAAGCTGGGGTTAGGCTTTCAAACTTGGTTTAAAGCTAGGGTTAGGGTTTCAAACTAGGGTTTCAAACTAGGGTTAGGGTTTCAAAGTAGGGTTTAAAGGTGGGGTTAGGCTTTCAAACTTGGGTTTAAAGCTAGGGTTAGGGTTTCAAAGTAGGGTTTCATACAAGAGTTAAGGTTTCAAAGTAGGGTTTAAAGATAGGGTTAGGGTTTCAAAGTATGGTTTTATGCAAGAGTTAGTGTTTCAAAGTACGGTTTAAAGATAGGGTTAGGGCTTCAAAGTAGGGTTTCATACTAGAGTTAGGGTTCCAAACAAGGCTTTAAAGCTAGGGTTAGGGTTTCAAAGAAGGGTTTCATACCAGAGTTAGGGATTCAAAGTAGGGTTTAAAGCTGGGGTTAGGCTTTCAAACTTGGGTTTAAAGCTAGGGTTAGGGTTTCAAACTAGGGTTTCAAACTAGGGTTAGGGTTTCAAAGTAGGGTTTCATACAAGAGTTAAGGTTTCAAAGTAGGGTTTAAAACTAGAGTCAGGGCTTCAAATTAGGGTTTCATACTGGAGTTTGGGTTTCAAAGTAGTGTTTACAGATAGGGTTAGGGTTTCAAAGTATGGTTTCATGCAAGAGTTAGTGTTTCAAAGTACGGTTCAAAGATAGGGTTAGGGCTTCAAAGTAGGGTTTCATACTAGAGTTACGGTTCCAAACAAGGGTTTAAAGCTAGGGTTAGGGTTTCAAAGTAGGGTTTCATACCAGAGTTAGTGTTTCAAAGTAGGGTTTAAAGCTGGGGTTAGGCTTTCAAAGTAGGGTTTAAAGCTAGGGTTAGGGTTTCAAACTTGGGTTTCAAACTAGGGTTAGGGTTTCAAAGTAGGGTTTCATACAAGAGTTAAGGTTTCAAAGTAGGGTTTAAATCTAGGGTCAGGGCTTCAAATTAGGGTTTCATACTGGAGTTTGGGTTTCAAAGTAGTGTTTAAAGATAGGGTTAGGGTTTCAAAGTATGGTTTCATGCAAAAGTTAGTGTTTCAAAGTACGGTTTAAAGATAGGGTTAGGGCTTCAAAGTAGGGTTTCATACTAGAGTTAGGGTTCCAAACAAGGGTTTAAAGCTCGGGTTAGGGTTTCAAAGAAGGGTTTCATACCAGAGTTAGGGATTCAAAGTAGGGTTTAAAGCTGGGGTTAGGCTTTCAAACTTGGGTTTAAAGCTAGGGTTAGGGTTTCAAGCTAGGGTTTCAAACTAGGGTTAGGGTTTCAAAGTACGGTTTCATACAAGAGTTAAGGTTTCAAAGTAGGGTTTAAAACTAGGGTCAGGGCTTCAAATTAGGGTTTCATACTAGAGTTAGGGTTTCAGAGTAGGGTTTAAAAATCGGGTTAGGGTTTCAAAGTATGGTTTCATACAAGAGTTAGGGTTTCAAAATACGGTTTAAAGATAGGGTTAGGGCTTCAAAGTAGGGTTTCATACTAGAGTTAGGGTTCCAAACAAGGGTTTAAAGCTCGGGTTAGGGTTTCAAAGAAGGGTTTCATACCAGAGTTAGGGTTTCATAATAGGGTTTAAAGCTAGGGTTAGGCTTTCAAACTTGGGTTTAAAGCTAGGGTTAGGGTTTCAAACTTGGGTTTCAAATTAGGGTTAGGGTTTCAAACTTGGGTTTCAAACTAGGGTTAGGGTTTCAAAGTAGGGTTTCATACAAGAGTTAAAGTTTCAAAGTAGGGTTTAAAACTAGGGTCAGGGCTTCAAATTAGGGTTTCATACTGGAGTTTGGGTTTCAAAGTAGTGTTTAAAGATAGGGTTAGGGTTTCAAAGTATGGTTTTATGCAAGAGTTAGTGTTTCAAAGTACGGTTTAAAGATAGGGTTAGGGCTTCAAAGTAGGGTTTCATACTAGAGTTTGGGTTCCAAACAAGGGTTTAAAGCTAGGGTTAGGGTTTCAAAGTAGGGTTTCATACCAGAGTTAGGGTCTCAAAGTAGGGTTTAAAGCTGGGGTTAGGCTTTCAAACTTGGGTTTAAAGCTAGGGTTAGGGTTTCAAACTAGGGTTTCAAACTAGGGTTAGGGTTTCAAAGAAGGGTTTCATACAAGAGTTAAGGTTTCTAAGTAGGGTTTAAAACTAGGGTCAGGGCTTCAAATTAGGGTTTCATACTAGAGTTAGGGTTTCAAAGTAGGGTTTAAAGCTCGGGTTAGGGTTTCAAAGTATGGTTTCATACAAGAGTTAGGGTTTCAAAGTACGGTTTAAAGATAGGGTTAGGGCTTCAAAGTAGGGTTTCATACTAGAGTTAGGGTTCCAAACTAGGGTTTAAAGCTAGGGTTAGGGTTTCAAAGTAGGGTTTCATACCAGAGTTAGGGTTTCAAAGTAGGGTTTAAAGCTGGGGTTAGGCTTTCAAACTTGGGTTTAAAGCGAGGGTTAGGGTTTCAAACTTGGGTTTCAAACTAGGGTTAGGGTTTCAAAGTAGGGTTTCATAGAAGAGTTAAGATTTCAAAGTAGGGTTCAAAACTAGGGTCAGGGCTTCAAATTAGGGTTTCACACTACAGTTAGGGTTTCAAAGAAGGGTTTAAAGATAGGGTTAGGGTTTCAAAGTATGGTTTCATACAAGAGTTAGGGTTTCAAAGTACGGTTTAAAGATAGGGTCAGGGCTTCAAAGTAGTGTTTCATACTAGAGTTAGGCTTCCAAACTAGGGTTTAAAGTTAGGGTTAGGGTTTCAAAGTAGGGTTTCATACCAGAGTTAGGGTTTCAAAGTAGGGTTTAAAGCTGGGGTTAGGCTTTCAAACTTGGGTTTAAAGCTAGGGTTAGGGTTTCAAACTTGGGTTTCAAACTAGGGTTAGGGTTTCAAAGTAGGGTTTCATAGAAGAGTTAAGATTTCAAAGTAGGGTTTAAAACTAGGGTCAGGGCTTCAAATTAGGGTTTCAAACTAGGGTTAGGGTTTCAAAGTAGGGTTTCATACAAGAGTTAAGATTTCAAAGTAGGGTTTAAAACTAGGGTCAGGGCTTTAAATTTGGGTTTCATACTGGAGTTTGGGTTTCAAAGTAGTGTTTAAAGATCGGGTTAGGGTTTCAAAGTATGGTTTCATGCAAGAGTTAGTGTTTCAAAGTACGGTTTAAAATTAGGGTTAGGGCTTCAAAGTAGGGTTTCATACTAGAGTTAGGGTTCCAAACAAGGGTTTAAAGCTAGGGTTAGGGTTTCAAAGAAGGGTTTCATACCAGAGTTAGGGTTTCAAAGTAGGGTTTAAAGCTCGGGTTAGGCTTTCAAACTTGGGTTTAAAGCTAGGGTTAGGGTTTCAAACTAGGGTTTCAAACTAGGGTTAGGGTTTCAAAGTAGGGTTTCATACAAGAGTTAAGGTTTCAAAGTAGGGTTTAAAACTAGGGTCGGGGCTTCAAATTAGGGTTTCATACTGGAGTTTGGGTTTCAAAGTAGTGTTTAAAGATAGGGTTAGGGTTTCAAAGTATGGTTTCATGCAAGAGTTAGTGTTTCAAAGTACGGTTTAAAGATAGGGTTAGGGCTTCAAAGTAGGGTTTCATACTAGAGTTAGGGTTCTAAACAAGGGTTCAAAGCTAGGGTTAGGGTTTCAAAGTAGGGTTTCATACCAGAGTTAGGGTTTCAAAGTAGGGTTTAAAGCTGGGGTTAGGCTTTCAAACTTGGGTTTAAAGCTAGGGTTAGGGTTTCAAACTAGGGTTTCAAACTAGGGTTAGGGTTTCAAAGTAGGGTTTCATACAAGAGTTAAGGTTTCAAAGTAGGGTTTAAAACTAGGGTCAGGGCTTCAAATTACGGTTTCATACTAGAGTTAGGGCTTCAAAGCAGGGTTTAAAGCTCGGGTTAGGGTTTCAAAGTATGGTTTCATACAAGAGTTAGGGTTTCAAAGTACGGTTTAAAGATAGGGTTAGGGCTTCAAAGTTGGGTTTCATACTAGAGATAGGGTTCCAAACAAGGGTTTAAAGCTAGGGTTAGGGTTTCAAAGTAGGATTTCATACCAGAGTTAGGGTTTCAAAGTAGGGTCTAAAGCTGGGGTTAGGCTTTCAAACTTGGGTTTAAAGCTAGGGTTAGGGTTTCAAACTAGGGTTTCAAACTAGGGTTTCAAACTAGGGTTAGGGTTTCAAAGTAGGGTTTCATACAAGAGTTAAGGTTTCAAAGTAGGGTTTAAAGCTCGGGTTAGGGTTTCAAAGTAGGGTTTCATACTCGTGCTAGGGTTTCAAACTAGGCTTTAAAGCTAGGGTTAGGGTTTCAAAGTAGGGTTTCATACTAGTGTTAGGGTTTCAAAGTAGGGTTTCAAGCTAGGGTTAGGGTTTTAAAGTAGGGTTTCATACTAGACTACTACTATACTAGCCTCCCGTCATGGACATCACCACACATCACTGCTACAGCATACTGCCTTGAATAGTGGAGTGGTAAGTGCACTGGACCCAGTGATGTGAGTTCAAATATTAAAGGGATCTCAAAATTTTTATCCTGGAAAAAATTGCAACATAGTTGCATGGTGCTACCCAATAGAATCATTTTGGCATTAAAGTACGGTTTAAATCTAGGGTTAGGGTTTCAAGGCAGGATTTTATATTAGAGTTAGGGTTCTCCTGCACTTCCTGATTGGCTGGTCTATCTGTGACGTCACTCTGACACCTCATTAGGTACACTACCACTTTCAGGTGTACCTAATAACAGGCCACTACATTAGGGAAAAATCACGGTCAACAGTTAACTGAAAAATGCCACACCAGGCTGTTTGATTTGTGACGTCACTCATGGACACACAACACAATACATAAATATATGTATACTTTTGTTTTTTTTACCTCTTGATAGACATATTGGTTCTTTGGAGCCCCTAGAGTTGCGCTGCCTCGCAGTCGTATCTGTTAAGCAAAAAAACAAAAAATTATAACAATCCTCTCAAAAACCGACAGAGGACGCTGTTACGCAACCAAAGAAAAACAGGAACTGAAAGTTTTTTTTCTTCAATTGATTACATACTTGGTGTTTTCAATTCTAAATTATGATAGAATTGTAAAATATTCAGATGACTATCAACTAACTGACTTACTGTGTATTCTTCATAAGGCCACCTTAACATTTGCTAAATATATATATATTTTAAAGAAGTTGTAAAATATTTACTGTGTTGAAGACATTAAAAAGTATGTCATTTTCTTGAGTTAGATTAGATGATCAGATTATTTTATTGTTGTCGGCTGTATTTGATTCAATCTTTAAAAATACCTTGATCATTTATTCTTGGAAAAATTTTTTTTTTTAAATCTATAAAATAATCACCTCATCCTTTGATGACATAATTTCAATTTTATTTTATTTACAGCCCTGCAAACTATTCAATATGTAGTGTACTGTATCTTAAAGTGATACTCACGCATTTTCCTGGCGACTGACAATGACAGGAAGCAGGGATGGCTGTGCCCCAGTCTTTGTAGCCTTCAATGACCCCACAGCATTTAAACTAGTGAGCACACACATACACACACAATACGATCAATCTATTAATAGAAATGGAAATCTACTGCATTATTAATAAATGGGCTTACATGTGCTTGAATACTATGAAGTAAGGTCCTGTTGACTTTGCTGGTGGTACTCAGAGGCATCATGGACAGCAACTTGGACTCCTCTCTCGCTACCCCTTTCTAAAAAGAGCCTCTTAAGGTCGATTGAAAACAAAACAGTGCGTGCATAGTCTACCTCGTAAATGTCCTGGTAGCTTAACGCTGTTTTGACGATGATCGTTTGACTGGCTGCTGCCATCCCGGCTGCAAACTGGAAATGTCACACAATTGGAATAAAAAGTCTACACACCCGTTTGATGATGTTATACAGAATATTTGAATTACCAGAATCAAACACCACCTCCTCCCTGTGCAGGCTCCGAATACGCCGAGCACGGACAGCAGCAGGCAGGCAATCTCCAGGATGTATAAAATCACCACGGACACGTTGGACACCAGCTTAGAAGACAAAAAATGTCGAGATTTATATACGTACTCGGGTATCACGAATACTAGCGACATCAACAAATTGAAAATGATATAAAAACGTGAGTTGAGTGGTGGTTAATCAACGCTGTAAAAATGGGGAGGGTGGGGTGAAAGGTCAGGGTCACATGTACAGGGTGTGATGATAATTTATTGTCTCGCTCAAGGACATCCCAGCGGAAAAGAGATGCTCGCCACAACGGTAACACTTTAGGAGTCCCACCTGACCCGCTTGCAGGAGGTCCCGGTGGCCCACCGCCGTCATGATCAGCATGAAGAAGCACAGAGCCTTGGAGGAGGTAAACGACATGGTCTGCTTGGTTCAGGGTTATTTTTTTTTAAAGGCTTCAATAATTCATCCAGTCAACAACATTCTATTCATCAGTTATTCAAATCAATTTAGAGACTTTAATGAACCGAACATAAGTGTTTTTTTTTTTTTATTATATCACAAAACTGTTTTCATTTTTCAGTGATTCTCAAAGTGAGGGCTCCCTCTATTGGTAAGTGGTAGATCACTGCCTCTGGTAACTTCAGCAGCATTAAACTTTTTCTCCATGCATCTGCATTTAAGATTTGGAAAATATTTTTTTTTAACTTGTGTTATTTAGGTAAATTTTTATTTATTAGTTCACAATATATTTCAACGTTTTAATATATAACATGTTCAGGTTTCAAATAAATGGTTTCAAAGCTGTATTGTTTTAATCTACAATTTCAAATGCCTAATTTTGGCCAACCCTGCATGGGCCAAAACAATAAAACTTTCTGAAATTATGTATAAATATGTATTATATCAATTCTCACTTTGAAATATCAAACACGATTGGATGTCGTTTTGGCCTCCACAACATTCACCTTAAAAAACGTGCATTCTGATGGATGGCTTCCACGTGACGTCATCTGCCATTTATTCAAGTCGAAACCGCAAATGTCAAAAATCCCCTCAAAATTATAGCAGGACTATGCACAAGGCCTCTTTTTTTTTCTTCTTTTTTTTTTAGCACAAGTTGCCTCAATTCAACCGGGCGGCGATGCACCTACCATGTTGACAGCGCAGGCGAATATGAACGGCCTCTTCAGGCTCGTTTTATCCGCCACCACGACCACCGCGTTCCGCTGCATGTCACCGCCGCAGACCCCCAGCTTTGACAACGCCCTGAAAGCACACGGGAGAAGGAGAACGGGAAAAGAGGCGTGCTGGTGATGTTTAGAACGTAACGGCATCCGAAAGCGTGCGGGGACGTCACTGGGGCGATGCGCTGGATGTTGCTGCGTTCAGGGACACTAGTAATTCTTAGAATCGTTGGGATTACGTTACATGTGACGTAACCGAGACGTGCAGTGCCAGTCATAACTTGAATTTGAATTATAAGAAGAAAAAACGGCAACGGTAATCATTAGGCACCAAACAGATTTTACAAAAGCAAATTTTGTATTGCATTAAAAAAATGAATGCTAAGCTAATATTATAATTTAGGCATTTTTTTCCCTATAATAATAATAATTATTTCAGGATTGTTCTTTTTCTCTTAGTACTATTGGCAATAATGCAATACTTTATTGCTCATAGTGTTTAAAACCTGGAGCAATTCAAATAAGGTGAACTTCATTTCCCACAATGCAGCATTCTTAAAGAGACAGGACACTGTTTTATCTAGAACAGGTAGGGTGGGATTCTATTGTTTCTACAGGTGTGAGGTAGAGAGCTAGAGAGAAGGGGGAGGAACTGAAGTCGTTACGAGAGGACTGATGGTACTAAAACGGCCAGAAAGGACAAGACAAAAGGAAGAACAGGTTGATAAGACAGAAAAAGGACTTTTTTTTGTGTGTGTTGTTTCTGAATGTAAAGAGAATTCAGTCGAGTGGATCATCTTTCGAAGATCGTGGAACTGAGGGATGTGTTTTCACTGCAGTTGCCCTTGAAGAGGGTCACCGCCTGAGGGCAGAGATACTCCAAAACAAAGGATAGCTAGCTTGGAAATTCCAAGGAAAATGTCAAGAACTTTTTAACCTTTAAACAAAACTATCTAACAAAGAGTCTTCAGGAACTGGTCGGACGGGATTAATGTGGACACATTCGTTCCAATTTACCCTGCGGTGAGACATATTTGCTTGTGCAAATTGATTTTGCCCAAAACATCACCCGGCATCCCCACGGCCTAAAAAGTGGGCCAGACACCCCCACCGACCCTTCTAAACATCCTCCAGGATGCAAACTCCAGGGCTGGAACATGACGACTCCTTCGATTATTTATTCAAGATCATCCTAATCGGGGACTCCAATGTAGGGAAAACCTGCGTGGTCCAGAACTTCAAGTCAGGAGTTTTTTCGGAGAAGCAACAGAACACCATTGGAGTGGATTTTACTGTACGTACTTTGGATATTGAAGGCAAGAAAGTTAAGGTCAGTAACATATTGATTTGCTGTTACCAGCTTTCAGGGAGGTTTGATATCTAATCCATTGAAGACAAAGTCTGACAAAAAGTCCAAGCATGTGACAGTTGATACAAAACATAAGGAAGCACTCAAATTACTTCCTTGTTTTTGCAGTTATGTTTTTTGTGGAATCATCTGATTACAACGCTAACATGCCTGAACTCAAACTGGTCTCTAAAAAGACTATTAATGTCATCAAGCGTAAGTTTTCTGGGTTTTAATTACAAAGGGAGCTTTTAGTATCCAAAACAAGTCCGTCCGGTCTCTGGAAACGAGAACCGGTTCACCAGGTTCCTCTGCGTGACGTCTTGGCGAAAGAACCACTGACAAGTAGATAAGCTGCATAATGATTGGTTCTGCCAAAGTCGATATCGTGTTAAAATCATGGCAGTAAGCCAGAATTACGACAAAGTTTAAAATGACTTGGGCAATTATGTCATTTGGCTGTTTGTTTGCTTTGGCTTGCTAGCAAACATTTTGTAGCATTGGCATTCAATTCAACTCACTACACAACAAGCATCAGTTTGGCATAGTAAACAAACAAAAAAACACGTTTGATGCTACATAACGTCTGCTAGCTTTATGCTAGCACATAATAAGGACCATAAACAAGCTAACAAATAGCATCTATTTATATAGTGTCCAGCTAGCTAACTATGAATCTTTGTGTAAATGTCACAGGGCCCTCAGGTGACTTCACAAAAACTTGTTCCCCTTTCTTTTTTGTACTTGCTACAGTAAACAAGTGCGGATGAGCGTTGCTATGACACCTGTTGCCATACTAACATAACTAGTCACATGCTACCACGTGTGTTTTTGATAAACATTAATGCTACCAAGCTATATTAATTAACCTTGCAATCTTTTAAAATAGAATACTTCAGTACAGGAATCAGTTTTACTACTTATGTAGGTATTGAACGTGAGTATTTTACCAATTAATACCTTCTTTAATAGATGCAAGTGTGGGACACAGCAGGACAGGAACGTTTCCGGACCATCACTCAGAGCTACTACCGTAGCGCTCACGGCGCCATGATCACCTATGACATCACGCGGCGTGGCACCTTTGAGTCGGTGAGCGACTGGATACAGGAAGTGGAGCTTTACGGGGCGGCCAACGTGGTGTTGGTACTTATCGGTGAGTGTACGCTTTGCCATCGGTATATGAATGGTTGTTGTTTGAATGTCTGTCTTTAACTCAGGTAACAAAAGTGACTTGGAGGAGGAGCGTGAGGTTCTGTTCGAGGAGGCCTGCTGCCTGGCAAATGAAAGGGGCGCACTTGCTGCTTTGGAAACATCTGCTAAGGTAAAATAAATAAATAAAGTCAATCTGCTGGTGCTGACATAAGTGTGGCTTTCCAAATCAGGAGGGTCAGAATGTGGAGGAGAGCTTCATAATGATGGCGAAGGAGCTCCTCGCTCGTAACGGCATGCAGGTTCACCAGGACGAGCTGGAAAGCTTCAGCAGACCCCGACTTCTCCTCAGGACTAATTCTCGTCCAGTGAACGGCACAGTGGGCGCTTTCACATCTGCAGACAAAAAGTCGTGTTGTTGAGGATGACACACGTGACAATGAATGAGGAACCAATCAAGAGACATTACCTAATTTTGCATTTTCTTAAGATCAGAAGTTTTCATGGAATGATGTCGTTCTCAGTGTTGGACGCTTTTCCCTGTTTGAGAACAGGTGACAGTGGACATAAAATGGCTCACAAAATGAAAGTTAATTTTTCTGTTGTGATCATAACGATACTTTGAATTGTATTAAATGTGAAACAAAATGTCTGCCGTGAAACTCATTGTAATGAAAGTTAATATTAGCCTAAATTAAATAATGACGTTTAACAAAAAAATATATTATTAAGCTTAGGTACCGCGCTGTTCTAAAATGTGAAACAGTGACACCAAGCGGAGAGTCTAAGAACTTCACCACAATCTCATTGGCGTTGTAATTTGGTTAACCGCCTTTCCGCGAGGTGGCGCTATATGATCGTGTTGACAAAGTTTACCTTGGAAAAAAAAAAGAGCAGTTTTGTCTATTGACAAAAAAATCCCAGAAAAAAAGACATTTTTATTTTCAATGGTCATATCCAAAGTACCATTCATTCATTCACCAGCAGTACAAAAAGAAAAGTAATTTTGAAATGAAGCACCTTTAGTTCGTCGTTTTGAGCAGCTGGGGGCGGTGTTTGGAAATACAACCCGGTTGGGGAAAAAATTCCGCATAAACTAAAAATGACTAAGCACAGCAATATGACAACTAAGAATTCAGATGTCCCTTAAAAGACTTCGCCTACTTATTTACATGAATTGCAAAAACAAAAACATACCCTTGTCTCCTTTCCAAACATGAAATCACTGAGTCATAATTCTTCAGCCTGATCCCCGACTAAATCCTCCTGCACACAAACCATAAACCCAGAATCCGGATTAACTCAACCGGATGATCTCAAACTTTTTCACCCTCCGATCTTTCAGAGGCCTCAGCCGGAACCCTTCCTCGACCTCGCCCACCAACTCCTGCGCCTCATTCTCCGTCCCCCCTTGTCCCCCATTGACCCCCCCTGTCTGTACATCCTTGGGACACTCCCCGTTGTAGGTCTTGACGTAGTCGGCCACCCGCCAGCCCCGGAACTCCTCCGGCTCGGCGCAGATGAGTCCCGTGTGGGCGACGCCGGGGTGAAGCTTGAGCCAGTAGATCAAGTAGTGGATGTTGTAGTCGCAGATCCACGGGTTGTTGCCAAGAGACAGCTTACGCAAGAAGTAGAGGTCCTCCAGGACGCCATACTGGAAGTAGTGAAGGCTGTTGTTGGAAAGATCCAGCTCACGAAGGTAAAGCAGCCCTGCAAACGCACCTGGCAGGAGAATAAATGACTTGGTAAAACAGTTTGGCCCATACAGACTTCTTCCGCTAACAATCCTGGATGAATTTAGCTCCGCCCCCAAGCTTATCACTTTAACAACTTGATGTAAGGGTTTGCAGGTAGAAGCATGAAGTTGATACTTGATGCGCTTCTTTTTAGGGACTGTGCCAATTTTTTTCTGATTTTTTTTCTAATGGAGATGAAGTGGCGTTTACTGTACTTGTTTTTATCAAATAGAGCTTTGGCGCCATCCTGTGGTATCTTAGGAAAGTTTAAAAAGAGCAAAAAAATGGAAATTTTTTTGGCATCGTTATCAAATATCAAATAGAGGTTTGGCGCCGTCTTGTGGTATCTTAGGAAAGTTTAAAAAGAGCAAAAAAAAAATGGAAATAATTTTTTGGGCACCGTTATCAAATATCAAATAGAGCTTTGGTGCCAACTTGTGATATCTTAGGAAAGTTTAGAAAGAGTAAAAAATATGTAACACATTTTTTTTGCGCTGTTATTAAATATCAAATAGAGCTTTGGCGCCATCTTGTGGTATCTTAGGAAAGTTTAGAAAGAGTAAAAAATGTGTAATTTTTTTACGCTGTTATCAAATATCAAATAGAGCTTTGGCGCCATCTTGCGGTATCTTAGGTAAGTTTAGAAAGAGCAAAAAAAAAAGTACTTTTTTTTTAAACAGTTGGGCACCATGTCCCCTGCCGTCCCTCACAGGAAATGAACGCGAGTGTCTCGTACGCTGACGAGAAATAAGCGAGCTAATGGTATAAGACATTTCCGAGCGTTTCCTTTGCCCTCGAGCTTCGCTTTGATCGCAACGACGAAGGGGAGGCATGCAGGAAGAAGGGGGTAACCATAGTTTTAAAAACAATTGGACATATAAAGAAAGAATGGAAGAGGATGAGGGAGACATCCTATTTTATCTCTGGCTTGCTTGACCGTGACCTTCCAAAACTGTCTCGGGCATTTCCCTGAATACTTAAATAGAATCTCAAGACGTCGTTGGATTATTTAAAGGAAATATCTTGTTTCACCTCATGTCGACAGTATCTATGAACTTTCAAAATGACTCCTTAAAGGGGATATATGATATGACTTTTTAATTTTTTTTTTAATTCAAACAAATTTTCTCAAAGGATCCAATTATGCTTGAATGAAAATGTAACTCGTACCTGTGTCTATTTGATTCAGGCTGGTGCTGCTGAGGTTGAGCATCTTGAGGTCTTTGGAATGCAGGAACTGCTTGGGCCTGAGATGTTTGATGTTGTTGCCGGATAGATCCATTTTCACGATGTCGGAAGGCAGGTCGGTTGGGACGTTGCTCATACCTGTCAGGAAAAAAATGGAGTCGTCATCACATCACTTATCGCAGTAATTTGGCCGTAAATCGTGGATGATTTTTGTGTTTTGGTGTTATGGCGAGATCGACAGGTGATATTATTTTGACCAAAAAAATGCAGCAGAAATCCTCATGTACATATGTCAAAAATTCTCCGGACCTTACCACTAACAATCCAGGCTAAACTAAACCGTGCATACAAAATAATTTTAGCTGAGCTGTATTTGTCAACATACAGTGGTACATTCAATTTTAAAATTTCATTTCTTCAAAACGCTTGGAACTCAAAACAATTCAAATCCTTTCTATTTAAATCTAAAAAAATGCTATTAATCACTCTAGCCACCCAGAAAACCATCATAAGAAACACTTCTGATGTGCGACCACAAGGGGGCGTTATACAACACACACGACAGCAATATAAGGCTTTCCTCACAGAGGATAAAGAATATATGCAGTTGAAAATTGATAAATCGTCTATCTACATGTGTTGCGGCACCATTTTTGTTCAAATATCCTTCGCTAGTTTGTTGTTATGAACACTTGAGCGTGTTTCACATCGACTTCTTTGCATCTGTTTTGTTCATCTTGTCTTAGAAATTCGCAAGTTCCCACAGGTCACTTCGGAGTCAACGGGAGCCCCCAAAGCTCTGATTTGTCCAAGTCTAGCTATTTTCAAGATGTTGCGTAGGTTGTGAGCAACATTTTCCCTTTTTTTTTTTTATTTCTTTCAACAACAAACATAAGTGTCTGAATGCGTTTCCAAGGTGCACATTTGCACATTTGCCGTTCTGATTGGCTTTTAATGCACGAACCAGGTGAATCCCACACGCCGGCCATCATGGCGGGAATATTCTACCCCTGTTGTAATGTTTGTTGTCAAGACTTTTTTTTTTTTTCAAACGGAACCAGAAGTCTGGCCCGCTTTCAGTTGTCAGATCCAAAAAAATATTTTCATAAGCTGGCCTCTTCGGTGTTTTGCGGCATCAAATTAAACATGGCTGATTGTCTTAGTCGTAAACCAGTTGCAGGTGAGCGGATGTAATCATATTCGTATGCATTCTACGTTTCATCTTTGCCGTCGCGTCGTTTCCTGCACGGACGTTGTAATTTAGTCGCCGACGGTTTTTACAGTGCAGATGTTGCGGGTTTTATAGGCGCATTTAGCCGACCCAGATGTTCTAAGCTGTTATCATGTTTGCCGTAAAAGTTAAACGTGAATACGGAAAAACATCTCCAAGATTCGGAGAAGACTTTTAAGGTAACATTTTCATGCTCCTCCACGGACTTGCAATCGAAAAGGGAATCCCACTTTTTTCCTCCCCAAGTTTGTGTCTGTAGCTTTTTTGGAGTTTATTTGCAGAAGACAGCTGGAAAGTGTTTGGCACATCTCATTGCGAAATGACTCTGGGACTGGCTGTGTGTCATTCGGACCAAACACACAAATTCTCTCTATCCAAGAAGCTGTGGTCGAGGAAAGATATAATTTCCTACGTTGGATACTTTGAAAATAGATTGACGATAAAAGTTTTGCTTTTAAAATTGATCACGACGATATGTCAACTCGAAATTTCAAGTCAGCGAATTTATCTGTCTTTGAATTTTCTAGTTCAAGTCAGGATAGCAATTTTCACAGAGCCAAAATGTGAAACCCCAGCATTTGAAGGGAAGCCAAATAATCGTTGATTTATTTCAACTGGCTGACATTAATCCACGTAGCATGATTTCCATAAGTTATTATTGCACATGGTTTATATTGTTTAGACTACGCGATGTTTTTTTTTGGGCATGTTGGATTCAGGCCCAACTTTTGGGAAATTATAGTTTTTTCAGCCGAGGTATTTTGCTTTTAGCGTTAAAGTCAGCAGGAAACCCGAAGCGCCTGCAGTCAAACATTTGTTTCATAACTTTGGCACACGGTCCAGTACTGAACAGGACCTCCTGCAGGAAATGTCTCATTACCTGGCAGAAAGTGCCGACTCAGCAGAATCCTGTATTTTGATGTTTTGAGTCATAGCGTGAATTAAAAAGTTGCTTTTAAGCATTTGTTGTCTCTGCACTCATCTGTCTCAGTTCGGAGAATGACGTGGCGCCTGAAATTCGCTGTGGTTCACCTCAGAAAAGCAGCTCTCAGACCACAGGGGCGGCGCCATTTAGACACAAAGAAGGAAAATGTGGACGGAGAGAAATAAAAAAAAAAAAGTCTTCAGTTTAATTTCTCCAGTCTTGTTTCCAAATTGTTCCTGTCTAAATTTAATGTAGGCTTGGTTCTCATGCCTGCTATTTTCTTTGGACCAGTACTACTTATCACAAAAGCCAAATTTAACTTGAACGTGTCAATATTCCTCTAAGAGATTAACAGTCTTGTTGTTTAACCCGTTCACTACCATTGACGGATATGGACGTCAAGGTTTCATTTTTATAAATAGTTTATATTTGTTGTTTTGGATCAATTAGCTCCAATCATCTTGCGCGGATTGCTTCGGGTCGTACGAAAAAGTCAAGGTAAGCTAGTTAGCATGATCCAGTTTTACGAGAGCTTAACAGATGAAACCAATCCATATGTTTATTCTACTCAAGCACACTATTGCGCAACATTTTAAATAGCAAAACTCAGGTTGCATCGTAAACCGGATGAAGTGGAACGGCTGGGAATCAATGTCAGGAGTCAGATAGAGACCCCATTCAACAGTCCCAGTGTAGAACTACTCGGAAAATATGCTAAACGTTCTCCCTCGACCATTTGCCCGACACAGATGGGCTTTGTGGGATTCTGACTCAGTGAAAGATGATTCGAAAGATTTTTTTTTGTATCTGAATCAGGCTCAAAGACTGAAAGAATCTTTGTTGAGGTCGTGGGAGCTAACTGTGCATTGTTTGGAAGCTTGAAGATGAGATGAGAAAGCAATATTGAGGGATAATCGGGGTCGTTGAATCTAATTCAGGTGTGATCATCTTCTTTGGGGACAAACAAGATTGAAAATTGGAAACAGAACCAGATGACAACTGGACCTCCTTCGATCTTTGAGTCTCTTCAGTCTTTGGTCGCCCATTCCGATAGCCAAGCCACATTTAAATACAAAACTTGATGATGTCAGCTATTTTCTGTCCTCTGATTCGTTGATCATTGCCAATTGGCAGCTCGATTCGAATCACCACCGTGATTATTTTGGGTCGCTCTTTGACCATGCTCACCTTTATAGCTGCAGTCCAGCAGAGGTTTGGGAAACATGTAGGTATGGCACATGGATGTAGCCATTGGTTTTTTGATCGGTGGCTTTAGTTGAGTCTCATCCACCTGGTTGTCACCTGCACACAACGAGTCCACGTTCAGCTTCCTCAGCTTCTGGCCCCTCAGCGAAAGAGGTTCCGCGCACTTGGCGTAATTGCCCAGGTTGCGGTTACTAGGCACCTGCAGCGTCCTAAGTAGACTATCCAATGGGCAGTGACAGCTCCAGGGGTTGTCGTAGAGACGGAGGTAGGTAAGGCGGGGCATGGGGAGGAGGACCTCCTCGGAGGCTGTTTTCAAGCTGTTATGTTGCAGTAGCAGCGTCCTGAGTTTGGAAAGTCCATTAAACGCTCGGTCTTCCACCATGGAAATGTCATTTTGTTGAAGGTCCAGGCTCTTGAGTTGACTGAACTGGGAGAACATGTTGTCCCTCAGAACCTAAACAACGAGATGTGGGAGTTGTTGTCATTTAAAAAAGTACTGACAATCACTCCTGGGAATGATAACAATCCCAGAGTTTCATTAATGCAGAGTTAGAGGTTTGTTTTGTAATTAGCAAAAACGTAAACAAGTCTGGGTTTACTCTTCTGACATTTTAACAGCAACCGTTAAGCTAAAATAAATTGATAATATTCTCTAAACTGTCGAAACAGAAAAACGAGGTTGAATGAACCAGATTTCCGTTTGATCCCAGTGTCCCCCCCCACTGTGATGGTGCACAGATGTTCATGGCGTCAACAAACTGGCTGTAATTTATTTGGGTCATGGTGAGAGGTCAGATCCACCAACTGGATGGAAATGAATCCAGAGAGCTTAATTGGAGACATAAAAGACAGTCTGGACAAGCTGTGGCTTGGACTGCAGCAGGTGTTACGTGTCTTATATCCCGAGAGCTGCTTGTACTTGCCTGGATTTTATTCCTGGCCAGTAGCAGGTGGTGGATATCTTTGGGCCAGTCTTGCATCACGGTGGTCAACTGTCTATCTTGGCAATCCAGGTACTTCTCTCCCGCTTCTATGTACTCCTTGCATTCCTGAGTTTGGCGCCTCACGACGCCAGCCCTTCCTTTACCCCGAATCCACTCGTCGGTTCCTGTTTCCATGGCGCTGGACCTTGGGCCTCTGCGGGGCTCGGAGGACCGGAGGAGCAGCAAGAGGCACAGTACGGCCAGAAGATGCATAATGCCGAAGGACGGTAGTCAGGTCGAAAAAAGGCGTGATGGGTTTTTCACAGCTAGAAAAACAAACAGGAAGTGGATTTAGATTAGCATATATTCAATTCCAAAATTGGATTACGCATAAGTAAGAGTCGAAACCTCTTCCAATCATCACACAGACACAAGTCTCCCCAATGAGTCAGTTCCAACTGTACCAAACCGCAACCCTCCCCTTGATGGTCTCGGTGTGTCTTGCACATTGGAACAAGCCCGTCACCGCAGAATGATACTTTTGCGTGAATAATCAACCGGCAACGGACAGAAACAGCTGCGAACGTATATGCAGATTCATTTTCTTCATCCCGCCGAGTCCTCGTATCCAACCACGACAACCTTATCCTGCCTTAGAACTGACTGCACGTTGTCCAGGTTAAATTTACACCTTTTATCTGCACTAAACAATAATCCTACTAATCCCCCGATGTTTGTTAGTCACTCTCTCCATTTGTCACCCAGCGTATCATCTTTCCCAGCAGTTGAAACATTATCGCTCTTTAAAACTTCCGTTTATAGCCCGGTCAAGCTTTTTTTTTTCCAAGCCGTCGGAAGCGGCTCAGGTCATTTTGCCATTCACAGCTGTTAAGCAGCAACTCATCTGCGATGCAATACATTCCCCAGTAAATCCAATGTGGTTCGCCTCATACCCACAGCAGCCTGAATTAGTCATCGCAAGCTACCATTATTGTCCCAACCATGTCGCTTATAAAACTTCTGTGCGTCAATATTTTTGCACAGAGCTGTGGTCGGGTCCATTTCCAGGGATGTGGCTTAAAATCTCCAGACTTATTGTCTGCCAGTAAAAAAAAAAAAGACATTTTTACACGACACAAGGTGATTTTTGTCCAAAATCTGGCTTCTCTATGGGCACCACTCGCCAGTTATGTAACATGTTTACTATTCCATGCTAATCTTTTCTGCCAAGTACCAAACTGGATTCCCGCCAGGAGACTTAATCCTTCTTCTCCCTTTCTTTCCTAATTCCATATTAGGCTGTCAATACAACATGTCAGCATGTTTCAGGGTGTTTGTGTTAACTGCTTATATTAGGTGCGAATTAAACCGACATTTATTTTTAGGTTTTTTTTTGTGGCAATCATTTCCAGTCTGGGGGAAAAGCATGCCAGCTCGGGGAAGACAGCCAACATATACTCTTTAACGACGGGGAGGATGGTCATGATTGCTAAACCATTGTTTCTGAAAATGGAAGAATTCAATTGGTCATAAATTGTATTTATGGATTTTCCCAAAGCAATACAATTTACAGATGTGTCTTGAAAATAAAAGTTACAGAACAGATGTGTGGCCATTTATAGATGTGTAGCTTTGGACACTTGAATTCATATACAACTGGTTATTTAAGGAAAAGGGGTCCATAGACTTTGGCTAGGTCATTTGACGTCAACCGACCGAAGAACAGACCACCTACAGGAGGAAAAACTGGATCAGGGAAACACAGATGGATGGATCTTACATCTATCCTCAAGTCTGACTTCAACCAGTCCAGAGTCCTTCGACAGAACGTCTGCGAGGATCTTGGCATTCATATGACAGAACTAAAAATTGGCACCGACTGAAAAGCTTTTGAACGCATCGCCACTTCCGAAAAAAACTTCAAACATGGATCTCCGCAGGGAAACCCTTTTCTGACACAAGGGCCACTTTGTTGCACAAAGAAAGAAAGTAGAACCAGAAGGACAGAGAGAACAAGGACCCCATTTTTTTTCTCAAAGCAAAGGGACGGTATGCTTGGATTAATCACGACAAATAACCAAATGGGTTTTTGATCTCTGCCTGAAGCTCAAAATCCAATAAGAGGGAATTCAAGACCTTACAGTAGAGTCTGTATGCCGACTCGGCGAGCGTTAGAAAAGATCCCTAAGTGCTTAATTGAAGACAGATTTGTTTGTTTCTACAAGGCGCGACAGAAAACCTGTTTTTGAAATTGAGTTTCTGAAACTTCCAATTTTTTTCTTCCGACTCCCCAAGAGAACAAACTGTTCCATGTTTTTCCTTTGTGTTGGGATTTTCAATGTATAGTACATTGCTGGTTTCAGCGTCACCCCCTCAACACCTCCCACAAAACCCCCTCCCGCGTCTTGGCCCTGACGCAGATCCACTAAAAACCCTTCTGACATCTGGATTTTGTCTTTGGTGGGAAATCGGTACGGTCGGCGTTCATTCAAGTCGTTCATCAATGACTCAGCTCGTCGTCATGGGTACTCGGAAAGTGATGAAAAGCCGACACCTGGCCCGACCTTGATACTCTTCATAGTCTGCGTTTTAAGAAAACCTTAGACTGTCTCCATTGGGGTCCTCTGTAATGTAGCTGTGAGAAACTTGGAAGTCTATGAGCCTAACTAATCAGCACATGCAAGTTAAGCCTTTTCCCTCCCCTTCCCTTCTCTAAAATTCCAAGCTGAAACCACATGTGGCTGGAATTTTACTCACACGGGGGGCATGTCTCCTCTTGCCCCCCCTCCGTCTGTCGATTTGCATTAAGCTGCATGTCAAGAACAGCTGAGCCCAAATTCCTCTTTAAAATGTATATACAAGATTCAGTCATTAAACGGCCATAATTACCCAGACTACTTTAAAAACATTAACCCCGCCTGCTCAGGAATAAGCCATCCTTATCTGGACCGGTGGCTCGTCACAAGGGACAGACTAGTAAATCATGGAAGTTCCTTGGGGCCACCATGAAATGTTTTCTTCTTCCCCCCACAGAAGAGATCTTGGCCTTGTCGGAAGAGGACATGCATCAGCAAAACTGTATTTTTGGCAAATCGGGTCAGTCATCAAAAAGGACTGTTCACATTTGAATCCATTGTCTTATAGAATTTTATGCAAAAAGTATGAATGAGTGTTGTAGCCAGCCCCACACACACACACACTCGAGTCAATTCTTGAGGGATTGTAATCACAAACATGTGGCAGGATGTATATCAGACGGAAACGGAATGCAACGGTGTCATGACAATCCTACCTGACCAGGGAGCGAATCTGGCTGGGGTCGCTCAATTAGGACCTGCAGATCACCGGTGTGTCCCGCGTCCCCGGCTCCTAATCCTGACATGAGCGCGGCGTCCAAGCCAAGAACGTCTGCCTCTCAACTTAAAGCAGGGAGTGAAGAACAACTGGCTGCTCCTCCACTCTCTCTCTCTCTCTCGCTCTCTCTCTCTCTCGGGAGGGAAGATGCAAGCTAATTGTGGGGACCGTGTGTTTGGTTTAATGTTACATGTCACACTCGCAGAAAAGGGTCTGCACTGGTTTCAACAGTTTTGTTGTTGAATTTACTCGATACATTTTAAGTAGTCTATTTAAAAAAGGACCTGGATCCAAATGATTTTATTTCTAACCCTAACCCTAACCTTAACCCTAACCCAAACACCCGTCCTTTGTGGATTTAAATCTGTGATGTAATCCAAGTCGACAACAATGTAAATATTTTTTTGCGTTCCAGATCGGCGGAGAGGAAGAGCGTATTGCTCTCCATCAAATCAAACTCACTTGTCGGGTGATACAAAGCAGCTCCCACGTGGTTTAATCGGGCGGGCTATTTGATAATAATGGACCTGTGTCACTTGTTATTCTTCTTCTCTCCAGTGGATCAACAGTGGGTGAAACGGCACCATATTAGGATGGCTATTATGCTCGCTCTGAAATGGATTGTTTATTGCCAAACTCTTCCATTGGCTCCAGGGCACTTAGAACGGCACAGGTTGAAGTAAATAGGAGCATTGGGGAGGACCTACGCTACCAACCGTTAAAGTGTGTGTGGAAATTTGGAGCAGTGGCGGGATAAACAGTAGCTTGTGCGTGGTCGCATCACATGACGCAATAGAATAATTAAAGGCTAAATTTTATTGAGCAAAGATGGATTTTACTTTCATTCGCTGCCAGTCGAGTTAAAATAGAACTTTGACGTCTATAGGCGTCAATGGTAGTGAATTAGTTAAAAAAATAAATCCTCCAAAAAAGATTAGCAAACAAAAGTGGATCAAAGAGGCAACAAAAAGTGAACTTTGTAGCCCCGAAATTTGTGGAATTTATCAAAATATTATAGAAAGCTACAAAAGGGAGGTAATGGACTAGAAAGATGGATTTTACTTTCATTCACTGCCAGTTGAGTTAAAATAGAACGTTGACGTCTATAGGCGTCAATGGTAGTGAATGAGTTAAAAAAAAAAATCCTCAAAAAAGTCATTTCTTACAAGATTAGCAAACAAAAGTGGATCAAAGAAGCAACATGAACTTTGTAGCCCTGATATTTGTGGAATGTATTAAAATATTATAGAAAGCTGCAAAAGGGAGGTAATGGACTTATCCAACAAAATGTCGCAATGATTCATTGCAATCATGCTATTTGTAGCAAGTTTGGCAGCGATGTAAACACAAAACACACCCGGCCTCTAATTAGCTTCAAGCTTCCTTGCCTCCTTACTCATCTGTATGTTGTCATTGATGTTAGCAATACTTTCCTTTATCTCGTATAGAAGCAAAAAAGAGAAGTCCTAATTAAATAAAAACACATTTAATCATTTTCACAAGATGTCATGCTGCTGCCTTTTCCTTTCCGGGATCTTTTTTGTCTGTCTTTTGTTGTCTCTCAGTTCTTTTGTTCCTCTACTGTACCTGGCCGCCGTCCATCCCATAATGGAAAAAAACACATCCGTGCAGATGCTACAATTTAGGTCGACTAAACGATTCCATATCGGTATTCTACGACTTCCCTTTTTTTATATCGTCCTATCCGCCCGTAAAAAGACAAGTCAGCATGAATCACCATTGAGATCAAGGATGGTGTGTTTTCGTAGACGTTTCAATCTTCCTCACATAGATTATCATGGTGTTGTGATTCAAAATTGTCTGGAATGCATCTAAGGACAGCCAACGGAAAGATGAGCGAAGTTTTTAAAATATGTCGACAACACCTCTCAAGTTATCCTTGAATTATCATCAGTTAATTACATCACTTTGGGTGTTAGCGTCTTGCTAACCTTGCTAGCATGCCAAATGGCCTGACGCAAATAACCTCCTGCTTTGCAGATTTTGGATGAGCACGGAGGGAGGGCAGCTCGGGGTCACCAAGACCGGATATTTCCGCCTTCCCAAACAAACTCTGGTGTCTATTTTATATGATTGAGATGTTTTCGATCTTTTTTCACCCCCCAGGCGAAAATAACTGTGTTTAAAAACGGTTTCATTTTCAAACACAGACAGGATTAAGTCATTTTAAAATCTTAAATTACGGCTTTTTCTTCCCACGACGTCTTTTGTCAGGTCGTGACAGACCGTAAGAATCGATTTAGCAATACCATGTCGCCATACTATCGGATCATATTCCCGCATGCTCTAGCGTGATGATGACATTCCTTCTTGGTGGTAACTAGTTCACAGAATTCTGCCGGGGGGGGGGATTAGGGTTAGGGGGGAGGCAAATTTTTCAAACTATGTTGTTGGGTAGCGCATATAGACTGGACACAAAAACACTCCCAGCTGGACGAGTAATTATTTACATATGTATCTGTCTTTTATCAAAGTTACAAAAGAATCTGCGGTTTTTTTCCAGACAATGTTTTCGCATAGCAGCATTGAACAACTTGGATGGGATTCAAGTTATTTATTAGATTGTGTTTGATATATGGGTATGAATTGATTGACAATTAATCGTGTCTGTGATCGAGTCAAATCGGTTACTCGGTATGCATTTCTGCAAGACATTACCTAATACTGCTGACTATGAGGGGGTCATAGGTCATTCAAGATAATACCCCCCCGAAGCTACATAGCGTCATTGACCGATCACTCATCCTTTGCTCCTTCAAAATTAAAAACATATGTTCGGGCTTGTCGGCATACTCATTAGCTGTCTGTTTTTTGGAACCGCTAAGTTACCCGCCGCTTCCATCCGTGTGGTCAAGTTGCGGTTGTGCCCGTGTTCTACAGTACCGTCATTACTTCGACACGCTGTACGGGGAAAGTGCTTATTAGATGGTCATAAAAAAAAAAAAAAGTTATATGGTTTATGGTTCAGTAAGGTAGCGGTTATGCTAGCAGCTAGCGAATACGGATTTGGTAAGCTTAGGTGAACGTTACAGAATTCTAGCTCCGCCCCTTTCGGTACCGTTCAATACCAATTTGTTGTTTTTGGTGCACGGGGAAAGTGCTTATGAGATGGTCATAAAAAAAAAAAAAAAGTGAAGTTATATGGTTCAGTATGGTTGCGGTTATGCTAGCAGCTAGCGAATACGGATTTGGTAAGCTTAGGCGGACATAACAGAATTCTAGCTCCGCCCCTTTTGGTACCGTTCAATACCAATTTGTTGTTTTTGGTGCACAAATAGGAGTCAATATTTTTTTTATGCCGTTACGGTTCACTTTTTCGACTTTAATTTGCTATTATAGACATCCATCACCCTCTCTGTCATTATGCCGTTGGATCCGAAGACTGCTCCTTCCATATACTCCTCAGAAAGGTTTCCAGCGTTTTTTTTTTTTTTTTTATTCTCACCACAGACTGAAAAATGAAAAATGGGAATATCATGCAAGGAAATGGAAAACTGTGTTCTTCGAGATGCCACCGCCATCACGGAAAATTACATGTCTGTCTCTCTCGCTGTGGTTTGAGTGAAATAGAAAATGAAAGGAAAGAAACCAGTTTGGTGGACACAGGTTTTTTGGATTGGGATATATTTTGGCAGTTGATTTGATTTTTCAAATATGTTGATGTTTTTTAATGATCATAACCCCAAATGGGTGGATGAATTTGGCAGTGGTTGGGATATAAAGGGAGCACTGGAGCACTCCATAATAAACATACCTATACACACACGAAGCAAAAATCTATGAAAATGAAAGTGAACAGCTGAAATTAATTGCTCCCATCCAGCTCGCTATTTTTTTCTTTTTTCTTTACTGTAGCTTCAGTGAAAACGAGAAAGTGCTGCTATTCTCCCTTGACAGTTGTTTGGTGTCCTCCGATGGATACCCGCCGAAAAGGTCACGTCTGGATTCAATTTACTTGCCACAAATTCCGCCACTTGCCCACTTATTTGAACCTTCAGCAAAACGTTTTTGTTTTTTTAAAAACTTAAATGCATCGCTTTGTAGCGAGTATTTACTTAGCTGCTTTTTTAGCAGTGAAGGTTTACAAGTTCAGGATCTGTCTAACAAAGATGGTGAGTCAGCGGGTGCCAGTAAGCTGGGGGGGGGGGGGGGGGGCATTTACCGTGAGGGTCATTAAGTGATCCTAAGTGTGTAGTCTTTGGTACAGACATTTAAAACTAAGCCTGTTTTGTTTCCAGGTGTTGCCACTGTTGCAACACCCCCCTCAAAAAAAAAACAGTCCAAAACAAACTCTGACGTGATTTAATTTAGTTGTGTTATTGCAGTTTTAAATCTAAGCGTAATGAAACAATGACAGCTGTTGGCCAACCCTTTTGACCAATGTCTTTTTTTTTTTATATAACTTTTCTCGTTGCCGAACAACAAAATAGGTCAGAGGAGGATTGCACGTCGTCATGGCAACGCTAAAAACATGAAGTCAATTTTATTTGCATCACGCCGGTTCAGGACAGAAGTTATTTCGAGGCGCTTAACACATTTAGCGGGGCAAGAACCAACCACCCAGATGGAAAGATGGACAGAGACAGACAGAATTAAATTATTTGAACGAATTAATGGTGTTCCAATTCATTTCAATGGGAAAGGATGATTTGAGGTGTTTTTTTTTAATTTATTTAAGGGCGTGGTCATTAAATAAATGAAACCCTTACCTCAAGATTTATTTGTTTATCAGCGAGCGACAGGAAATTCCGATTTTTAAGTTGCGAAACCGTTACGTAAATTTACGGCTTCAACCGCAATCCATTGTATTCTCCGAATTTTAGTCATGATCAAAACACTTTGATGACTAAAAGACTTTTTAACAGCACATCTTTTTGGCAACAGAGCTGTATCGAAATTTCTCAACCCTCAATAGGTAATGAAGTGTGTACTCTTCATTTCAACCCCTTTTTAGCTTTTACTCTTCCTTGTGAATAAAGTCGGATGTGTCAAGGACAGAGCAATTACTTTTTAAAAGTGTGCAAATGATTCTGTTGAAAGCCACCATAAAAGCTGCTGTCTGGCTTTTTTAAAGGCACTTCAAACATCTGTTTATGAAGTGTCTCCAGACACTCAAGGACAAAATGAGAGAAAGTGTTCACAGTATATGTAGTATGGAAAAACACCAATAAATATGATTAAAAATAGCAGAACATGCATAAAAACAGGGAATCTTAGTTGTAATTGTTGTGACCCCGCCCCTAGTGCTCATAAAAACCATGTCAAAACACTTCTGGCCAATTTCTGACACACACACTACATCATCGGTATCAATGCCACTGTCACACTGATGGCGTTTTCACATTTTTCGAAGGTGCTGGAAACCGCTGACGCTGCACTATTAGCCTCCAATTCAAACATCGACTTTTTTGCAGCTGTGTTAGGAAGAAGCCATGCAAAATCCCTATAGAGGGAAAATAAAAGCTGCCAACATTACTACTGAACATACTCAGTAATCCCACTCTTCAGTCATGCTTAGCAAAAGCTCCTCTTGCGTCATTTTCATCTGTTGTCCATTATGGAGCATCAGTGATAAACTGGTGTTGGAAAAAAATCTGGTGACTTTTATCCGGGTTTTGTGAGTGGAGCAGGGCGGCCAAATGAAGTTTGGATTGGTTTATTGAAGGGAGGTGGATGAGTAAAGACACAAGAGGGACAGACTCACGGACAGCAGACAGGAAACAGAAGTCCACCCGGAACAGATTCGGACCGGGGGGGATATGGACGAGCAGGAAGACTAGACGACGAGAGCAACAGTATACACTAACAGGAAGAAACACACGGGCAGGGTTTAAATACATGAGGGAGCAGGTGACAGTCATTACGGTAATGAAGGGGCGTGGCTAAGGGAAATTGCCGGCCGAGCGTCCTCTGGCACGGATGATGGGGAAGTGTGTTTATAATAATAAAATGGGTTTATGTAACAAAACATGGGGGAGGGTAAATAAAAAATATATGATGAACCCCAGAACTCGACTTGTCTGTATTGTTGGGCAGAATTGTTGATGAATTTAAATATCTGTCGATTTAATGAGTGTCGGTACAAATAAATATAAAGTTGCGTTGTAAAATGTCCTCATTAGTGTCATAGGCAAGTTGATGCCGATTCCTTATGATTTACTGTGTAGCTCATATTTAAAAATATGAAACATATAAAAGTACATACAAGGAAAAAATGTTTTTTTAGTCATAAACGGGGATAAATAGTCATTTAAAACGGCTGCTTAGTTTTCCAAACAATGTTACGCTCAATTGTAATAAATTACTATATTCTGGCCCCTGCTGGACAATTCAGGAAACAAATGTATTTATCTATTTATTATTTAGTAAGTTATATGTATAGCCGAGGGGATGATAAAGCGAGCAATTGCTTGGGAAACGGTTTCTTTATAATTGAAATTGTAAATTTGATACTTTTTACGGTGTTGTTAAGGGCGTACCGCCTCGTTGCTATGACAACGAAAGTTCCCAGCACGCACTGAGTGAAAACCGTGATTAGATTCTGTTTTCCAAACATTTCCAGTGTTTTGACAGTTGCGTTTAAGGGTTATTTTTGTTTTGTGTATTTGCGTACGGCTTGTTGAAGGTTAACAAGGTAGGTCAACTTCGTTGAACTTCGTTTAAAACACTTTACAACGACGCTGCAAGCTTAGCTTGAGCTAATAATGCAAGTCGTCTTAAGTGACGTCAGAACGGAAAAGTTTGGTTTGTCGTTTTGCAAGAAAAATCAATTGTAAACTTTTTTCTTAATTAATTGAAGCAAAAGGTTGAAAACTGAAAATAGAAACAAATCCACTGGACACAACAGAAGGACCATAAAAAAATAATATTTAATATATAATTTTTAATATGTATATGATAACATGTTTATAATTATCTGTGGCTGAATATTACTCCAGGAAACGGATTTTTGGGGTTCAAATATCTATAAATTGATTTTTATTCATAAACGCTATAATTTAATTTTGTCCAAGCTTACAGAAATGCAGAATAAAGTTGAGGAGGAGGAGGACGCCCCTCTTGTTGCCATAGCAACTGATGCTTCACTTTTAGAGACGCCTTCTGCTCGGTCTACTTTTCAACTTCTGGATCAGGTATGAATTTAAAACATGATATATATTATCAGCCTTTATTCACGTGTGTCGGTGCCGTTCATTTTTTTATTTCAAAAAGTCACAACACACAGTATAGCCATTGAAATGGAAGTTTATTATTTTTTTTAAATATCAAAAGTGCATATCCTTTGGGATGACAATGACTATGAATGATAGAAAATATATTGTACACATACGCAAAGCTTCACACACTCATTATAGTACGAATGGCCACAACAATGTCTTCTTCATTGCTGAAATATTAACATCATCATTATTATCAGACCTTACTTTTTGTATGACTCCCGGACATTATAAAGTCTATCAAATTTCACAAAATAAAAATAAATACTGTACACGTCCTTAATTCTGCATTCTGCTCATTCACAGTGTGTTAGAAGGAATAAAATGATGCAATACAGTGATCTGGCGTTAGGTGGCAGTATTGTACAAGTAGTGAGACTTTTCTTTTTTTTTTTACTTTTTCTGCACTCCAGTAATTATGATCTGAAAAACAATATGGTTATGTTTCTTCCTGCTGAGTCCTACTTATTTCAACCATGTCAAGTACAATGCAGGAATCATTAATTAAACAAATATGCTTTATATTGTATCAGATGATGGAATATGGGCAGAGTGACTTTAATTAAAAAATCAAGGGAGGCTATTACTTGTATACTGCTGCCCGTCACCGCTTCGACCCTCTCAAAAAAAACGAGACTTTTTCCAGTTCTGGTATAACTCACTTGAATGGCTGTTGTTAATTATGAAAGCGTTTGGAGTGGAGAAAATGATAGCTCATTAGTTTTACTACCTCTGTGCATTGAGCCGAGTCTAAGCTGGTTTAATAGAAAGATGCAGCAGGACAGGAAGTGGATTATTGACAGAGAACCGGTGGAAAAAATGGTAACACCCCGTTTAATATGATGGCCCCTGCAGGAGGCTAGCTTTTACACAGCTCGTGCGATATTTCTATTAGTCGGTCATTGTTCACAGTCCATTTTCCTTTATTGTCATTTTAATTCAACATTTAGAAGGCTATATACGCCACAGTGGAGAACTAAAAGGACTGATGTTTTTGTTTGGTCTAGGGATGCACCGGTAGCATTTTTTTTTTTCCAAACGGAGTACAAATGCTAAATTACACTTGTGTACTTACGGTATTAATATCGGTGCATCTCGTTTTTGGACTGTGGCCAACTGTTCTACGATCGTGATTGTTGTGTATCGTATTTTCTGGACTATAAGTTGCACTTTAATTTACTCTTAAAATCGATAGTATGGAGTGAAATTCAATTTGAATAAAATTTCTTTCGATTTCTTGCGATGTAAAAATATCCAAAAAGTGGACCTGTTCATTGAGACTGCGCCTTATAGTCTGAAAAATACGGTAATGTATAACGTGAGTCTACAGTCTGTCCAACTTCTGTCTGTCCATATTTACTCATATTCCTTCACCGGCTCCTCTTACGGAGCGTAATGCTTAGGCCGTATCATCATCTTGACCGTCTTGAAGGCCTGCCTGTAGTTGGTCGGGTAGTACTCCGTCGACATGTTATGCCAAGTCCCCCAGAAGATCCCGTTCCTGACCCCCTTGTACCTCTTGTGGTAGTACTTGCCGTTGAGGTTGGCTGACATGCAGGCGTCAAACCACCAGCCGGAGCTATAGTAGGCGCCGCAATTTCCCGACGGGTACATGTCGTTATCTCGATCCGGGGTGGAGAAGAACTTTTGATCGTGGTTGAAGTGCTTGTTGAAGGTGATGGCGTTCCCGGCTGTCCCACTGTAACGACACGTCGGTGTTTTATCACCTTGCACTTTTATTTTTATTGTCTTGATTTTGCGCTACCTGTATCCACTGATGGACAGTCGGTATCGGAGGAAATCGTTGGCTACGTAGAACTGGTCATACTTGGCGTACTCCCGTACACCCTCGAAATCCTCCAGCTCGATCCGTAGCGTCATGTCTTTAGCTTTTGTCAGAAGATGGATGTGGTCATTGCCTAGCCAGAACTCGCCTCTACGATAAAGGGCAAAAGAGATAACGATAAATTATGTCAAGTTGTTCACGAGAGGACACTGTTAGTCATACTGAATTTACTTTACGACCGCAAAGGGGACAAGTTGCAAGGGGAGAGTCCGGTGACGGTAAACGAAGGACAAGACGGAACATAATTCTACCTGAGGTTCCCGAAGCCCTTCTTGTATTCATTCCAGGTCCGGTTGAAGCTGACAGAACCGTCGAGTCGCTGCTGGATAACCGTCCAGCCGCCGCCAAAAGACTCCATGTCACAATAGGCTTCGAAGGTTCCATTGCGGGGGTCGGGGGTGATACGATAGACCCCGTTCTTCCGTGTCTCCAGCACATTGTAGTCGGAACAGTCTCGAGGAGCTAAAATGACTGTGAAAGTGAATCGAAGCGAGGTTATTTGCGAGGGGAATGTGACTGGATGATATTCAATCTTTCCTCTCAGTTTTTTTTTTCCAGCCCTGCCAAGAGTACCGTAATAGAAATGGCCCCGGAGGCTGAAGAAAGTAATTCAATTTTTAATCATAATGAAAGTTTTCAGCGCTGAATTAAATCCTAAGGCACTGTATTTCAACGCAAAACGGTTCGCCAACTCCCCCCCCCGACTTTATAAAAAATGTCCTAGCATCTCAACCTGACCCAGAAGCAGAACCCCGACCAAAAAGAATGTCACGGACCAAGGCGACATTTAGGGAGATAAAAACCATTGACCTACACCCCAGGAAATCCAAATCTTTTCAAAACACATAAACCTGCCTCATTCCATCTTTGAACACTTGTTCCCCTGTGGTTGCTCTGCATGCTGGGCGAAAAGACTGCTCAGACTTGTCAAAAAATGTGGGAAAGTGTGTCACTGGATTAAAGTGGTTCGTCCCATGGGGCCTCCATCTTGCTGACTGGAGCAGACTGCATGTGGACTCTTTTTGATACATTTTCTGTAGATTAGGGAGGCGGAGCTGAGACGTAATGGGGTATCCAGTAGTGTTTTCGCAAAGTGGAAGGAAAAATATGCACCCCCCTACTATGGTACGGCCCGGTACCATTACTCCAAACAGACACTTATCTTGCCTGAGTGAGGAAGACACATTGCGCAATGCGCTGGTCAAGTTTTCCAAACCCTAAGCTTGAGTTCTTTTGGATGCCCCTCTCGCCAGCCTTTTTGTTTTACAAGATTCTCAGCACGCCGTTTAGATTCCTTAATGGCTTTCCGGCTCGCTTGACAAGTCACGTGACTGACAGTTACCGCGTGAATTATCGTCGCATCCCGTTTTGACTGCGGTGAGATAAGTGACTAGCAACAAAATGCAACATGACAGCCGGCCGTCGTGTACGATCAGTCCTTCATCCGGAATACAAATGTGTTTCCTCTTGACTTTCCGATGGACCTTTTTTTTTTTTTTTTTTATAACCCAAGTAAAATTCAAGTACCTTGCTGGAACATGCATTGAATTCACCGTGCCAGTTCTCACTGTTTGAGTGAGTTAATGTTGCTGAACATGAACATTAATTCCTGTCACTTCACCTCAAGGCCCTTAATTCATCCCGGTGGGAGTGGAAAAAGGAAGATTACCGCTAGTGGCAGGGACTGGCAAAATAAGTTGGGGATAAATACATCCCCAGAAGTTGCCTTTTGCCTCGTACTGCATGACTGATGCTCTGAGATGACTTTTTAAAGCCCATTCAAAGTGCTGCGGCAGTGCGCTCGCTCGCTAAGTCCTCCCGCACGTGATCCATTTAAAAATTTGTTGGTGCAATTCTCCTCTGAGCTTTACTGCTTCTGCACATTTTAAATAGCACATCCAAACATTTCCACGCTGCAGCCGCTTCTTAAGTAAATCGAGCCTTGCAGATTTTTTTTTTTCACCCCCCCCTCCAAGCACTTTTGACTTTTGTTTATCTCCGCGAATTCATTTAACATCTGGGACGAATCGTGAGAAACAAGTGGAATGGTGTGACACGTCGAAAAAAGATTCCGTCATTAGATTGTCGCTCGTCTCTAAGGCAACAGATGTTTCTTTTTTCTGCATTTGGATTCGCTTCAGATAGTCCGAGCACGACTCGTGTCAGAACCATTAGTCGCTTCTTGAGGCAAATATTGCAAGAAGGCAAAGATGAACGTCCCCCCCATCCCAACTCACCAACCACCCGTGTCTAATGTCAGAAAAGCCGCCTACATTGCTCCTTGTGTTGTTGGCGAGAGATAATGAGAAGGAGTTGTTTCACGCAGGACTGAGCACACAAGAGCATGACCTCCAAAACGGGCGAGGCAGACAGGAAAGAAGGATTAGATGGTGAATGAGGAAAAAAAGAAATCTTAAGTCAAGAGGAAATAAAAAAACTTAAAGAGCAGAAATTGAATAAATGATGGAGGACACGTCCGGGTTAAACATTCGGCGTCAAAGTGGAGTTTCAAAGGAGGAAAAAAAAGCAAGTTGAATGCTGTGATTCGCTTCACAACATAATCTTCTTAGAAATAAGCTCAAACATTCTCCCACACAAAAAAAAAAAAAATCTGAATATAGCTTCACATTCTCTTTCACCCGTGTACAAAAAAAAAAATGGAGTGCTTTTTTGCTAGCATGTTTGTTTTTCAAGTCCTTGTTTCTCCCTCTCCCCATTTTTGGAGAACATAAAAAAAAAATGTGATGGAATTTCAGGGCACTTAAGCGCCGCCGTCTTACATAAGAAGTCAATTGTAAGTATTTCTCATGAGGACATCCTGAAACTATTCACTCCCCTTTTTCAAGGTGACCACCAAGACTTTGTTGTTTTTCTAGAGATTATTATTAGCTACTTATTTAACGTCATTTGGCAGGAATTCGGCCCGGGAGAACCGTACGAACTATTGAACCCATTTTCAAAATGGACGCTTTGAGGATTGGTGATGTCACACGACAAGTCAGGGGAAAAAAAAATGCTTACATTGTGGCGTGTTTTGTACGGCACACTGCGCCGTGCAGGTGGTGCTCAGTTTGTTGACCACCCCGGTGATGTTTTCCACTCGTCTGTCCACCATGGATTGTACGTTGTCCATGTTGAGGAGGTTGAGGCCTTCCATGCGACCTTGCAGGGCGGAGATTTGGTTCCTGGCGTTGCGAAGGCTCACTGACATCCTGTTCAGCTTCACCTGGATGAACGCGGTGATTCGAAAGCTTTAGTGACTCAGCTTGTGCGCTCGGTCGAGCGGCCGATTGGAATTTTCGAGAATAGAGATCGTGTGGTTGTTGGATGGTGGCCAAAAATGGATGTGTGGAGGTGAAAAGCTTAGCAGGCAAAACAAAAATTTACCGTCATTCAGATTTAAGCTGTCATTATTGAATATTTTTTAGAATCGATTATTTAATCGATTAATCGAATAACCGGATATAATTTGATTTGCGCAAAGCAAAAATTTACCGTCATTCAGATTTAAGATGTCATTATTGAATATTTGTAGAATCGATTGTTTAATCGATCAATCAAATAATCGTGAACAATTTGATTTGCGTTGGTCTATCAATTTTTTTTTCCAGATTGCTTTTTTTTCAGCAATTACTTTTATTTGGTATTATTTAGTGATTAATAAAACAAATGATAGTAAAGTTAAGCAGCATCACACAAGAAGAATTGATGGCCATTGTTTTCCAAAGTAAAAGCAGATGTTTGCAAATCTTATTTGGATTCAACACAAAGGATAAATCAGTTTCCTTTCATGAATGATGAAAGAAATCTGAGAATGATTCATTTGCAGCACCTACAATTCGAAAATATGAACAATCATTTGGTACAAACAGCTCTTAACGATTACTATGAAAAAAATGATGATTAATTTGATAATCAATTTTGTCGATTAAACGAATGATTTTCACCTCTCTCATTCAGATGCATATTTCTAACACTGTTTATAGAACATGGAATGTTCCCTCATGCTGTCATGATGCCAGATGAGAACTTCTTACCTAATCAACATTCCGCTCATTCCAATTGGCAGATTATATTTAGCAAGGGTTATTTCATTTGAGGATATCTCCATCAATAATTAAAATTAAAATAAAATATGCCTCTTACCTGCATCTCCTGCATATTGCTCGGACCAGGTGTGATTTTCCCAAAATGATGTCCCAGTCCAGCACCTTCCACGTTACCTCCGGACACCATCCCATTGTCCCTTTCTTCTTGACTGGACCCGCTTTGAACATCCTGTCTACTTGGGTCCACATCTTTCGTCTGTCCCTGGTCTGCCTGCTGGTGCCCGTAGACTCCGCTCCCTCGAGAACCACTGCACTCCTGGCAGCTGCTCTTCAGCTTGTTCACCACCTCCTTGAGGTTCTGCAGCTCCTTCATGGTCTTCTCGAGTAATCTGAACTGCTTGGGGAGCTGGATGGTGAGAGGAGGTAGGGTCACCTGGTAGGGGCACTCTTCACCTTCTTCCCCGGAACCCCCGCATTGGCCTGAAGGTCTCAGCTTGATGGCACAGGAGGTGGCAGAGTCTCCTCTCGAGTCCCACTTCTGGTGCGAACTACCGGGGAAGTCCACCACCGCATGGCAGGTGGCCGTGAGCAGGAGAACGGTCCAAACTAGGAGAGTCCTCATTTTTGTTGAGTCGCGAAAAAAAAGTGATCTGGAAAAAAAGTCAAGATCGGTTTGAGTGTGTGTGAGTGCAACCTGCAAGGATGAGAGAGTGCAGGGGAACTGGCGCTGCTTGCGATGCTGTGTCATTAATATGAGGACGGGCGAGCGAGGGAGGGAGGGAGGGAGGGAGGGAGGGAGGGAGGGAGGGAGGGAAGGAGGGAGGAGAGAGGAAGGGAGGGTTCCGACTTGAAGAGGATGGGAGGGGCAGCGCTATTACGTAATGGCGTTTGACATATTGGTAGCATTGCGAAAACTTGAGCCGTGCCGCAACATCTTTTTTTTTTTTTTTTTTTTAAAAAGCAAATTGTATGTCCTTGGGCTGCCGCCATCGTTTGGTGACACTCGGAAGTCAGCCCGTCTCCCCGAGGATGAAAACAACTTTACTTACTTAAGGGCGATGCATTTTTTTTTTCTACTGACTTGACCCTTTTTGTGAGGCAGCATAAAAGAGCATTATCGAACATTTTTTGAATCGATTAATTGAATAATCGGTTTCAAAATGAATTACTGACATTAGAAAAATCATAAGGCAAAGAAATAGCTCTAAAACAATTAATGTGATTATAAAAATCGGTTGCTGATCATTTCGATAATCCATTCCTTGCCGATTAATCGATTAATCCCGGCAGCTCTACTTCAGTACTAACAAGCTTTTTCAAACCTCTGGGACAGGCTGGCTACTTGAGATTCAGCAAATTAATTTGGGTTTAGCATTCATTAGAGACTTACAAATGAGTGTTATTGCTTTTCTGTCCTGTATTAATTTTTAATGTTATTTCCCCTCCCTTATCACAAGGGAACGAGGGAAAGCATAAAAAGAAATTTGTACTAATGTTCTTTGGTGTTTTGTACAAGAAGGTGATGTCAGTCTCGACCAGCGGCTGCCCGCAGTTGCTGGATGGAAATTAAAACGTAAAGTTAAGTGGATCCCGCGGACTTGCTTTTGTGGATGTCATTAAGACTTCTGTGGATGTCCTCGATTCATTTGCACTGCTTAAGGATTCTCTGTGTGCTTGGAGTAACTTCCAGTTTTTTTTTTTTAACATTGCATCAGATGTTAATTAATTTTTAGGTTTTTTTACTTATATTAAAGCTTCATCTTACGTCCATTTCTTGCCTGCAGTTATTGTTTACCAGGATGCTAACAGAATATTTTTCGTTCTATAACGTAGACGGAAGAAGTCGACGGGAAATATTAGAACTGAAGGTCCCATACCTTTTCGGCGCAATTCAGTCGGCCTCGGAGCTCAATTTCAAATCAAAAAGTCAATATCGGATGATGACAGGAAGGATTGCGAGAGAGATGATGATTCCCTCCACAGTGATGGGCATTATTATTATTATTTTTTTCTCCTTGTGGTTCCAATACACAATGTTCTCACTGACCAGACTATTATTTTTTTATTTGTTTTATTTTGACCTGCACAATTTTTTCACCGACTATTTATTTATTTATTTTTATTTGTTCATTGTTCTATTGTTGTATTGTCTTATTGTTTTATTTTTTTGTTTTATTATTTAATTATTTAATTTTTAAATTTGTTTAATTTTTACATTTTTATTTTTTATTTTTTTTACCTGCACAATCTAATGAGATCAATACAGAACATTTCAGTCGTGCTCTGTTTTGATTCAGACTGTCACACAAACATTTATCACAACTCCATCATACAGATTTAGCTTTAAAATTTATATTTTTCTTTTTAAGCGCGCTCCTGCCTGCTTTATTCAATTATTTCCACGTGCATGTCCAAATCCAGACCGCCTGCTGTCTTCGGGCATAAATCGAATTGAGCAACCGTCTCACTTCAAAGATGGCCGACCACATGTTACACCTTACGCGCTCACCCCTGTAAAAATCTTCCAATTCTCTTTAACGGTCTCATCACCGGAAAAGGGGCGAGGCCTGACCTCAAAAATGCTCGGGGGCTGTTTCGGATAAAGCAACGGCGGCCGCGTCATCTGTGACGGTCGAAATCACAACACCGGGTGACTCATCGGATGCTTCTAAATCCGTTCGATTGTTCTCATTCCTTTTGGATGAGCTGCACCATAATAAAATTTGATCCCGGAGTCTGTGATCAATTTCATGACTAAACAATAAACATGCAGGCATGTATGACCCACTTACAAGATAAAAGATTGTGATTTTTTTTTAAATGAATCGTAAACAACATCATTAACTATATTTAAAAGTCGATACGGTTGTTTTTAGATGACTTGGAGAACATTCAAGGTTACCCACCTCATTATGCCCTCATCCCGACCCGCCTGGCTCCGAAGATAAGAGCCGAGCACCTGTCCGCCTTTTCCATCATTGTGACACGCTAAAGTACCACGCCACGGGGGGAAATTTACCCACAGCAACTCTTTCAACGAGCAGATAATCAGACCACCATGTTTTTTCCCTGCATACCTTTTTAAGATGGAAAATTTCCGCTATTTGTTTTTTTTTATCTTTGGAATTAGAGATTAGCTTTTCAGTGAGGTCAGGAAATTGCGATGCTTCGATCGGTGTCGATAAAGGTTTTATTTCCGATTTTCTGATTAACGGGAAGAATTACTACGCATATTTTTTTTTATATGTGTCCATTTTATTGACTTTTTTATTGTCTTTCAGATGCTATCACAAGGCAAAATGAGTCAAAACAAAGTGGACAAGTTGAAATCGATCTACAGGGAACTCAGTGAAGAAATCAAGAGGTATGCTGGGTAGTTTTTAGTGGAAACAAACGATTTTTTTGTTGTTGATACACGGGAGCCAAAGTAAAGCTCAAGTTGAGACGAAAGGGTGGAGACGCTAGAACTGTATGCCAAAACTAATGCGGCCATTTTGGATCTGAATGTAGTTGAATTCCAAAATAAAGAGCAAAGTAGAAAACTGACTGATCAGAATTTTTAACCTATTGATTGCCGATAAAATGTCATTTTTGTCGTAAAGACTGTTCAAATAGTTTCAAAAGATAATAAAAATTGCTAGCAATATCTCTATGTTTAAAAAAGACAATTTGTAATTTTAGTAATGACACAAAGTCATTGCGAAATTTATCTTCATAAAATGATGTGGTGGGCCGTATCTGGTCCCCGGGCCTGGAGTTTGACATCATAATATTTTGCAGCTCACTGAATATTTCCTTCCAACAGTGCCCAGGATTCCGAGGGCCGACTTTTGGAAGAGGCCAAGAGACTTCGCGCCGAGCTAAGGCGGCTTCAAGCCGACACGGAGAGAAACGAGTCGAGCTTTTCCGAGGAGCCCACGAGTGAGACGGGTAAGCTAAGGCAGGAGCTCCTACGGGCATTCGCCGAGCTGAAAGCGGCCGAGGATCGAGACTACGTGACGCAGCAGAAGCTCAAGTGGTGAGAACCCGATAAGCAACTTTTTCGTTTTAGAACAGGGAGGGGGAGGGGGGAGTAAAACAACAAAGTGTTTTTAAGCTTTATCTCAACAATTGTTGAGCCAGTCACCAGCGGAATTTAATGTTTCCTCCCTGGGATGTGTTTACATGTCCGAGTGCTCTACACAGGTTAGAGTCTTGACGTCAGTGCCGGAGTTATTTCTGTTCTGCCCCATCTCTGGCGAGCCATTTTTCCTCACTTGTGCCACAGGCTTCGCTTTTTTCCTTCCTCTAAATCCCTCAACGCCACTATCGGTGCGTCCAAAGGGGTCGGATGCACCCAGAGAAATGGAAAAGAACACTTCAGTGCTCCCCCCCTCCCCCCTGTGGAGGTCAGCGGGAGGTCACTGGAACATTACTAGGCAACGTGATAACATGCGCCGGCGATTCCCGAACATTCAGTCCAATGACCTCTCGGTTTAAAAAAAAACAATAACTCAAATCTACTTTATGCATCCCTTGTCACATTTTTTTTTTTTTTTTAATATTCCATTCACCTTACTTTCCCTTTGGTGCAGGCTCCGGGAAGAGAAGCGATGTCTGCTGAAGGAGAGCAACATCGCGTCGAAACTCGACGTAAGTTTACAAACGAATTGTTGACGATTCCCGAGTTGATAAATAATCAGTCGCTGTTACAGATTCCGCAGGAACTCGAAAGCACCACGGTGACCCTGCAAGACAAATATGAGAAATTAAAAAAGGAAGTGGCCCAGAGGCAGATGGAGATCAGGTAAAAAAAAAAAAAATCTGTTCGACATGACTTGTGCATGAAATTTCTACTCAACCAGAAATCTCAAGGAAGACATGGAGACCTACCAAATCCAAACACTGAAAGAAGAGAAGGATCTGGAAGAAGTGAAAAAAATCATACAAATCAAAGAGGTGTGTGTGTCGGATTCCATCTCGCCGTCGATAAAATAACAAATCTACTTTCTGCCTCCCTTGTGTGTTTGTGTGCTGCAAGGCCGAGAAAAGTCGACTCCTCGCCGCACCTGAGCAGATTTTAAAGGAGACTGGAGAGAACCGTACCAAGAGGGAGTGAGTCCCTTAGACACGTTTAACAATCTGTGTCCAATAAGTGGAGGAAATGTTCCAAATGCTCGGGGTATAAACTCCAAATGAGCTGCTTAGATGCCTTCGGTTGAGTCAGCACGAGAAAACAGAAATGGCTCAATTCGCCACCTGATGTTTTTCCTCTCCTTCTGTCAGTGCACTCAAATCACTAAATTACAATCTGCATTAGATTGAATTGGGTTTAAAAAAAAACCATAATGTTGCAAGTTTGCCTAATAAATCTTCATTGCGCTTTTAAATCAAGAGCTAAAAGCTGTTTGTTGCCACTTTTGGAACCTGAAGGTGTCAAGATGTAATGAGTGTGAAACCAAATTGGCCCTTTAGAGCTGCGGTAAAGACGTTGGGAGCGATGGACGCCCAGTTGGCCCAAATTAAACAGCAAATGAAGGAAGTGGAGGAACAAAATGACCTCCTAAGGGTACAAAAGAAGGAGCTGGCTAAGGAGATGGAAGGTCTTCAGGCACGAGTGGAGGCCATGCAGAGGAAATGTAGTGACATGCAGAAGGAACATGAGGTCATCAGGGAGGAGGAAACTGAGCTGATCGGACGCAGGTACATTCTTTAATTTATTCTAAAATATCAATCTAGGTTCGAATGGATGGAACCTGAAAAGACGTCTAAATCCGTCTTTGGGAGTGAATGTAATTTGTAAAATTATACAGAATTTTTTTTTTTATGCGTTTGTTTTTTGTTTTGTTTTTTATTACCAGAGGGATCCTGGAAATGAAGTTGCAAAGTATCACGTGTGAGCACAAGCTGCTTTGCGAGACTCGGTCTGTGCAGCTCAAAGAGAAAAAAAGGTGAACAAACCACAAAAAAAAAAAAAAAAATGCTTGTATGTAATAAAATTTAACAACACACTGTATGGAAAATTTGCCGATTTCCCGATTATCATAATAATAATAATAATAATAATAATAATAATAATAATAATAATAATAATAATAATACATTTTATTTAAAAGCGCCTTTCAAGTCACTCAAGGTCACTTTACAAAGAGTTAAAATAATTTAAAACAAATTAAAACAATAGCATTCAGTCAAAAAATGTAAAAACATGTTAAGAAACAATAACAATAAAGCAACTAGAGATGAAATCTGAGCTTTTACACGCTAATATACGCTAACAATTGATTTGATGATGGTGGTGATGAATATTTCAAAGCTGTGTGTCTCCTCAGGCAGATGCAAGATCTCAAGAGAATGGAGCGAGCGCTGGCCACGGCCACTGAGCAGCTCAAACACACGCAATCTACCTGCGTTGACATGCAAGCACAGGTGAGTTATTGCGTAACGTATTTAAATTAGTAAAAAGGTCTTTTGCGATAATTCTGCTATCGCTTTTACGACCACAGTTAACACTGCAGGTGTTTGGGAACGTTTTTCGACTGGCTGTTCCTGTTATCAGGAACATTCATATCCATCAGGAACGTATTCTGTATTTTTTTTCCAAATCTGTCAGCTTCCTGTAATTTAGCCGCTGTGAACAGTTTGTGAAGCGAAAGAAAGACGAGAAGGGGAATCTAGGGAATTGGTGTCAGCATATCTCATGCATACATAAAAGGAAAGATGGATGACACACACGGGATTTCACATATTTAGGAAATGTCGCAAACAGTGTTTCTGCAAATCAATGCTTTTTACCGCCAACTTAGGTAGGGTGTGTTTTTTCTTACATCCTTTTTTGTATTCAAATCGCAATGTTTGCTAGGGCTGTCACCATCGAATATATTTAAATCTCAATTAGTTGTTGATTAATCGATTAATTTTGACATGCTAAAATTCTAGCAATTGAAATGCTATAATAATAATATATAGTAACAAAATAAGAAAATTTAAAAAACTAAAAATATAATATGTAAATATATCCTGATTAGTTGTCAATTAATCGATTAATTTTGACATCACTAAAATTCTAGCAATTGAAATGCTATGATAATATATAAGAAAAAATAAGAAAAAATTTTAAAAAATATATGATATATAAATATATCCTGATTAGTTGTGGATTAATCAATTAATTTTGACATCGCTAAAATTCTAGCAATTGAAATGCTATAATAATAATATGTAAGAAAAAAGAAGAAAAAAGATATATAAATATATCTCGATTAGTTGTCGATTAATCAATTAATTTTGACATCGCTAAAATTCTAGCAATTGAAATGCTATAATAATATAAGAAAAAAAATGAGAAAAATAAAAAATATGATATATTAAATATATCCCGATTTGTTGTCGATTAATCAATTAATTTTGACATCGCTAAAATTCTAGCAATTGAAATGCTATAATAATAATATATAAGAAAAAAAATGAGAAAAAAATATGACATATAAATATAAATATAAAATATATCCCGATTTGTTGTCGATTAATCCTTTAATTTTGACATTGCTAAAATTCTAGCAATTGAAATGCTATGATAATAATATATAATAAAATGAAAAATATAATAAAAAAATGCTAGCAATTTGGAATACGCCTATTGAACTTCTCCACTATGTCTTCACGTTCCAGTTGGAGGCTCTTCGGAAAAGAGGGCCCAATGTCGCGCAGAGGACAACGCTTCAGAAGGAAGTGGATGCTCTCAAAGTGAGCGTTGCAAAACAGGTGAGGATGGATGCGCTACATGTGGGCGGGCGCCATGCTGTTAGCGACTGCCACCTCATTAGTCTCACACGCGGACAAAGGTAGCGTTGTTTTGTCGTTTTTTTCTCAAACGCCCCCATATTTAACAAATAGCAACGCTATCCAAAAAGCAAGTCTTGTTTTTCAGCTGAAAACAATGCAAAGTATTCTACCCCACCTGCTCCCTTGCCAGTTATCAAGAGCCGACAAGACGAGCCAGAAGCAGCAGCAGTCTGGGATCATTCAAGCGCTGCTGAGAGAATCGGACAGCTTGAGAGAAGAACTGCATCACCTCCGATGTTTGACATACATCAAAGCTGAAGAGAGGGGCCAGAAGCACCGTGAGATGCTCCGAGCTCAGGTGCTACTCGCGCACACGTAATCACTTGCAATACGTTCCATGTGGTTGAAGCAGACACAAATATTTTATTGACTGAGAAGTTTTATGTCTCGGGCTGAAACGATTCATCGGAAAACTTGTGTGATTTGATTACAAAAAATGGTGAAGCAGATTTTGTCTTAAAGCTTCACAGTGATCATTATTATTCGGTTTATTTCATTTTGATTTAGTTTTAATTAGTTTTTAAAGCAAAGTACTTCATTTTCCTTTAAATTATATTTGTTTTCCCATTTATTTTATTTTTTAATATATGGAGTACTTTTTCGAGTCGAAGTACATTTTTGCAGTAATTAATTGTAGTTTTTTTTTTATAAACGTAAGATGTAGTTTCAATTAATTTTCGTTTATTTTTTGTTTTTCATGTATTTTGTCCTTGAATTTTTTTTTTCAACTTGAGAGGATTTGGTTAAGTATAAAAAAAATTCCTGACACCCATGTCACTCACCAGCCCAAACTCATCAAACCTCGTTAATCAACGCTCAACCAATTTTCCCGATTAATCGGTCGAATGATCGATTCTAGAAATATTCAATCGTCGCAGCCCTACTGAAATTGACTTTTTTTTTTTTACTCGAGAGGATTTGGTTAACTATAAAAACCTCGTTCCACAGTCTCATTTCCTGACACCCATGTCACTCACCAGCCCAAACTCATCAAACCTCGTTAATCAACGCTCAACCAATTTTCCCGATTAATCGGTCGAATGATCGATTCTAGAACTATTAAATCGCCGCAGCCCTACTCATGTTTTTTCCCCGCCGCTAGTAACACCATAAAATGCTCCACCTGTGTGATTGAATCCACTCGCAGCAAATGAAGCAGCACATCCAAGAGGAACTACGAGAGAAGGAGCTCATCGTGATGCAGTACAGCAAGCTGAGCGCCATGCTGCAACGCAGGTGTCGCTTTTTTTGTGGTTGTTGTCATTCCGCTTTGCAGACCCCCCCCCCCCCGATTATTGCATTGCATTTAATATTTGCGAGAGTGCATGATCTACATGCAGCACATTGTGACCACTTTAAAAAAAAAAAAGCTCATTTGACAGCAACTGGAAGCTCTCTTTTAAAAGGCATCTGTTGTCGGAGCGCACTCATTTCAAGCCCGACTGAGCTGCTAATGAATTGTTTCCTTATTCCTCAGAGTGCTACAGTATGGCGAACTTTACGACGTGATCACAGAGGAGAAAAATAAGTATGTCAAGCTCAAGGAGATCGCCTCGCAGACTATCGCCGAGTTGACGGAACAGGCAATGGTGCTGGAAAATGAGCTGGAGATCCAGAAGAATATCGTCATGGAGAAGGACAGGTTGAGACATGACACTTGATGGTGTCTTGTTTGATTCATAAGCATTACAGGAATTTTCATTTATTTATTTATTTTTATTTTATTATTCTTATTTGTATTTTTTTAATTTCTGTTTTTATTTCTTATTTATTTATTTATTTATTTTTATTTATTTTTATTTTTGTTTTTATTTTTATTTTTATTTTTATTTTTATTTTTCACAGTTTGCTTTCCAAAGCTCAAAAGAAGGTCTCCAATTGCTGCAAAATGCGAGAGAAGCTACGCAACAATATCAACAAGGTATCCTGTTAAATTTCTTTCAGCGTTGGATATTTAATATGTTTATTTTCCTTATTTATCGAACATCCCATAGGTTGCTTGGCAAAGACGTCAGGTCAACCAGGAGTTCGAAGACAACGAAGCAGAGTTACACAGACTCAGGGAAGTGATCAGTCTCCAGGAGCAAGCTCTAATCGACCTCGGCAAGAACCAGGAAGGAGCCGTTCAGCGCCGCAATTTTCTGTGCGTTCAGCATTTGAATCTACCGACGCATTTGTGATTCGAATAGCGTGCCGCATATCTTGTCCCTTCCACCTCGCAGCGGTATTCAGCTGCTGGAGCACGAGGAGGTGTTGTTCGACTACCAAGAGAAGGTCAACTCGCAGGAGGCGGCCATCGCCGAGGGCAACGAGGCAATGGAAATCTTGGAGAAGGAAGCGAGAGAGTTGAAGGTGGCCATCGGCGAGGCGAAGAGACAGATTGGCTTTAAGAAGAAGGAAATGCTGGTTCAGAAGAAGATGGAGGAGGAGCTCATTATGCTGCAGCTCGAGGTAATCATAATGGGAATGCATTACATGAGGTTGGACCTTCCTGCCAGTAAATGAGTTACCATGCAGTGCGTCAACCTGTAGCTTCAAGCGTAATAGCGTCTTTCGATTCCAGGTTGGGCGTGAGTTATTATGGCTACAGGATTGCTCAACTTGATGTGTATGTTAAACAACCAGCTCAGCTTGAAACTCAACCAGATGAACATCCAAAACTGGACCTCCTTAAAATTAATGAGCAAAAATAGTTATGTTTTAAATGGATAGATGAGGACCACTTATTGGTTAAAAATCACCATTGTAAATGAGAAAGTGTTCTCAATTGGCTTACCTGGTAAACTATTGAATAGATAGATAGATAGATAGATAGATAGATAGATAGATAGATAGATAGATAGATAGATAGATAGATAGATAGATAGATAGATAGATAGATAGATAGATAGATAGATAAAAACTTGGGCCCTGAATGGATTAATTACATTTCCATTCATTTCAATGGGAAACCTTACCTTGGTTTATGAACACAGTGCCTCTTTCCATTGGCAGATCGGGCGTTGTCACTCAAAATCATGCTGCCCCGCTTGACTTACTGATGCATCCCATCGTTGGATGTGACTTTACCCCATGTTGCCAAAAACCAGACAATCCCCCGGACCTTTCCCCCCTCCCATCTGCTATAGCCACAGTGTCTCCCACCAGCTTTTACTTGAAAAAGCTAAAATTTATAGCGACATTTTCTGGTGGACGATTGTTCTCGCGTAATGGAATCAATACAATGACTCAAGACGACGAGATGGATTGCCTTGACACCCAGAGAATAGCATTTGGACTCGTTTCTCGGGGTTGATTGTCAGTGTTTAATATCACGAGCCTGACTTCCAGTGTGATACCTTCTGTCGGTTCATCTGGCCAACCCCCCCCCTCCCCTTCCTGTGTAAAACGGATCATCTTCCATTCCGCACAAATGTAATCTACCCTCGGAGTCTTGCCAGTTCAATTCATTCACCGAGCGAATTCAATCCCCATGCAGGTTGTTTAGTCAACCATTTTTCCTACATTTGTATTCATCTGTGACCGTTTTATCCGCACGCCTCCCCCCCCCTCCCCCCTCCCTTGCCCGCCACTTTTGATGGCAAATTTAGACAAAGATGGATTAGGCCATCTGCGAGACTATTGTAGTTCAATACGGCGGCGGCGGCTGTCGTTTGCTTGGAATTTTAATCGTAGCAAAATAAACACAGACTGCTGTCGGATGTTGTTGATGAGCTGCTGGCATTTCTCTGCGCCATAACTCCTCTTGTAACACTTCAAAACAGCCCCCCCTCCCTCATTTTATTCTTCCAGGGTGGGGCGGATGACATGCCGCACACTCCCAATGGTGGTGAGTCATTTTGTGTCCGTCCCTAAATTTTCATCCAACCTGTCTGGAAAGGCAGCGTGGGGAAATCCACAGTCGAAACACGTGTCCACCACATATGCTCAGTCTACAAATATTCCACGTTTTTATTCCAAGCATAACTTTATTTTTCTACCTCCTACAATATAAAGACTTTTAATTTCATGCATGGCCTGGACCCTACTTATCATTCTTTTAATGTGTTCTGAGACTTGCCCAAGCCTGAGGTCTTGTACTCTCTCTCTCTCTTTCTATCTTTTCCCGACAATCATAAAAGAGGCGGGTGGTTTAGGGGGTGGGAGGGGGTGGGGGGGCTTAATCATTATCAAGTAATTTGCCGGAGATAATCAAACTTTAGCGTGGAAGCTCCTCCCATTTATTCTATATTTTTAATCCAATTTCTCTTATCGGGTATTGTTTGAAAAAAGCGACATTTTGCTTTCAAAATCTAGTAATTAGCTCGGCTGTTGTTGCCATGGAAACCCTAGATGATTTTTTTTAGTGGATTGTATACCGTAGAGTAAGTTTTTTTTTCTCTCTCATGCATTAAGTGTCGCACCGATGATATTACGATAATTTTCCTTGTCGAACGTGATATCATCTGTGTCTTATTATGGGAAACGAGATAACGCGCATCACTCTGTCAAACCCAATTTTTATTTTCCTCACTTCGTCTTTCATTCTCAGCCGTTTTGATTTCACATCCCTTATCTGCCGCCGTTTGATACGACTTTATCTCGCTTCCTCTATCGCCGGTTTCACGTGACGCCCGTACGATCTGTATTTAAAGGTTCCGAGACGTCGCTTTGAATCAAACCCGCCCCGTTCACACTCGGAAGGCTTCATTAATCTCGTGGTAGTCAGAGGAAATGGGAATCATCATCTTGGTTTCACGCTGGCTTTCTTCCCACCGCTTCACACACGTGACCATACAGGCGTGCAAACAGGCCTAATCCGCGCGGGTTTCATAAGACGGGTCACGCCGGGTCACGACCCCCCGTGTCGCGCTTTTTGTTTTCACACCCTGTTGTTCTCCCCCCTCCCCTCCCCACCTCGGTCTTTCCAGTTGCTTCCTCGAGGTTTTCAACTTGATCCCCGACGGCGTCTATAAATATTTTCTGATGTTGCTTCTTGTTGTTTTGGATGGATGTCTGGGATTTTTTTTTCGTTCTATTTTGTGCATACATATTTTTATGACTCCATAGCCGTGTTAGATAGAAAGTGACTTGAGCTACGTGGCCGTCTCCTCGCTGTGACCTTTTTCCTGGATTTCTGCAACCTTGCAACACTTAACAGTTGAAATCAGTGGAGTTAATTGGTGCCGTGACTCGGCTATAATTCAAATTTTATTTTATCTAGTAGTTACTGTCTGCACATTATTATGAGCATTAATGTTATAATGATTGGTAGAAGTTGGAACCAGAACTTTTTGATTGGTGCTGTGACCCAGATATAATTCCAACTTTATTTTAAAGACCAGTGTGCAGCTTTACAGAGGAGATAATAAAATATTTTTTTATAATCCAATAATTTTTGGATTTTTCCCCTTTCTCTCTATAATTATTCAGATGTTAGAAGTCCGGGACAAGACGCTGGACAATCTGACAAAAACAGCCGATTACAAAACTCTTAAAGGCACCGATGCTTCGTCTCCTGAACTGGTCAAGAAGATTGAGAAGGTACGCCGCAACTTTTTTTTTTTTTGCTCAAGTGGAATTTTTAAAACTGTTATGTGTCTCCCGTTGCAGTTAGAGGTCAGCCTTGCCGAAAGGGACAGGCAACTTTTGGAGAAAGAGCTCCTTGTGGAGCAAGTGACGCGTCTCTCGGACGATCTCCGAGAACAGACTGCCAACTGCAAACACGACAAACTGTCGCTATCCAAGAAGGTAAAACTCAAAAAGACAAAATTACGCTAACACATGCCGGCTAATCTTGTCGTGATCTAGCTGAACGAACTACGAAGCCGCATCATCGAAACCAGCCGCCGCTTGATGGCCACGTCTGCAGAAGTCTCCATGAAGCAGGCCGCCGTTTTATGCCTCCAGCAGGAAGTCAAAGAGAAAGAGCTTCAGGTCAGGATGGAATCATCACCCCACAATGTCCTAATTCTTTCGAGGTCAGCCGGAGTCAATTTACTACATGTTGTTTTATTGGCTTCTAGATGGACAGATGCCAGAGGCGCTTGGAGCAAGGCCTGCCGCCTTGCCCCGAGATGGAAGAAGAATGGAGGAAGATGCTCCGGGACAAAAAGAGGAGACAGAGAGACAAAGAGGAGCGAGATCGGGTAAAGAAATACACTCGGAAAGATCATTGGTCAAGACTTGATTAATGCGCCTGAGGCAGAGGAGGAAGGGGGAAGGGAGAAGAGAAGAATGAAGACGAGAATCGAGGCAGGAATTGATTAAAGCTGTAAGGCTCGGGAAGTGTTGCTTTATACCTGCGTCGTGTGTGTGCGTGATGATACCGAGAGGTTTAACACACAAACACGTTTTTTCCCCCTCATCGGCTTTATTCCCGATTCCAGCCTCGAAAAGACACCGAATGCAAATGAGATCTTCCTCGTGAACTTCCCAGTTCATTGTGTTTCCTGTCTGTTAGCCATCCGTGCATCCTCCCCCCCCACCCCCCCCCCCCCTTCCTGGTTTAAAGCTAATGTTTCTCGTGCCGGGCAATAATCCATTCATATGCTTTGAAGTCTGTTCGGGGATTTCAGCTCACCTCATTTTCAGGCTGCATGACTGTAAGGTCAAAGGGGGCAGGGTTGCTTTTTTTTCTTTGAGTAGAACTTTGACCCATTTGTAATACGCCATACTGGATGTATGGAATGCGCGACATTATTCTATGTTAAGTAAATTCCCGAGCCTGTTCGCGCTACGTAGCTTGCGCGACATTATTCTATGTTAAGTAAAATCCCGAGCCTGTTAGCATGCAAGCTAGCTAGCTAGCTCCTCTTGGTTGTACGAGATTTATTCCAGCCAGCAAAAAATGTAAGATACCGTATTTTCCGGACTATAAGGCGCATAGGACTATAAGGCGCACCTTCAATGAATGGCCCATTTTAAAACGTTGTCCTTATATAAGGTGCACCAGACTATAAGGCGTACCATTAATGCATCATGTCAGATTTTAAATCCAAATCAAATTATTCTCCATTTTATCTTTTTTATTTCAACTTCAGATGCAACAAATTACTTTATAATCAGCAAATAATGATCCATAGTCTTTTTGATTCATGATTAATAGTCTTCAGCGGGCCACTTATGATTGAGTTCATGACATAATGCTTCGAGCCGGTTTAGATTTAGGAATTTGGTCCATATATAAGGCGCACCATACTATAAGGCGCACTGTCGGCGTTTGAGAACATTTTAGGTTTTTAGGTGCGCCTTATAGTCTGGAAAATACGGTAATCGATTTTTGCCTGCTTTGAAAAATCCATAAAAATGAGTCGCGACGCTAACAAACTCTCCAGACCCATTTGCAGAAAGTGCCTCCAAATTCTTGTGGTGAAAAGTGCATCTGGGTCAGAGCTTGGCCAAATGGCTTTAATGAGCCAGAAGATGGAAAGCACGGCACCTTAATCGCAGCGCCGCTGTGTTGTTCACTCTCGACAGAAAATGTGCTCTTGAGAGAATAACAACGTCTTGTTACCCCTCGGAGTGATATGTTTTTATCATTCCGGGCACTTGCGTTTGTTTTGACATATCACAAATATTGAATTTATTATTCCATTTTCGTGATTATACTCGGGCAAAATTGAATTTCGCCTCGACACTCCAAGGTCATACGCGTCGATATCAAAACTGGCTTGCTTGCATATGTGTAGCTGGCAGACGGCGACGAGTGGAAGCGTTTGCCCAACGGACAGTCCACCACGGCGGAGAACCGACCCGATGCCTACATCCCCCACGCCGATGCTCTACCTCTACCCAAACCTTACGGCGCTCAAGCCCCATTCAAGCCCTCCCAACCAGGTGCCAACATGAGACACATACGCAAACCCAAACCCTTAGAAGAAGAAAATACAAAATAACCCCCGAGCCATCTAAATTCTGTCTAAGTAAACTCTTCCCTTTTAGCATACCTCCTCTAATTACTTCATGGCTGCATCTGGTTGTCATATTTTTTGCTGCATTTACAGACAATAGCTTGTTTACAGACGCGGAAGTGTGAATTTGGGGGTATTTTAACATTTTTTTTTTGGGACTTGTAATGTTCTATGAATGCATTGCGGAGGTTTTAAGCTGAGAGCTTAAAGCCTGAAAGGAGAAATGTAAATACAAAGAGGATGATCACACAGTGGAAGAGGGAAAAAAAGGAGGAATTCAAGGTGGTGCCAAAATGAATAAGAAGACTGCAAATATTCACTTTGTAACGTGAAGAGGAAAAAATGGCATAGTTGTTGTGCATCAAACTTTAGTTTTGTTCTTAAGACAGTTGCCAGGGGCGGAGTAGGTCTACGATTTATTGAGAAAAAGTATTTGGATCGAATAATAGATGATGTTTGGTTAATAAAGTAAAACGCTAAAGGCATGTGTTGCTGGAAACTGACATATCAACCTGATAGAAAATTTTCGGGAATTATAATAATGGAAAGCTAAAAATGTAGCTAACGATTAGCTAAGCAACCTAAAGGTTTTTTATAATTATCTTTTCTTTCAAATTAGTATTTATTCCAGTTTATGAAAGCTTGAAGAGAGCTGTGACAAGATATTGACCTAATGCGTTACATTAGCTATTAAGGCGAGTTAGCATGTTTAGCCGAGTGCTAAAAGATAGATGCTAACTGTTAAATTCGTTTGAAGGTTTTTGAGTGTAAAACAGATAATAATGACACCAACTTCTGCTTATCTCCAATTCCGTATCGTAGAAATTTAAGTAAAATAATGACGACCAAACTCGTAAGTTTCTGAAAAATACTGGATCGACTGAAAAAGCTAGTAGCTAATAATTCTTGGGGTAAAGTTACTTGTAATCAAAAACTTGAATTGATGTAGTGGTTGGAATTTTCTGCTAACAGGATTTTTATCTCAATGTATGAAAATGATGAACATGTATGACTGGTTTGTTACGATATAAATACTCATTTCTAAAGATAAGAACAAACTTGCGCTACTAGCTAACGTGTTAGCATCTCATAGGTAAAAGAAAAGACAGGTCAATAGTTAATTTAGTAAGATATTGTGTTCAGGAGTAATGGTGTGTGTGATCATCCATTGCTGGCAGCTGCTGAGAGCTGTCGGATTAATTTAGCGCCAAACAGTTTAGGCTTCATTAGGCCATTACATAACACCGAGCGGGCGAGGGCAACGACAGCGGAAGCATAAATTCCCGCACAAAGAACAAAAATTCCGGAAAAATCTATTTTTGTGGAAGCAGACTGCGAGGTGTTTGCTGAACTTGACTCAGCTTGTGAGATCATTTCCCGACTGCTGATTGAAATGATTTTAAGACGTGTAAAGTTCCAATTGTATCCGGAGGCGTTTTATGATGCAATAAGATTTAATTGGAATCATATTCACATGAAAAAAAACCTCAATGGAGAAAAAACATATTATCCCTTTTATTCCTAACCTATAGAATGTTTGGTATTTCGCCCTCAAAAATCAAAACATACCACACACATACATTTTCATGAGACTGTACAAGAAAAAAAAATCAACCATGATTGATCACGCACGGGCACATGATTCAAAACAGACCATCACATGTTTTTTTTTATCTCCTTTTAGTTCCAAATGTTAGACGCTGTGCTCGACATATTTCTGCAACATGTTGTGCAAATAAATGTCTAATCGCTTTGTATGCAAATATTGAAACAATGTGTGACAAACGATTACAGGAAATCGTCCAACATGGTGTCGAATATTCATGATGGTGAAATAGGTCACTCCGAAGTTTTCCAACCAAATAAGGATAAAGGATGTTTTTATATCCTATGACTGAATGTTTTTTTTTTTTTTTTAAAACACATCCAACTTTGTCAGAGGACGTTTTTACTGTCCTGTGATAATAACAATGAAGAAAAAAAACAGACCCCGACTGATTTCCCACATCATTGACCTAATACTAGTCACTAAATTTTCAAAAAATAATAGCTTAATCTTCCATCTGTGAAGTTCCCTCAAGTGTGTCCCGCCGCGCTTCGCATTATCTTCTCATTTAGATTTGCTCTGAAGTAATAATCGCATCGCGTTTGAAAACGTCCATTTGTCCTACGTTGACGGCTAACGCTGAACTAACTGCTCGTGGATGGAGCCTTGACATACAAGTTTTTCCCATGCTTTGACATGTGAGCAAAAATTTGAGGTATGTCAAACTGAACACAAAACGGACGTTTTGTGTATTAAAAAAAAAATCCCTTTAAATCTAATTAGCTTAATGCTAATAAAGGTTAAACATGCGTATATTCTTTATCCTCTGCCAAGAATGACTGAATTATACTGCCCCCAGTTGGCCAACTACAATATTTTTCGATTTCAAAAATACATTGGACACATTTTTGGTATCTAGTCATTCCTCACGATGATGTATTGTAGTAGAACGTGCAAAGATTTTGCTTTCTTGCTGATGTATCGATTTAACGCAAAAGCCTTCCTGACTTGAATTCAAGTGTAAACAAATGTTCAAAGTTTCCTCCCTTTCCTCTCTAATCCTGCCAACATCTCAGCATCTTCCCATTCATCTCCTTCATCGCTCTCGTTATTCTCCCATCTGTCCTTTTTTAAAAAAAATTATTTTCCCTCAAAGCCCAGCAGAACGAGTGTCTGTTTCAGAGCCGTCTCCTCCACAAACGTGGCATCCACGTTCCCCTCCTCCTCGAAGGGATTCAGAGCTGGAGAGCAGAAAAGCTTCTTATAGAGGATTTCAACGTGAGAAGCATCCACGCATACACATTACCTTGCTCCTCGATATTAGAAAGCACTTTGGCCAGGTATGCCAGAGGCAGGAACTCTGCTCCGAAGCTCGCGTTGTCTTTGCCGGTGAAAGCAAATCCCTGCACAAAAACAAAAATGCTATTGACTGTTTTGGCTTAAAAAAACAATCGAGAAATAATCAGAAAAAAGGCCAAAGGTGTGTCTGTCAAGTGTTTTGTTTTGGCATAGCAAATGTGTGTGTGTGTGTGTGTGTGTGTGTGTGTGTGTGTGTGTGTCCCCGACCTTGGTTTTGTTGTGTCTCCCAAACAGATTCTTAACGTAATCTCTGGAGATGGAAGCTGAAGTGACAGGATGATCCCACATATGGTAGAATCTGTTTTCCTACACACACGTAAAGGTGACACTTTTGAGGTCTACCAAAAATGTATTTAGATTTATGAAATAATATACACATTGCTTAATATTTAATAAGAAAAGCAACAACTATGCTCCATCAGTCACGTTGATACAGAACTGCTTTCCGCTTCTATTTAACCGCAGCCACAAGCTCACGCGAGAGCCCATTAATCAATGTTTAATTATTATTCCCCCCCCCACCCCCACCCCCCCCAGAGATGAATATTTTAAGCCCAGAATTGTGAAACTTTGCCACTAAATTATTTACGACGGTATCTCGGTGTGACCGGCTCGGTTTGACGCGGCTGCAAATTACAACCCTTCCGGAATGGCATGCAAAATAAATCGAACGGAACGCGATAAAAAACCTCGGTGGCCGCTGCCAAGATTTGTTGCGCTTCGTTTTCACTACTGTAGGGGTTCCTAATAAATTGACCATTGCGAGAGGAATTTTCTGTGATAGATAAAATGAGATACATGTTACTTAGCACGTGGACGTTACATAACACATACACACACATCTGTTACTCAAGTGCTTTGTGATTGAGCTATTTTAAGATGATAAGACTTCCTGGCAACTTGAAAACGGGATTGTGCATTGTTTTAAAATATGACAGGTGGAAATAAACAACATACCCCGGGAAGTCGTTTTAATACACTGGACTTGAGTTTCTCATTGGCCGCGCTGTTGTCCAAATCTGTGCAGAGGAGAAATAAAAATAGAATTGATTAAATTCCAATATTGATACGGATTGGGGCACGTACTGTAAATATTCAATAGTTGTATTTTAGGCTCTGCCTATAGTGAATTTACCTTGCCAAAATGGCTGCCATTGCCATCGGTGTAATTGGCAGCTGCTCTCATAATAAAAAATTATCTCCACATTTTTAATCCAATTGTTCGCATGGTTTTAAATTTTGGTTGGCTTGTTTTTTGGGGGGGAAATGAAAAAAATTGAATAATATTTGTATATTTGTTAATAAATTAGAGAATGAAAAAATGACAATAAGAAAATCTGACAACGTTGCAACAATGCATAACATTCTAAATTATTATTATTAAATTAATAATAATAATAATGATTATTATTTCTGTATTTCTTTTTATTATTTTTTATGTACTTTTAATTATTATTGGATTAATAATAATAATAGTAATGATTATTATTAGGGTTTTTTTTAATGTACTTTTTACGCATGTGCACCTGTCATGAGTCGAGACATGAAGGTTTCCGTCAGCTGCAGGAAGCGGTGGTCGACGTACTGTAGGAAAGTGTGACGAGGGAGGCAACGCAAAGCCAACGCCGCTAGTAGAGTGTGAAAGCCTGACAAAAAGCAACACAATTACACAACACGACTGACTAACAACTGAGTCACACGATTGCGCGACTCTAAAGATGCTGATGTTGAATCTGCTGTGATTTTATTTTTCCAATGAATTGCTTTTGTGTGTGTTGGCCATACCAGGTGGGAGGGGCATGCAGAGACCCCGAGTGGCTTCCAGGATCCGAAGCATGAAGTGAAAGACGGCCCAATCGCCTGGACCACCCCGCTGTGTTCTGGAACCATGTAAAATTTGGACGCATTGAAGTAAGAGTTCTGTTATGTTAAAATATGACTTCAGTAAAAAGTCATTTGAAATAAGTGCTGCTCCGCCGCAAAGGGAGTGGATACTCACAAACACAGAACATGAGGCCCCAGCTTGTGCTTCTGCCAGACTGACTCCAGCATGTGTCTGATCAACTCCAGCTACACACACACATATTTAGTTGTTGAGAAAAGATGTTCAATTAGATTCTAATGAAAGCTTGAGGCATAGGCGGGAATTTGAGCTAGCATCATGAAGCCAGAAAACAAAAGCAGCTTAGCGCATCTTTTTTACATCTGTGACTTTTTTGGGCATCTCAACTTGGCTTGTATCCTCACTTCCCTTTTTTTGGAAGCCACGCTTCCCATTTTCATTTCCACACAGCTCGACTGGCGTGTGAACCCGCGGAACGACACATCCGGTCGCTAAACGTATGTCAGCATGCAGGATTGTTCGACTGCGATTAAAAAAAAATAAAAAATGACACGTGATAGCTCACTGGAACATAACAGGAAGACAATCCACTTCTAGTTTCCACACTATTTCCAATCCGTCAAACTAATAATCTTCGGAATGCAACATGTGTGTCAATATTGGCATTGCTAATGTTAGCTAAAACTCCAGATTGATATTTTTGGAGATTAGTTTTGATTATTCAAAAAACAAAGTTACGGCTCCTTTGTTCCGATAATATTGGTCTTTCTGGCTGCTTCTACGGTTATACAAATTAAGATTGAATTTTTTCGCAGGTGTTCAATCAGGTGCTAAGTGAAAGTACAAAAAAAAACCTTTGTCGGAATTTCTAAAAGCAGCCGTTCTTCACAACAAACCTCTTTTCTAATGAAGAGAAAAGTAACAACCTTCATCATCCAGAAGGGTGTTTCTCTCTTGCATAATTAAAACCTCCCCCTAGTTTATTTCAAAACACAATTTTCAATATGTATTCAGTTGACTCCTCACTTGCTCTTTACACCGCATAATAAAAAGCAATGTATCGCCGTTGCCCATAGCAACCGGGCCACGGGGAATAAATAACTATGACAATAATGTAGTGGCGAATCGCAATCTATCACGGCAGAACTTCCCGGCTCTTTAAAAGCTGTAATCTATTTCAACACACACACACAGAGTACCACCAACTTGTGTCAATGTAGCCATTAGTCTCAATAAGTACCAAGGGGGAGGGGGGGGGCTTTTGTTCGGAGAGTGGACATTTGGCCGGAGTTGTGTGTGTTGTGTGTAACAGCTCATTTTTCCTCCTTGTCGCTTCCAATTGCGCCAAGGTTAAGTTTTCATCGGCATTTTTTTTGTTTGTCAGCGAGATAAGAAAAAAAATACATTTCCATAAAAGTTTTTTTAGGGGGCGGAGCCAAGGAATCAATCTTAATGACAAATAGGGAGCCAATCAGATTTTTCCACCTTGACCCGAAAGGTCGACAACAAGCTCGCTGCAATTCAAACTTGTTTTGATAAATGTCACATTGTCTACGCGGGGAAGGTTTTGTAGCTGAGTTTTACCTCCCAGGAATATTAAACACATCGTCTCAGAATTTTTCTTTCAGCCAGAAATCACAATATGGAAATAATCTCCTCAAATGGAATGTTAGCAATCCCCAGGAGTGTTTTGAAAAAAAAAAAAGTTATGGATGAAAAATACTGACCAGTTTGGCTACATAGTTAATAACCAGAGAATCGATCTTCTTCTTGCCAAGGCGAGGCAGGTGTGTGTTCAGATGCCCTCGCAGCTTCTCCACCGTCTACAACACCCCAAAAAAAAACATGTAGATGAAAGCGGAGCGGCGGGAAAAGATGGAGGCGGGCGACTGGACGACCGGGTCATTCTAAGAATAGTTTGAGCGGCGCGCTAACATCTCGTCTGAACTCTTAAACTGAAGCGATCTGCAATTTTGGAATCGAGCTGAGCGCAGGCAAAAAACCGCAGGGTGAGGAATTGCTCATCAAATTGTTTCAAAAGAGAAATAAAGGGTGGGGGGGAAATTGTGGCTTATCTGAATATGTGAGAAAAACCAGATAACAGGAGAGAAATAATTGCCTTTTTACGTTTGTCAGCTTCCATTCAAGTAAAAACTATTTTTTAAACTTTTCGTAATTTTCTCCAAACTCAATCGGCAGTGGTATGATTTTTACATTTGTCAAAATATTAGTTTTTCTATTGTCAAAATACAAAGTGAGGAAAACCTGACAGAGACTCTCCACGCTTCGCTTTTTAGCTACATTTGAAATTATATTCCTCATGCATCATTGGTTGCTTGCCAGTATTTTTTTTAAATTTTATTTCTTCTTCTCACCAGGCCTATGAGCAACCTCTGGTGGTGGTCCTCCTCTTGGAAAAGTGGCACCAGCTTCCTGCCTGGAAAAAAAAAAAAGAACTGAATCTCAGGTGGGCCTGTGCAATTCACCTTGCTAACCTGGTTGCTATTAGCTGTGAAAATTAAAAAAAAGAAGAAGCCTTAAGGAGAAGAGGAGGATTGTGGGTAATCTAAGACATTAATGGATTCTTTTTGGGGTGTGTTTTGACTTTGAAAGAAAAAACATCACAAAGCTTGAGGGGGAGTTGTGAGACTGCTTTCCCCTGCTGTGAGCAGATGAATAATTGCAGACTTTCATATATAATCTTTATTTAATCACGCACATGCAAGAGTCTGACTTTTTTTTGATGTGTCATATGTAACAACTTGCAGCGTGCGAGCACATTTATATGCGCATGGATTATTTCCAAACACACAGGTAATCGTTCTCATTAGCAGAAGCATTAGCATTAGCCGCTTATTTACATATCGACTCCCCCGTAATTCACCTTGGGGCAAAAACGGCAAATATTTGCCAGCTTCCACACTGAGCTATGTAAATGTTTTAATAGCATCGCTTTCATTTTTGTACGATGACTTTGGCGTTTCTTTCTTTGACTTTTTTTTTTTTTTTTTGCTAAAAAGCCTCCGGTTTAATGAATAATGAAAGAATGAATGATGGAGTCGATCAGATGATAATCAAATTTTCCACATTAGTTCGGAAGACACGTGGATGAATAACATGAGTTTAAGAGCGTTAGCCACGGATAACTAGAGTGGGCTGAATCAATTTTTGTCTTTTTTTTACACGAGAGTGATTTAATATTTTATGGCAGCGGTAAACTCTAGGGAGGTTATGCAGTATCTTGGTGATTTATTGGGCAAGAATTGTTCCTCTCTGTGCTTATTTTTGCAGAAATGGTGGCATTTGTTTTTGTAAATGTGTTTTTAGTTGCGATTAAAAAAACGGCATTTAAAATCATTCAATTAGATATCTGCCTTGGCGCCTAAGCGCTATTTATTTATGAGCAATCCCTGAACCTCACTTCCTGAGATGCACATGTCAAAACTTTTAGAAACGATTATTCTGTTGATTATTCATTTATATTTTACATGAAAATGTATTACAATATGTCAAATATGAGTATCATATGTCACAATTAAAACTTACTCTGTCACTATCAAAATTTTTAGAATCGATTATTCTGTTGATTATTCCTTCGATTAATCAGATACATTTTTATTTTATGTGAAAATGTATTACAATATGTCAAATATGAGTGCAATATGTCAAAAATAAAACTCATGCTGTTACTATCAAAATTTTTAGAGTCGATTTTTATCGATTATTCCATCGATTAATCGGACGCATTTTTATTTTGCGTGAAAATGTATTACAATATGTCAAATATGAGTGCAATATGTCAAAATTAAAACTCACGCTGTCACTATCAAAATTTTTAGAATCGATTATTCCATTGATTATTCCATCGAATAATCGGGTAAATTTTTATTTCACATGAAAATGTATGACAAAAAAACTTTACTTAAAATGATGCTAGCCCACTGAAGTTCTCAGTAGCCCCATTTTTTTTCCTCCCAAAATACCCAAACAACATGGAACATGTTAGAAATCTGTGTTCCATCATCACTTCTGGGCCGCATGTTATGACTTTACGCCAGTCGGTATGCACCATGAGATCACAGATAAAGTCTCAATAAATCAAATGACATGAAGAAAGTGAAGCTTTTGGCTTGATGCTCAACAGCTGCGCAGGAGGCCCAATAACAGGAGCCATGTTATAACATCTGGGCATTCTTCACCTCACCCCATTCTCTGTTACTTCATTTTTCATCACTCTATTTTTTTTTTAGTAAACCACAAGAGCGTGGTGCGGTTAGAACAAAGAATGTGACCAAACACATTCTTGGTACTGACTTACCAACATCCCAAGTGTCCACCATGGCAAGGACCCTAAAAAAAAAAAAATTGTGAGGACTAATAAAATAATAAATATTACTGCATTTATTCTACCTACTTCTTAGTGTTCTCCAACACATGAGTCATGTGACTAGATGCTTCCTCAGCCATCTACAAGAAAACAACACAAGAATGAGCGTGGCTCCGCCCCCTAAAATATTTTCACGGTGTTTAACTGTTTTCATTTACAAGTTTGCTCCAGTATGCTTCAATATAAGACGTTTTGTATCTGGGGTTGGGATCCACTTCGAAATATGTTGTTCTTTCTGTGTTCCACTGCAGCTCGGACCAGAAGCCCTGGAGACTCTTGGCCTGCAGCAAAAAAAAAAAAAAAAAACAGCACAGAACTGTGTGTACCGTAACCCAGGTAAGAAAATAAATAAATAAATTAATTAATTAATTAATTAATTAAAAATAAATAAATACATAAGAAATATATATATATAAATAAATAAATAAATATATATATATATTTTTTTTTAAAAAACACAGAACTGTGTGTACTGTAACCCAGGTAAGAAAATAGATGAATAAATTAATTCATTAATTAGAAAATAAATAAATAGATAAAAAATTATAAATAAATAAACAAATAAATAAATAAATAAAATCACATTGAGAGAATCACTGTTATGAGCAAACTAGAAATTCACGGTCAAATACAACCAAGGTGTATCTTTTGTCATGCATTCCAAGAGAGTGACTTGTGAAAGAAATTTCACGCGTGTCATTACCTGGCCTTTAAAAACCGACTCGATATGCAATCGAGTAGTGCACAGCACGCCGGGGATCGTCACCAGACACGCCGGTACCTCCTGCAAAACCGAAAGTGTGAACCAGGTGTTTTGTGGGGACGGCGGGTGTGGAGGCGACCTTCATGTCAAACACCGAGGAGCAAGGCAGAAGTTTATCCAGGCTGAGTGACCTCTGGTAGCTTGTTTTGTATAAAGATGCTGTTAAAAAAAAAAAAAAAAAAAGGAATCATCGCACCCTTACTCAATTTATTCTTCTTTTTTTTTTTTTTTAAACACTCACCTAGAATGAACTCCTGAATCTGGTTGAAAGAGTCTACAACGTTTAAATTGTCACACAGCCACTCAATTATCTGCAGGCAAAAAAAAAAAAAATTAACATAAAAGCTTGTTTAGTGTAATGTGTAGAGGACACGCCAGGGTGCTTAAATGCCAGCCTCTCCGCTTCAGCGCTAACCTCCAGCTCCACATTTGGGTCATCTCCGCTGTGAAGAAGCAGGCAGTGAAGGGCGGCCAGGCGTTGAGCGTCGGCCATGTTGTTGGCTCTCCTTGAATAATAGATGGAGGACACAAGAAGAAAATCTAGGTTTGACCGTCTACTTCCGTGTCCTTCCAGTAGGTGGTGCTCACCCAGATGGTGAATGGAGGATCTGCAGAAGGCGGGCAGAGCTGAGTTGGACATCGTGGATAGTCCCGCCTACCGGATCCAACATGGCCGTGCTTGACGACTCCTCTTTGTGCAGTACGGTGAACCTTCCGGACTTTGACGGTAGGCCCAAGTCGGCGTCGTCTCCTAAACATCCAATGCAAACATCATTATTAAATATTTTTAGAATCGATTTTTTTTCCCATCAATTAATCGGATACAATTTTATTCGCATTCAAGCGTATTAAAAAAAAATTGTAAAATGATTTATCAAATTCGACACCCACGTCACTCACCAAATACTTAAAAATATTGCGAGAAATATTTAGTCGAGTATTTTTTATCGATTTGCGCGACAATAAATTCAAACTAATCTGGGCGCTTATGCTAGAAAGCTAACAATTTGTTTTCATTTAAGAAGGAAATACAAGTCACCCGCTAGCTAGCACACAAAACCAATGTAGCACAGCGGGATAAGACTTAATGAGAAAAAGAGTGCGCAACACTTTATCTTACCAGACAGGAAGAGCGAGTGGCACAGCATCTCCTGCTGCCTGCTGTTGATGCAATGCAGGAAGCGCTTATGCAGATACACCACCACGTAGTAACCTACATATGGAAATAACAACCCCCCGCTATTTCGACATTAATTAAGCCAAATCATACATATTTAGGAATTCTTTTGTGTGTTTTTCTATATGTGTGTGTCTTTGACCTATAGGGATGAAAAGCGGCTGGAGCTGCAGGGCGTCCCGGGCGGGCTGACCCAAAGTGACCCGGAAAGTCTTGCTGCAGTCTGAAAAAAAAAAAAAAAGGATGAAAAGGAAAATGAGTTGATATGCGGGAGACTGCAGGTAACACGCACCTTTGTGAATAAGAACCACGGAATAGATGAGCTCGGCTTTGTCGCGAGAGGGTCGGCTGTAGCACACGCACATGCTTCCTGGGATGAAATAGATAAATGTTACGATTGTTATTCGGTTTGTGTAGGAGTGAATTGATTGCGGTGGATTCAAATCAGGATATCCCAATTAAAAACGCATCAATCAGACAGGCCACGTGAAAGTAGATTCAAGCGGCTTTTAATTAAATGGTGAAAATCCAATCATTGTTTCATTTTGTCAGGTGGGGAGGGGAGACTTACGTTCTTGTTTTCCAAATGAGGAAAAAACAAAATAAGATGTCAGTTAGTGGCGTTTTTGTGTTTCGTTACCTGAGAAATAAGTGTTACCTAATCGGTTTGTGAATACTTCCATCTTGACTCGCTCGGGCTTCTCCGCGTAATGGTGGTCGAAACCGAGGTTCACAAACCTGTTACACACACACACACACACTTTTATGTTCACTAATTGGTAGGATTAAGCTAATGTTGCAAAAGATCATTTTTGCCTTACTTGACGGCGTTGAAAGCATTAGCCGGCATCTCCAATGGGAGCTCCAACTGTGGGATAGCAACACAAAGGAAAGCTAAAATTTGTGAGTTGCTCATTGATGCCACAAGAGGGCGCCAAAGCAATTCACACCAAGACGCTCATCAAGCATCAACGCCGTACACCTAGCATGTACGAAATCGTGAACCCACGGTGCATAAACGACCGTTTGTCTAAATTAATAAATTAATATTTATTTGATTTATTTATCATTTATTTACAATAATTAATTAATATTTTATTACTAAATAAATAAATAATTAAACAAATAAAAAATAGAGTAAAATAATAATGATAATAAATAATAAAATAATAATAATAAAGTTTTTTTTTAATTAATATCTACATTTTCCGGTGAGTGGGTGGTGCGTTTGTAGTTACCACAGTTTTGCAATTGCGGTTGTCGTAAAACTGCACACATCGCAGCAGGAACTTATCCTATCAAAAAAAAAGGTTTGAAATTCAAATCATGTTTTTACAACTTACATCAGTGTCACATTTACCGCCTGGGTGAGATAGTAAAGCCTCTGCGTGTGCACGTCCCATTGGACCCAGCAAAAATCCTCCACCACCCGCTCGGCCATCTTGGATAAACGCTCGGGATTGGCCAGCACCTGGGATCCCCCGAAAAACACGTAGCAAATTGCAGTTTATAATTTCAGTCACTCCGCGTAATTGCAACAACGAACCGTATTACCGGTTTGTCTGAGGTGAAATTGAAGCAATTAAAAAGACACATTTTTGATTTGTAACGGCGCCGGGAGAATTAATTACAACAAAAGTCGAGCGTGTTTCAGAATTAAACATTCCGATTCACGCTTGGAATGTTAAGCACTCATGGGGGAGCCTGTTATCACTGCGAAGACGTGCCGAGTTCATCTTACCACTTTGTAACCGTCGTGTCTGGTAAGCAGGACGTGATACTGATCCACATCTGAAGCACACACACAAAACCCAAGTCAAGATCTTCTCCACCCGGGACCTTTTTATTTTTGTGATACTCACATCCGTCCTCAGTTAAAAGCAACAAGTGGCTCTCGTGCACTGACCCACGCTCGCTTTCAGGATAGAGGAACTGAACCCCCCCCCCCAAAAAAAATATTTGAAGATGCTCGTTTTATGATCCACATCTCTTCACTTCTACCTGAACTTTGACCCTGCAGTCGACCGCCTTTAAGACCTTGGTGTTGTTGATTGGATGGATCTCAATCAGGAGCGTCAAGCACTTAGACACTTCGTAAAGAAAAAAGAAAAGACGTAAAAAATGACGCACGGAAAACAAAGAAATACGTCTTACTTGGTTTCAGGTGCTCCTCTCCATGGGTGTTTTGCGCTAAGCTAACAGCTAAGAGATGAGGAAAAATTATCATGCATCCCTTTAATTTGTCATCATTTTAAATTTTATACGGTACGATAAAGCGAAATTTGCTAATGAGCTCACCTAATAACGTCTCCTCCTTGTTTAGTGAGCAGCTGCTGACATAAACCTGCTTGTCAAAAGTGTAAAGGAGCTGTTGGCAGGAAAATGTGTAGTTTTATATATATATACAAATATGTATATATATAACAGTGACATGAACTCTGACCTTATTCTGCTTCGTGCTCGAATCATATTTCCCGACTCTGGTGGTCCCTGTTGATCCCTACGAGGAGATAGGAAATTATTATTGCAGCGCCTCATTAATTCAAGTGCTGTAGATCCAATACTAAAAAGCAGCAACTTAAAAAAAAAAAAAAAAAATTTGCAGGGCATTCTTTGACCTCCAAAATCTGTTTAGCGGGTGTGTTATTAAAAATGTATGCCGCGACGAGCGGTTTCAGAAGATAACTTTATTCACGGAGGGTTTAAAAGTTTCCTCAATCTTACATATAGTTTATATGAAGCGGGATCATCAGGAGGGAACGTGCGCTTTATGTGGTTTGATTTTTGAGTCCATTTGATGCGTGGCACACGCACACAATGATAACCAACTCGGCGAGCTTTTTCCTCCATCTTATTATAAATATGATATAGAACTCCATGGAGGATATGCTACACACAAAAAAAATGATTTGGATGAAGCCTCGCCACAATTAGCGCAAATCTGCGAGTAGTTGAAGGTTAATTTAGCATGGATGCTACAAGATGGCGGCAAAAGACTACTTTTGTTCAAATGAAACTCAACTCACTTCAAGCTAGTTCCTCAGGCATCAAGATATCACTAAGAGACGCCAAAGTAATATTTAAATTGCTTTGGAGTATGAAAACAGCAAACACGACAGGTATGAAAAGTCTACACACCCCTGTTCAAATGCAAGGTGTTTGTGATTTAAAAGAACTAGACCAAGTTAAATGCTTTTTAAACGTGTTCCACTATTAATAGTGACCTATAACCTGTAAAATAAAAAAATAAAAAACGGGGAATCAAACTGAGATGATGTTGCACAAGTGTGCACACCCCTGTCTGTGTTTGGAGTCAACCAATCACGTTCAAGGCTTTCTCGCCCAGAATTTTAACCTTGGTTTCATCAGACCATAACACATTTATATTCTTATGGGACAATGAAATAAAAAAAATTGCACAACGATAATAACCTTCCAGGAGTAAAGGATGCACCCATCTCTCTCAGTGTTGAGGATCAAAATTTCCACCGCTCCTGAGTAGTCTGCAGACACAGCATCATTAGGTAAATAACACCAGTGTGCCCTGACAAACATTTGAATTATGCTTATTATATTCCAACAGTATACATTGCAAACGTCTACTTGTCAAAAAGAGCACTACGCTTCTGAAAAACAACTGACATACACACATGAGCTATTTCTTTCCAAGCTTTAAATATTGCACCATTAAAGGTTCCTGACATCGTCAATCATTTCCATTTGCCCCAGTGCTGCAACATCATTTTAGCACAGTACGTACTCTCACTTGAAGCGTTGTGGGCTTCAGGGACACCTGGGGATCAATAACACTAAGTGTAAATGCAGATTTCACCCATCGTTTTAGGAAATAAATCATAAATGTAACTATTATGGGGAAGTGGCTCTTTTGTGTGTATAGAAAGATATGATAGTTTTGAGAAAAAGCAGCAAATCAAAACTTTATGCTACAAATTGTGGATTTCCATTTAACCGATAGCACGTGAACGCCTCACCTTTCACCCTGCACACCGCCGCCTCCTTCCTCCGAATATCAGCCTCCACATCTCTGCGCAGGTCAAACTTCGGCTGCAGTTTTAACATAAGAACACAGCCCAAACTTGGTGTAAAAGAATATCGGATCCAAGAACTTCACAGTGCGTCGCTTCCGTGCAGACTATGCAGTTTTTCCGGGCGGGGCATCACATGACCGAAAGTCTTGTTTTTTTTTTCTTTCTTGTAAAAGTTAGGACAACTGAGCGTTAAGGTTGCAGAAATCTTCCACAAAGCAGCAACTCCTGGAATCTGGCTGGAATCTCTGACCACCACCCCACGATAGACCACGCAGGCAGCTCACAATAGTGTGTCACATTCATTTGTTACGCATACACGCACTGGGCACGATAATATGGTGCACTTCACACAATGGAATGCATTTGAAATATGCCTTTTAAAGTCTGTTTTGTGCTAAAATTAATTGAAATGACACACAGCCCGTAATCCAACAGATTCTTTTAATAAAACATTCTGTTTTGTTAGCATTTCCTGTATTTTATTTATACGGCAGATTGTTTTAAATGTAGACAACACTGCCCTCTTGCGTGCACTTTAAGTACTTGCATGGTGTCTTTAGTGAAGAAGAATCTATCGCGGGTTTTATTTATTTATTTTGTAAGTGTTATTAAATACATTTCGTAATGTCGCCATTTGCCTGTAATTTGTGGCGTGGTTTTGGCTTTTAAAATTAAAAATACCGTGCGTTCTAATTCAGCCAACCAAAGATCGCTATCGTTTTGTCTGCTGCTGATTGGCGGTTGTGTTCTGACTGTCGGCCATATTGTGTTGCCACTCATCAAGCGCCTAACATGAATAATAATGAATATTGTTCATTGATTCCTCCTTGGCGTTTGAAATCCGCAAATAGCTGGGATCCACCGAACCTCGAGTATGCGGGGGTCCGATGTTTATGATCTGATTTTGCCCTGCTTCTCTTGCAGAACGAACCATCTGTCCGCAACTTTACGATCTTCGGCGACTGCACGCTTCCTGGTTGGCTCGCGTCGTGACGTTGCCGGGCAGAACCGAGTGGAGCCGAACCGGTTCGAAATTTTCAGAGCGACACCCCCCGCCCCTGTTCTCCGGTCCTGCGTCTCCTCCCCCTTTTTACCCAGCTACGTTATTAGCCTGGAGTCCCCAGCAGCGGCACGGCAGCAACCCACTGACAGCTGTGTCTGACTCACAAGCGAAGAGGGTGGCAAAGATGGAGCACCGGGACGCCGATTTCAACATCCTGCTCGCCACCGATTCCTACAAGGTACCGTCCCTGGGATGATGTCGTTCTTAGACGGGATGGAGAGGGAAGACGGTGGGGGGGCGTGTGGGGTTCACGGATGGATGAATACATGGATGAATGGAAACGCATTCAGTCAAGGTGGCTCAACCATCAGTCCCAAGGCCACCGTACAGAGGTGGTCGACACCAGGCCGAGTCGCGCTGAGGATGCGGGTGGGGGGTGGGAGCAACTGAAACAAAGCATCGCCTTGTCGGCTTTCAATTCCTCCCCCTGCCGCACCGGTCGGTGCTCGGCTAGCTTTGCTCTCATAATCGAAATGAGCTAACGTGCTAAGTTACGTGCAAAGCAATGGGGAAACTGGGGAAACTAGCTATTATCAAGCTAACATTAGTTAGCATCGAGCTAGCAAGCGCTCCGTGGGTAGTCCGCTGTGCTCCTCCGTGGGAAATATCTAAATCGGGAGGGGGTGTTATTACAATGTTATTAGACCAAATAGACAAGTGGACATTTAAACTTGAGGGGGAAAATCAATGTGGAAATGGAAAGGACCTTCGCCCCGTAGCTACTTTGTCTGCGTACCAAATAGCGTTATTAAGTTTGAATATTTTTTTATCTTTGTAATACATACATTGTATTAAACAAAATCGCGGACTATTCATAAAAGAAAAGGAAAAATTGATTCGACTCAATGCTGAGCGCTTGGACAGTTGTTAGGCTTGTTGCCATGTGGTCACGTGATTCTATAGCTCTCGTCATCGTTATGTCATTACGTGTATTATTATCCAATACAAATAAAATTCTTCCATCAAAGCAGCATCAGAGAAGTTCTAATACTGGTGTTGCAAAAGGTTAATTTCAAACCCAAACTTAAGTTTTTCCCTTCAATTCGAGTGAAACATTCTCCAGAAAGTTAATTGTGGGTGAGAAGAGGTTGTAAATTACACAATATCCGGAGCATCTGACAGTTCCTGGCTCATTTTAGGCAATTATGAATCAACATTTATGGTTGAAAATGACTGGTGCCTCACCACACACACCTATTGTTTGGAAACATGCACCATGAAAAGTGTAGACACAGGGAGGGGGGTTGTTTGCTGCAACTCATTTTGCAAGCACGTACAGTCCGAACGAGCCCTGAAGTAACCTTAATCTTATTATTTTTATTTAGTTTGGCTCGATCACATTACCTTCCGAGAGCTGCATTTTAAGTCGGTGCGCTTTGGTTTTTAGAATAGCCCAGAATAAAGCTGGATCGTAGGAATAGAGAGTGTGTGTGTGTGTGTGTGTGTGTGTGTGTGTGTGTGTGTCCTAGTGCACGTCTTGAGTCTATTTTAAGTTCTTGGAAGGGCACCGGCAGGGGTCAAATAAACTGAGTTGGTCGTTGACATTTCTCTTTACCTCTTGCCCAACACACACACACACACACACACACACACACCCTTCCTGGCCGCTTATCTCAATCGTAGGCCACACAAAACCAACAGAAAACAAGTTTGGCTTAATCATAATGAATAGATAAAATCTCGTAACGGTAAATGGAGGACCAATGCGGGATTGTTTTTTTTGTTGTTGTTTTTTTTTCCTCTCCTTTTTGGGAATATGCCCAGACATGTCTCTGCTGGACAAAGTCTGACCCGGTTACATTGTAGTCATATTTCTTAACACTTGAATAGTTTTGCCATTGACTCTCACTAGATAAAACACACTTCACTAGATTAGTCAGACATTGAACTGTGTGTCAAGGTTGAAGGTCAGATAAAGTTTTGTTCAAATGTTTATTGACTATCTATTGTGGCCTTGTGATAAGTTTGGTTTCTGTACGTGCAGGTAACGCATTACAAACAATACCCCCCCAACACCAGCAAAGTTTATTCCTATTTTGAGTGCCGCGAGAAGAGGACGGATGCCACCAAAAGCAGAAAGGTCAAATATGACAAAACGGTCTTCTATGGTCTTCAGTACATCCTTCACAAATACCTCAAAGGTAAGTCCCGTTGTATTTTTTGAGTTTCTTCAACTTCTTGGGAAATAATCACAATTTAGCCTATACACGTGAAAAAGGATTTAAGTGTTTCACCATTTAAGAAAAAAAAAAAAAATTCCACGGCCTCCTAAGAGGATTTCATGGTGTGGCGCGGCAGAGGTGGGACACAAAAGCGCAGCTGTCCTTTCAGCCAATGAGAGTGGAGACCGCCGCCGCCTCATCCCCCTCCTCCTGAGCAGGCTCAATGATTAACCTTTCCATTTGCATCGTTGATCCCACAAATATTTCGACTTAAGTGCGCCTAAGGATTCTGAAATCCACTCGTAGCGTTAGCCTATTAGCATAGTTGCCTAAATCAATTTTTGGGATAATCACCGGGATGACTGAAAATCCACACAGACATGAAAAAACAGTTAGTTAGCATGTTGATGTATATATTTTTTTATATTGTGATATTTGGAGTCTACCAGCCACAACACTCCCAGAATTTTGGTTTTTATAATAGTGACTTCTCCCAAACGTAAAATAGCAGTCAATGTATCTTTTTGCTCTTGAGCGGAGTTGAAGCGAGAAATTAGAAAATATCAAGAAGTGAGTGTGAGGACAAAGAAGCCCTGTAGGATGCTTCTAATTGGATTACAAGCATGGACAGTAAAATGGCATTCCTCTTCCTTGAGTTTCTTTTTTTTTTCTCACTTCATACTCCCTCTTGTGTCCAGGAAAAGTAGTCACTCCGGAGAAGATCCAGGAAGCCAAGGAGGTTTACCGAGAACACTTCCAGGATGACGTTTTTAACGAGAAAGGCTGGACGTACATCCTGGAGGTGAGCCAGTTTTGAGTTTCAGCATCTCAGAGAGAGCTTTGACGCCTTTGTTTGTCCGTTTCTAGAAATACAACGGCCACCTGCCCATTGAAATTAAGGCCGTCCCGGAAGGGAGCGTCATCCCCCGGGGCAACGTCTTGTTCACGGTGGAGAGCACCGATCCAGAATGCTACTGGCTCACCAACTGGGTGGAGGTAAGTCCATGAAGGAAGAGATTTAAAAATTATTTTTATTCCGTACAAAATATGTATTTTAAGAACAAATTGGGGGGAGGGGGGAGTAGAGCTGTTCGTCGGACCCACTCACGGGCCTACTCCAATTCCCATCGATGCTATAATTAGACGCAACATTCTTCTTTGTTACCTACTTAACAGCATTTAACAGCACACCTCGTTTAGCGATAACGCCGTGACCGCTATTTATATTCCGCTATCCCGCCAACAGACAAACAATGGCCGACTATTCAAAACAACACGTGGGCACGCTTTTGTTTTTTTGCTGTCGGCCTGGAATGCGTTTGGCAAGATCAAGGAATGCGTTAGCCATTATTTGGAATGTCACTTTAAGGTTCACGTGACTCCCTCCTTCTTTTTCTTAGACCATCCTAGTGCAGATCTGGTACCCCATCACCGTGGCGACCAACTCCAGGGAGCAGAAGAAGATTCTCGCCAGGTATCTCCTGGACACATCCGGGAACTTGGAAGGACTCGAGTACAAACTACACGACTTTGGCTACCGGGGTGTTTCCTCGCAAGAGGTACTGAGGAAATTTTAGCAGATGGTGGAGTCACATGGGGTCATTTTTTTTATAATATATAATCTTCTGCTCTTTTCTTCAGACTGCCGGCATTGGAGCTTCTGCTCACTTGGTCAACTTTAAGGGCACGGACACAGTCGCCGGCATCGGTGTGATTAAGAAGTACTATGGCACCAAGGACCCAGTCCCGGGGTTCTCTGTACCTGCTGCAGAACACAGGTACACACACACACTGTGGTCCAAAAAAAAATAATAATTCAGTCCGCAGTGCTCCCTTGCGTGATTTTAGTTTACACCCATCACACCTATGCTAATTTCCATTAGCCCATCTATGATGTTTTGCATTATATGCTAGCATGAAGCTATTGGACTGTTCAACTCTGTAGGGATTAAAAAAAACAAAAATGATGAAGAGATCAAATATTGTCACGACTACCAATTTTCACGATAGCAAAGCCGCTTGCTGTTTGGTAGAATTTTTCAGCCTTAGGTCAGAATCCACCTGGAGACATCTGTTGTGTGTCAAGGGACACGTTTGGCTCCCCGTGCTGTGATTGGCTGGAAACTGGAAGATTGTGATTAGTCGTGGCACTGTGTACACATGCTTTTGTTTCACGGCACTGGGCCATTTATGCCGTGCACACACAGGGGCTTCCTTCTCACCAGTTATTCCCGCTTCGATTCATCCTGCAATGTAGGACGGTTGCATTGTTGCCATAGCAACCGCTATAGAATGACACGTTCATCTGTTTACCTTAGCAAAGGGACCCATTGCACCGTAAAGAATCATCATGGTTGGAACGTTTTGGGGTATGCAGTGTTTGAATAGCAGCTAGGCTTGTTTTGAAATAGTTTTTATTATAAACTCAAGTAAAAATGGTTTTGTCTCTCAGCACCATCACAGCGTGGGGCAAGGACCACGAGAAGGACGCTTTTGAGCACATCATCAAGCAGTTCCCCAACGTGCCCGTCTCTATCGTCAGCGACAGCTACGACATCTACAACGCCTGCGAGAAGATTTGGGGAGAAGACCTGCGCGGGCTCATCGAGTCGCGCAGCGCCGACGCGCCGCTCGTCGTGCGGCCCGACTCGGGGAACCCCCTCGATACGGTGTTGAAGGTGCGGTGATTTTATCGCTAGTTTCTTTGAAAATAATATTTCTGACTTACTAAAAAAAACTTCACGGATGATCTCGTGTCAGGTTTTGGAGATCCTGGGTAAGAAGTTCCCCCCAGAGGAGAATTCCAAAGGATTCAAGGTTCTGCCTCCGTACATCCGAGTTATTCAAGGAGATGGCGTGGACATTAACACACTACAGGAGGTACAAACAAGCTCACTGTGGATGTGTGAATCCTCCTTGATGCATTTTTTTTTTTCTTCCTCGCAGATAGTGGAGGGGATGAAGCAGCACCGTTGGTCCATTGAGAACGTTTCCTTCGGCTCCGGCGGCGCGCTGCTGCAGAAATTGACCAGAGATCTGCTCAACTGCTCCTTCAAATGTAGCTACGTGGTCACAAATGGACTCGGGGTATGATTGGAATGACTTTTCTTCCATTTTGGGTATGAGGTCAAGCTGGAGTAAGCGTTTTGCTCGCCTCTTGCCAGGTGAACGTGTTCAAGGACCCCGTGGCGGACCCCAACAAGAGGTCAAAGAAAGGTCGCCTGTCTCTGCACCGGACTCAGAGTGGGGAGTTTGTCACTCTCGAGGAGGGCAAAGGTGACCTGGAGGAGTACGGAGTGGTGAGTTGATTAGAAAATGAGTCACTAGCAATGATTGTTGCTCCTCATCACGTTTTTCTTCTCCTTTCCTTCCAGGACCTGTTGCACACTGTCTTCCAGAACGGCAAGATTGTGCAGACGTACACATTTGACCAAGTCAGAGACAATGCCAAGCTCAAGGAGAGTGAGCTTGACTAGCTGCCCCCCCCCCCGTCAGTCAGCCAGTCATTAACCCCCCCCTCCAAGCCCCTCCCCTTTTTCCTCGGCCTCTGACATCACCCCCCTCCCCACTGAAAATAAAACGAGGCCTTGCGCACTGATAATACATCCTGCCCTGAATTCCTCGATAAACTGTGACTTCCGTTAAAAAAAAAAAAAAAAAATCACTGGAATTCCACCGAGCTCGCTCATTCTGATGACAAACGTTATTTAAAAAAAAAAAATGAAGAAACGTAGAAGTGCGGCAACCCGGGGGAAGGATGAGCGATCTCCAAGCTGCTGCCCCGCCCACCTAGCAAACCCATGTGATGCTTTGTTTCCATGACAACCACTCACCCGCCCTCTATGATCTTACCTTGGCTTTGTCTTTGCTGCGAAGGGTTTTTAAATATCAGTTCACTTCCAGCCAAAATGTAAACAACAACAAAAAAAAAAAAGCCAAAAATTGCTATCGTCTCCCTCAACGAGCATTCCCATCATCAAGCGGCCATCTTATCTCCCCTCTTCGTTTGTGAAGTTGTTAAAAAAAAAAAAAAATGAGGCATTTCCCTGAAACACAGCAGCTCCAGCGTTCCTGTTGTTTGGCACTGACCAAGCGTCGAAGTCAATACATCGCACAAAACGTCTTCACCGGAATGAAGAGGATCGGACATGAATGACTTCCTGTCTATCTGTGTGTGTGTGTTAAGTGTCGCTTCCCATGCGTTGTCCATCTTCCTTTATGCAAATTCTAATTATGGGATTTTTTTTCCCCTTTTTTTCTTTCCTCACTAGCAAGGTATTTATTGTGAAGGGGAAGCTCCAGTTGAAAATGTCCTCCACAACAGTGTCAGTTTCACTGCCTTAACGTGGTGCGTCTCCTCGGATCAGCCAAGTTGAGGGAACGACGAGATGGTGACCTCACAGGTATCAAACTGAGTAGCTAGAACTGCCACGATTCATATCGAAAGCTGTTTTTCGATCCATTTTCCATTGCTGCTTTCCACTCCTGTATGGCATTTGTGTATATTTGGTATATCAACAGGATAACAGTGTTACTAGTGTGGCAAAACCCATGTTATTGTCAAAACAATGGCCTAGCATTAGCATTAGCGTGGCTGGAGACCTGTGATGTCACTCACTCGGAACCCCTCACGCCATCACGCTGCAAAAAACTTTATTTCTTTCTCACTTTTGTTTGATTTTACAACTGCTGTTTGACAAAATCAAGTTTGTTTCTTTGTATAACTTGGCGGCGCGTTTTGAATACTTAATGTTGGTTTTTCAACGCTGTTCTTACCGCAGACGATTATTATTTTGTATTTTTCGGTAAATATTCTTATTTACGGACGGCACGGCCATTGACTGCCTTTCTCAACTGTACATACGGCAACTAGTTTGACTGAGGGTAGACTGTGTGGGGGAGTGGAGGCGAGTCCGAGAGACCACCACACGAGATAATTTTGTTCAGAACACTTTTTTTGTACCAACACAAATATCCATACTGTCCAAGCGATCGTGTGTGTGTGTTGTATTACGGATGATCAAGTGTTTGTGAATTATCTCTTTCCTAATGTTGTTGACTTCCATTGTGTGTGTGTGTGGGTGCGTGTGTGTGTTCACGTCGGTTGTCCCGGAACCTCACCGACACTTTAAAACAAACCCACATCGCTATCTTTGTTGACGACACAACAATTAAACAAGCCACCTGTCAGTTTGACCATCGTTGATTCTTTTTTTCCTGGGATTTAAATTATTGAATTATTCACTGTCCACCATAAGGATAAATTAAATTTCATTTTAGAGGACAGGTTGTGCCGTTAAACTTGTTTATCTAGGTTCAATTAAATATTATGGTCCAATTGTTATTTTTCATACTTGTGCGTTTGCTGTATTGACGTGGATACTACACTTCCCATAATGCATTGCGGTCCTAATTATATTTTCTCGCTTCTACAGTTTCACAACATGTTTAACCAAGAAAGAAAATAACCAAACTTAATTTTGAAGCAAATTAGAGCGATACATTTTGAAAATAATTTAGTTGTTGGTATAGTTTTAAATTTAAAGGGTGCGGCCGTTGAAACGTCATAGCAACTTAATTTGATGCTCGTGCATGTTGACGTTCAATGTGTTTTGTGCATCATAACACTTTCAAGTTTTAAAGATTACGTATTTCCAATTTTTTTATGACTAATTTTGAAGAATACTCGCCTTTTGTTCTAGCTGTCATATGACCCGCTGTGTCGAGGACGCGCACGCGTACACTTGAGCCGTAATAAAAATGCAGACGGTACGAAATTAAAACTTTTATTGTTGTTATTTGTAATGTAAAACTTTTCCTGTAGTTACGGTAACGAATCAACAAAAACTATCGACTACTTTTTCTTCTTTCGTCACTTTTTTTTTCATTTTTTTGCAGCGTTAGCCAGCAGAACACGTCACGCTGTCAAATCACTCCCACTTTTTCTTTTTTTTTTTTTTTTGCCTCCGTGTTGCGGGACCAACATCACCGATTCTTACACAGTTCGAGGTTCGGCATCGTCAAAAAGTTTTGGATCCAAGTCATGATGACCGGATTTCGGCTCAACTTCTCGCCTCTGAAGGAACCGCTTGGCTTCGTCAAAATAGTGGAATGGGTGAGTCTAAAAAAAAAAAACTTTGTGTGCGTGTGTGGTCAAGTAACTGGGTCAGAACCAGAGGACAGGGAGGTGCGGTTTTTTCTTTCCTTCCTCATGTAAACTCATTAAGTAACATTTTGTTACTGCAATTTGATTGTAATCATCTTTCCTTTAAAAAAAAAAGTCCATATTTAGTATATAAAAATACACTCTGTAATCAAGCTTTGTTAAATAATCTGTGCATTATGATAAAATACAACATGGCCATAAGGGGGCGATGTAGTACAGTGCCAAAGTAGTGACTCAGCAAACTAATTTAACTGGTGGGTTTTTTTTCTGAGGATAAAGAATATATGCATTTCAGTGTTGTTTGTATTGGCTGTACATGTTGATGTATCGTTTATCAGTTTGAATTGTGTGTTAGCATTAAGCTAGCAGAAGGCAAAAGCGAAACGGTGTCCAATTTCACCGGCTTCCAAATGACACGGTTACAGATTAAAGCTAGGCTCGATAATAATTCACCTCGTGGAATAACAGTCTGGCGGGAATAGTATTTACATGTACCGCGTATTTCGACATATAGTGAAGAAAGTGAGTCGCCTTATTTTCTCCGAATGGGTTACACGGTAGTTGTGAAATTATGTCATATGATGACCTACGGGAAAAACACCCAGGAAGTCGATGATGTCATTTCTCAGCGAGAATAAATAGACTTAAACGCCCGTGCTTCCGTTTGGTTCAAATGTAAACAGGAAGTCTCGAATGCATGGAAGCGAGGAGGATGTTGACCCAGATGTTGGGGGGGGGAATGACCTGCGAGCTTCCTTGCCGCCATGTTGTCGTCTCATATGTGCTCCATATGGCTTTCACGTTTTAATAATGTACGGGGGGGGTAATTTAGCGGTTTAGCAGGAAGCGCTGGGGGCCGGTGACATACGGAGAAACATCTGTTTAGAGGCCTCGAGGCGTGTGTCTTTAAAGTGCACATGTGGTTCTTGAGGGCCCAAGCTAAAATGCTAACGCTTGCGCCTGGAGTCAGCACTTTTTAAAACGAACACACCCTTACATACTGCTCGGAACCAATTTGACCCATTTTGTATATGTACAGGAAACGATAAAAGTCTTTTTTTTCCCCCCACACATCCCTTACATAAATGTTTTTTCATGTCGTCTTAAGAATGCCGTGTGCGCGTGAGCGTTAGCATCACATGGTCTCCTCCATGCTAAATCAAATCCTGCCCCCATTCTTTCTTGGAATTCCACTGTGGAATAATTTCCTTGTTGACACTTTAGTTCTCGACATGCATTCTAGGGCATCAAAGATAACACGAGATTGTGACATCATCTGTTTTCGTGAACATTATTTCAAATTAGCTTTTGACGCATCTTGTTCCAAACAGCTCACGGCCATATTTGCTTTCGGAAGCTGCGGCGGCTTCGCGGCCAAGAACATTGTGTCCATCTTCTGCGGCGATGGCAGGAATGAAACTCTCAACGTCAACTTCCACTACCCCTTCAGGTGAGAATCCTCCTTTCAGGAGAAAATATTGGCATTTAATCGGTAAAACTGTTTTTTGTGTCAGGATAAGCCAGGTGCCGCTCATCGAGGGCAACTCCACGATATGTAACCACTCCGTCAGCACCACCTACCTGATGGGAGACTCGTCCTCGGCCGCTGAGTTCTTCGTGGGCGTCGCCGTCTTCTGCTTCCTCTACAGCATGGCCGCCCTTTTGGTTTATTTGGGCTACATGCACGTTTATAAAAACTCTGATTTCGGACCTATTTTGGTGAGAATTTTGTTATGTTAAAAGTAGCAAACTGGTCACATTGAGAGTGATTAAGGAACGTGTCGACCGCTTTTAGGACTTTGTGATCACGGCGATCATCGTTTTCCTGTGGTTGGTGTGCTCGTCGGCGTGGGCTAAGGGTCTTCAGAACGTCAAGGACGCCACGAACACGGAAGGTTTCGAAGCCACCATGGCGGTCTGCAAGGGGAACAACATCACCTGCGAGGTCACCGAGTACGCCAACCTGCGGACGCTCAACATCTCCGTGGTGAGTGTGGTTGTAATATCATTTTTTGTAACAGCGCCATCTATTGGTTTTTATGCTCCAGTGTTACTGGGCACTTTTTTCAAGCACATGCATCCTGACTCAGACAATCATGAGACACTGAACAACAACTTTCATCACCCCGCCCTTCCCTCCTCACGATTTATGCAACACATTCAAGCCAGGAAATCCTCACACATTATTGAACTATCTTTAGTAATTTTTTGTTTTTTTAAATCCTCCCTGCTTTCAGGTGTTTGGCTACCTCAACATGTTCGTGTGGGCTGGCAACGCCTGGTTCGTGTACAAGGAGACTCGCTGGCACTCGCAAAAAATTTCAACCCAACCGGGACCGGGGAGGCAGCAGGTTCCGGCAGCTATCTAATACACACGCCGGAAACCAACACTTCAATTGACAAATTATTTTCTGGTGCAGCAGCATTTTTAGAATATCAAATTCTTACTTTCTTACAGCTTTTTATGTTCATTTAGTAGCTTGACCAAAGAAGTTCTGGGTCCTCATTAGGGTACTTGGCAGGTACTCGTTATGACGCTTAAAAACTCAATTCCTTATTTTTTACGTGCATGCTGAATTTTTTTTATGCATTAGGATTTTTTTTTAATACATCGTCGCCTCGGTTGTCAAGGAAATATCTCTGATGTTATTTCCGTCCCATTAGTTATGGATGAGGTGACAGCGGCAGACTGTCGAAAAAGAAATGTTGGGTAATTACCATCCCCGTTTTCACCTCATTAAACATTTCCATGTCATTGGTTTTTTTTTTCTCTTTTTGTACTGTTGCATGCCTGATTTGTTTGCATTGATGGCTGTTCAATGTATTTTGATATCTGTTGCAATTTGCTTAGAATGTAAGTAAATATGGATGTGGAATAAAAGTGGGGAGGGTATACCGGTGATGCCCCCGCCACATGCTGTGTCCCAAATAGCTCATATTGTGTTTCAATTATTTTACCATTTCAATTATATTTATTTAAAATATTAAAAATGTCGTTATATATCTATGTTTTAATAATATATTTTGTGTTAATATCTAGCGTACTGTATATAGTGAGAACAATGAGCTCGTTTCTCTAATGAAGTGCAGTTACTTAATTTGGACACAAGAGGTCAGCGCAGTAGAGTACAGCACATGGAACCCTGGCTCCTGGTTAATGATACTATTTGTTTTATGAAATTGTATGATTTTTTTTTAAATCCAATCAGATTCCAGCCCCTGCATTTTGCTGTATTAATCTAATCTGCCCAGGACATCCAGAATCAATTCTGGCAGATGTAACTAAAACGATATAAGCAATTTGATGGGTTTGTTAATCTGCTTTCTAACTCATCCTTACAAGGAAAGAGCATTCGCCCTTGATGACGTCAGCATTTTATGTGCTCCGATTGTTTTGCCTGAGAAAAAATGTTTCAGGCAAATTCAACCAGCAAAAATCACCTCAGCATCTCTGGTGAGTATGATTCATTTTTTTCAATTATTTTTTTTATTGATCCAGGAAAACAACCTTGTTGAGATGTGAGGAAGGTGACCAGGTGAGAATATCCAGACCATATTAAATCGTTTATTATTTATAAACAACAAAACAAAAACCCAACACAAGCCATTCATGCCATCATTTCTTCTCCACGCTGAACTTCTGACCTCACAGAGTTGTGACCCTCGCTTGTCACTCCATCCTTCCCGACAAGAACCGACTTCTTCCGAACGGTGCCGGAGATGACGTCACTAGCTCGTTCCCCTCGCCTGCTGCGTGCGAAGGAGCGAGAGAGGAAGGACGGCTCGCGGCAAAGCAACAAGGAGGAAGAGCAATGGCGACACTGGCTCGCCTCATACCGAGTCCGGATAGCTTCCTCAGCGAGCCTTGGTCTTCATTCGTCGGTGCGGCTCAACTGCGTCTCATTGACGGTAAGTTCCGAAGGTGCGCGGTCGTTGACGCTTGTCTTTTTCTTTTTTTTTTTACGGGCAAAGTGTCAGGAAGTGTTGCTGCTGTTCAACAAAATCAAGTTTGTTTCTTTGTATAACTTGGCAGCGTGTTTTGAATACTTAATGTTGACTTTTTTCAACTCTGTTCTCACCGCAGACGATTATTATTTTGTATCTTTCGGTAAAGATTCTTATTTACGGACAGCACGGCCTGTTGTATTACGGATGATCAAGTGTTTGTGAATGATCTCGTTCCTAATGTTGTTGACTTCCATTGTGTGTGTGTGTGGGTGCGTGTGTGTGTTCACGTCGGTTGTCCCGGAACCTCACCGACACTTTAAAACAAACTCACATCGCTATCTTTGTTGACGACACAACAATTAAACAAGCCACCTGTCAGTTTGACCATCTTTGATTCTTTTTTTCCTGGGATTTAAATTATTGAACTATTCACTGTCCACCATAAGGATAAATTAAATTTCATTTTAGAGGACAGGTTGTTACGTTAAACTTGTTTATCTAGGTTCAATTAAATATTGTTGTCCAATTGTTATTTTTCATACTAGTGCGTTTGCTGTATTGACGTGGATACTACACTTCCCATAATGCATTGCGGTCCTATTTATATTTTCTCGCTTCTACAGTTTCACAACATGTTTAACCTCGAAAGAAAATAACCACACTTAATTTTGAAGCAAATCAGAGCGACACATTTTGAATTTAGTTGTTGGTATTGTTAGATAAATTGTATATATATGTTATCATGCGTTCCCTAATGAGTACTTATTAATAAAATGATTGCACAGAATGCTTGCTGTTTCGCCTTGCAGACGTCCACCAGTCCACAACAAGTCAAACGATGCTGTCTGGAGCTTCCTGACCTTCTACACCTCAGGGAATCCAAGAAAGTTGTTGATAGCTCAATCTATTTTGTTGATGTCTGCACATAGCATTTTGTCCTTGCACTGTTTTTGTTTCTCATGGCATCCTGGCTGCGACTTCCTGTTTCACTTTGAATCTCGTTTCTTCTCTCATGAGACAAAGACCACGCTTCCCCCCACCTATCAGGGGCTAGTCTCACATTGTGGGTAGGGCATTCCAAATAAAGAGTGAGGAGTGAAAACAGATTTTTAGTGTAGTCGGATTGCTGTAAGTCTGAATGCACTCCTCACGAGAAAAGACTCAATATTCTGCCTCACTGGTTTTGTCTGCTGATCCTTTTGCTGATTTTGAACCTGACAGGTATAGTTTTAAATTTAATGGGTGCGGCCGTTGAAACGTCATAGTAACTTAATTTTGATGCTCGTGCATGTTGACGTTGAATGTGTTTTGTTCATCATAACACTTACAGGTTTTAAAGATTACGTATTTCAATTTTTTTTATGACTAATTTTGAAGAATACTCGCCTTTTGTTCTAGCTGTCATGTGACCCACTGTGTCGAGGACGCGCACGCGTAAACTTGAGCCGTAACAAAAATGCAGACGGTACGAAATTAAAACTTTTTTTGTTATTATTTGTAATGTAAAACGTTTCCTGTAGTTACGGTAATGAATCAACAAAAACTATCGACTACCTTTTTCTTCTCTCGTCACTTTTTTTCCTATCTTTTTGCAGCGTTAGCCAGCAGAACACGTCGCGCTGTCAAATCACTCCCACTTTTTCGTTTTTTTTTTTTTTTTTTGCCTCCGTGTTGCGGGACCAACATCACCGATTCTTACACAGTTCGAGGTTCGGCATCGTCAAAACGTTTTGGATCCAAGTCATGATGACCGGATTTCGGCTCAACTTCTCGCCTCTGAAGGAACCGCTTGGCTGCGTCAAAATAGTGGAGTGGGTGAGTCTAAAAAAAAAAAAAAACTGTGTCCGTGCGTGTGTGGTCAAGTAACTGGGTCAGAACCAGAGGACAGGGAGGTGCGGTTTTTTCTTTCCTTCCTCATGTAAACTCATTAAGTAACATTTTTGTTGGTGCAATTTGATTGTAATCATCTTTCCGTTAAAAAAAACTCCATATTCAGTATATAAAAATACACTCTGTAATCAAGCTTTGTTAAATAATCTGTGCATTATGATAAAATATAACATGGCCATAAGGGGGCGATGTAGTACAGTGCCAAAGTAGTGACTCAGCAAACTAATTTAACTGGTGTTTTTTTTTCTGAGGATAAAGAATATATGCATTTCAGTGTTGTTTGTATTGGCTGTACATGTTGATGTATTGTTTATCGGTTCGAATTGTGTGTTAGCATTAAGCTAGCAGAAGGCAATAGCGAAACGGTGTCCAATTTCACCGGCTTCCAAATGACACAGTTACAGATTAAAGCTAGGCTCGATAATAATTCACCTCGTGGAATAACAGTCTGGCGGGAATAGTATTTACATGTACCGTAGGGTGAGTCTAAAAAAAAAAACTTTGTGTGCGTGTGTGGTCAAGTAACTGGGTCAGAACCAGAGGACAGGGAGGTGCGGTTTTTTCTTTCCTTCCTCATGTAAACTCATTAAGTAACATTTTTGTTGGTGCAATTTGATTGTAATCATCTTTCCGTTTCACGTTGAGAGGAGCCAGATGAGGTGGCTCGGGCATCTTATCAGGATGCCTCCTGGACGCCTCCCTGGGGAGGTGTTCCGAGCATGTCCCACCGGTAGGAGACCCCGGGGACGACCCAGGATGCGCTGGAGAGACCATGTCTCTCAGCTGGCCTGGGAACGCCTTGGGATCCCCCGGGATGAGCTGGATAAAGTGGCTGGGGAGAGGGAAGTCTGGGAGTCCCTCCTAAACCTGCTGCCCCCGTGACCCGACCCCAGATAAGCGGAAGAAGATGGATGGATGGATGGATGGATGGATCATCTTTCCGTAAAAAAAAAGTCCATATTCAGTATACAAAAATACACTCTGTAATCAAGCTAATTTCAAATTTCAGTGTTGTTTGTATTGGCTGTACATGTTGATGTATCGTTTTTCGGTTTGAATTGTGTGTTAGCATTAAGCTAGCAGAAGGCAAAAGCGAAACGGTGTCCAATTTCATCATCTGTTTCGAGGCCTCGAGGCGTGTGTCTTTAAAGTGCACATGTGGTTCTTGAGGGCTCAAGCTAAAATGCTAACGCTTGCGCCTGGAGTAAGCACTTTTCAAACCGAACACACCATTAACCCTTACATACCGCTCGGAACAAATTTGACCCATTTTTGTATATGTACAGGAAGCGATAAAAGTCAGTTTTTCCCCCCCCACACATGGTGAGACTTTAGTCTTCGACATGCATTCTAGGGCATCAAACATAACACGAGATTGTGACATCATCTGTTTACGTGACCATTATTTCAAATTAGCTTTTGACGCATTTTGTTGTTCCAAACAGCTCACAGCCATATTTGCTCTTGGAAGCTGCGGCGGCTTCGCCGCCAAGAACATTGTGTCCATCTTCTGCGGCGATGGCAGGAATGAAACTCTCAACGTCAACTTCCACTACCCCTTCAGGTGAGAATCCTTCTTTCAGGAGAAAATACTGGCATTTAATCGGCAAAACTGTTTTTTGTGTCAGGATAAGCCAGGTGCCGCTCATCGAGGGCAACTCCACGATATGTAACCACTCCGTCAGCACCACCTACCTGATGGGAGACTCGTCCTCGGCCGCTGAGTTCTTCGTGGGCGTCGCCGTCTTCTGCTTCCTCTACAGCATGGCCGCCCTTTTGTTTTATTTGGGCTACATGCATGTTTACAAAAAGTCTGATTTCGGACCCATTTTGGTGAGAATTTTGCGTATGTTGTGTTAAAAGTAGCAAACTGGTCACATTGAGCGTGATTAAGGAACGTGTCGACCACTTTTAGGACGCTGTGATCGCGGCAATCATCGGTATCCTGTGGATGGTGTGCTCGTCGGCGTGGGCTAAGGGTCTTCAGAACATCAAGAACGCCACGAACACGGAAGGCATCGACGCCACCCTGGCGGTCTGCAAGGGGAACAACATCACCTGCGAGGTCACGGAGTACGCCAACCTGCGGACGCTCAACATCTCCGTGGTGAGTGTGGTTATAATATCATTTTTTGTAACAGCGCCATCTATTGGTTTTTATGCTTCAGTGTTACTGGCCACTTTTTTCAAGCGCATGCATCCTGACTCGGACAATCATGAGACACTGAACAACTTTCATCACCCCGCCCTTCCCTCCTCACATTTTATGTAACACATTCAAGCCAGGAAATCCTCACATATTATTGAACTATGTTTAGTAATTTTTTTTTTTTTAAATCCTCCCTGCTTTCAGGTGTTTGGCTACATCAACATGATTGTGTGGGCTGTCAACGCAAGTAGACTCACTGGCACTTGCATAAAATTTTCTCACAACTTTTTATTTTCATTTATTAGCTTGATCGCAGAAGTTTAGGGTCCTCAATAGGGTACTTGGCAGGTACTCGTTATGACGCTTAAAAATTCAATTCCTTATTTTTCACGTGCATGCTGAATTTTTTTATGCATTAGCAATTTTTTTTAGATACATCATCAACTCAGTTGTCAAGGAAATATCTCTGATGTTATTTCCGTCCCATTACTTATGGATGAGGTGACAGCGGCAGACTGTCGAAAAAGAAATGTTGGGTAATTACCATCCCCGTTTTCACCTCATTAAACATTTCCATGTCACAGTTTTTTTTTCTCTTTTTGTACTGTTGCATGCCTGATTTGTTTGCATTGATGGCTGTTCAATGTATTTTGATATCTGTTGCAATTTGCTTAGAATGTAAGTAAATATGGATGTGGAATAAAAGTGGGGAGGGTATACCGGTGATGCCCCCGCCACATGCTGTGTCCCAAATAGCTCATATTGTTTTTCAATTATTTTACCATTTCAATTATATCTATTTAAAATATTGAAAATGTTGTTATATATCTATGTTTTAATATATTTTGTGTTAATATCTTCCTATATTATAGCGTACTATATAGTGAGAACAATGAGCTCGCTTCTCTAATGAAATGCAGTTGCTTAATTTGGCCACAAGAGGTCAGCGCAGTAGAGTACAGCACATGGAAACCTTTTAATAGAACTGGCTCCTGGTTAATGTAAGAGGTAGGTGACCGGAATTTTACTATTAGTTTTATGAAATTGTATGATTTTTTAAAAATCCAATCAGATTCCAGCCCCTGCATTTTGCTGTATTAATCTAATCTGCCCAGGACATCCAGAATCAATTCTGGCAGATGTAACTAAAACGATATAAGCAATTTGATGGGTTTGTTAATCTGCTTTCTAACCCATCCTTACAAGGAAAGAGCATTCGCCCTCGATGACGTCAGCATTTTATGTGCCCCGATTGTTTTGCCTGAGAAAAAATGTTTCAGGCAAATTCAACCAGCAAAAAACGCCTCAGCATCTCTGGTGAGTATGATTCATTTTTTTCAATTATTTTTTTTATTGATCCAGGAAAACAACCTTGTTGAGATGTGAGGAAGGTGACCAGGTGAGAATATCCAGACCATATTAAATCGTTTATTATTTATAAACAACAAAACAAAAACCCAACACAAGCCGTTCATTCCATCATTTCTTCTCCACGCTGAACTTCTGACCTCACAGAGTTGTGACCCTCGCTTGTCACTCCATCCTTCCCGACAAGAACCGACTTCTTCCGAACGGTGCCGGAGATGACGTCACTAGCTCGTTCCCCTCGCCTGCTGCGTGCGAAGGAGCGAGAGAGGAAGGACGGCTCGCGGCAAAGCAACAAGGAGGAAGAGCAATGGCGACACTGGCTCGCCTCATACCGAGTCCGGATAGCTTCCTCAGCGAGCCTTGGTCTTCATTCGTCGGTGCGGCTCAACTGCGTCTCATTGACGGTAAGTTCCGAAGGTGCGCGGTCGTTGACGCTTGTCTTTTTCTTTTTTTTTTTTACGGGCAAAGTGTCAGGAAGTGCCCCCCCCCCCCCTCACCCTCACTTCCACCCGCCAAGTGTTCTGTGATTGACTCGCCTCCTCCACTAACACGCAGCGTCTGTCAAAAGCAGCCAAGTAACTGTCAAAAAAAAAAAAAAAAAGACGAGCACCAAATGGCCAATGGAGAGCCCGACGTGTGGGCCACGCACTACCGAGGCAGCGAGGCGAACATTGACGCTGCGTGTTTTCGGCCCACTTGACTCCTCCAGTGCACCGAAACTATGTTGGAACTATCCACTACTCGGAACTTTGGTAGCTGCTTTTTTTGACAGCGACAACAAGGGGGGCGGGGGAGCGAGCTAACAAGCTAATGCTAACTACTGTGTATACGTGCCCCCCCCTCCTACCTCCCCAGGCCGCAAAGTTTTGAATGCGTCTTTATTTTGGAGTTTATTTTGTTTCCACGCAGACTCGCTTTTGGAGAAGTGCCACGAAGAGCTTTGTGCTGTCAATGAAGAAGGTGAGCGGGAGAACTTGGAGCTGTCGAGTAAGCCGCGTGTTGCAGCACACTCGGCTTACTGGATTGTCAACAAGTCGACCAAAATCGATTGCAGTTCATAGAACACTCGTGTTTTTTCAAAAATATAAAATCCACTTTGTACTTTTAAGTTAATGTGAACAAGAATAATGCAGGTAAAATAAAATTGTGTTTACATGTAGGTAGAAAGAAAAAAAATGTTTACATTTTATCAATATGTTGAATGACATTTTTAAAGAGGACAAAAATCGGGCAAAATGTCTTTCAAACTCAAAACAATAGATTATTCGTATATTTTTATGACTTTATTCAAATTATATGTTCATAATGTACCGGCAGTTTACTTTACCTTTGACATACAGCAACACAACAACAAGGAATGACACCGTTGTTGTCGAGAAAAAAAAAAAAAAAGCTTGGGCTTTTATTTTACTTGATTCCCTTTTTATCACAGAAATTATGAAGTCGTTACAAATACGGGAAACAAAACAAGCACTCGCACGATGAGAAAAATTGTCTTTTTATTACTTTCACATCATCGCCACACTTTTTCGGCAGCTAACTTCGCTTTACGACAGCGTAGAAGTAGGACAAGCTAATGGAGAACCTTTTTGTGACCACCCAATAAATATGTCGTTAAATCAATCACTTGATTATTTCATATCTCGTATGGTCCGAGTGCTGCACGTTGGGAGTTTCGAAGGAGTTCCTTCACACCTTGTTGGTATAAATACTTCCAGGCGCAGAACGTCACTCTGTTGAATCACCGCAGAGCCGCAGCCCTCGTGTACACACAAATAAACACGCGGCTAGGGAAAGTCTTCACACGGGCTGGTCAAATACCACCCCCGCTTCCCCCCCTCCACGACCACACATGCTTAATCTCCAGTCAGAGCCAGAGTGGAGCTTTTCCCCTCGCTGAGTCTTCACTTGACGCTAATAAATGAAGACTTGATATCTAAATGATTTTTTTTCCAGTGGTCAAAAGTATGTCTTCAATTTATATGGTGTGTTTCCGTGTAGAGTCGTGAGGAAATCATTGATTGGCCGATTTGTGTGCTTCTCGCTGCCGTCCTCAGGGATGCTCCACCGCCGTCTGTTTCCAGTGCTGGAGGACTTTCATCTCGTTGTCTGCCATGTCTGCAATCAGGTGGTCACTCCTCGGGGCTTCCTCACACACTACGGTAAGATTTACTGTCTTGAGTATTTTTGCCAACTTTTTTTCGCCGGCTCAATCCAAGTCGCAGAATGATCTCAGCGCCTTAATAATGCAACATTTTTATTCGATGGCGTAATCGGTAGACTAATTGATTCTAAAAATATTGGATTCAATGAGCTGTTGACCACTGCCGCATTTTGTTTGCTCTCCCGAAAAGCCGAGCACTCCAATTAAATCGTACGTACACTCTCATCGGCGCTTGCCGATTGCGACTCGGCTCGCTCTCATCAGCTTGCGAGCTGCTGCTGCTCCCGGCACGTGCTTCAACCTCAACGTCTGTTTGAGGTCGAGGGCTCACACACACACACATACACACACACACACACACACACACACACACACTCGCACACACAACTGATTCCTGAGAGAGACGAGCGACACCGGCATAATTGCATGCGCACGCATTCTTACTTTGAGTTTCTCAGCGGAAAGAGGTCAGTGGTATTGTGAGGGCGCACACGCACACACACAGACGCACGGTCCTGGCAGCCGCTGTTGTTTTGTCCCCGCTTCGACAGCCCAGCCCCCTTCCATGCCTTGTTTGCAGCGGTTCCGCTTGCTGACACGCACACAATCGGGTAGGGTGGGGGAACAACAGGTTTAAAACACACTCGTTATACATGCACACAACACCATGTCGTAACAAGTTTAGTTTGGGTTGGAGACATTGCTTGATTACCTTTTTAAAAGTATTGATCAGCGCTTAGACCCCCTCCCCCCTCCTCTGCCGGCTGTGTAAACGACCCAGCTGGGCGTCCTCACCACGCACCCGGTCCAAGCCAATCGGCAGCCGGCGAGGTCGACGGCATCGCCATAACGACGGTCGCCGGCGTGCCCTTGCAGTCGAGTGGCTTAGCGACCTTGCCCGGGCAGCCGTCCATTTATTGTAAATCGGTACACCGAGTTCCCGAGCAGCGCCGGATGAGCCTCTGATGTTCCTACGCTCGCCGAGTGTGAAATAATCTGACTCGACGCTAGCTTGCATACCTGCGAAGGCGACCGTGGACTTTGATCTCTCTGAACACAGCTGCCTCTAAACCTCGGCTTCCAGTTTTGTTTACTCACCTGCCGTCCGCACACGCGTGAAATTAATCATGCCGACAGATAAGCACGCAGCTCATCATGACTCGTGTGTATACGCTTGTGTTTATTTTTTTCTCCCCCCCCCCTCACTCTTCCTCCCCGTTTCCTCTGTGTCCATTCATTCAGGTAGTTGGGGTTTAGTTTCCCAGTGAGAGCAAGAATCCTGGACCGCACCCCCCCCCTTCCATCCCCTCCCCACTCTACTCCCACAAAGACATGCATAGCAAGAACCGTAAGTGTGAGCTCCTCTTCTCTTGATTTATTCCCCTGCCCGCTTCTGGCTCGTCCGCATCCGCTCGTGCGCACTGATCAGCTCAGGCTCCAAAATGTATTTATAATTGATGGCCGTGGTGAGTTTGCAGTCGCAGCTCGACCGGGGGTTTCGCAAGGACACTTTTCGACGTCGTTGTGTAAACGCTTTGTATGTCTGGTTTCAGAGAAGCGCCACAGCTCTCCCGTCCCTTCGAGGAACCCGCTGGTTCTCATGAAGGCCAAAGCCCCCGCCGGGGCTGGCGGTCCCGGGGACGGCCTCCCCTTCCGGATCCCCAAAGACTACCCTCACTCGCGCTTCAGCAAAGCACCACTCGCCGTCTATCCTCCAAAGGGAATTCGGAACAAACCATGGTTAGCACCTATTATTACTTTATTGAAATGAAAAGAGCAACTTTATCAATTCTCTGTCCGGAAGTCTTTCAGCGTCGTCGCCTCGATATTTTATTTTTAACAAAAATATTTGAAAGGTACATTTAAGGAGGCCCATTTTTTTGTTTTTAAATTGTATTGTTATTTTTAGTTTGAAGTCTGCTTTGTTGCAGAAGGAAGCTCGGAAGGTCAGTTGACGATCGGATAAATTTCTGATAATTTGCCAAGTCGGCTCGTTTGCTTTTATTGCATCACCTCTGGCCTTTGAAATAAAGTTTCGGGAGATGATGCAATCATAGCCGTTAGCTTTCTTTTTCCGCACAACTGCTGGCTTGTCCAAATGAAATGACGCCCGGCCTCTTCTTCCCTCCAGCGTCTCTCTTCCGGTCGTGAGCTTGGAGAAGATGCCGTGCCTCAGCCGAGCAAACTCCACCTCCCAAGTCCGCCTCGCCGCCCCCTCGTCCTCGCCTTCTTCGTCCCCCCTCAAACACCCGCTGCCCTCTCCCACCGCATTCCCTAACGAGAAGATGCGCAACGGCGGGCCGTCCACGCCGCGCTCCTCGCCGTCGCCTCTAGACGGGCGCCCCGGCCCGGCGCGCTCCCCTCTCGACCGCCGGCCGGCCTCCTCGTCATGCCCCTCCCCCTCTCCCGCTCACAGGCCGCCGGCTCAGCTGTCATCGCCGTCACCTTCAGAGAAGAAGAATCAAAATGGCACCAAGGCTTTTTCTTCCAGACTCTCAGGTCAGCAGTTGTGCCGTGTTTGTGCCTTCACGCTGCAGTGAATTTGTCTCCACGAGCAACTTTGCAGAGGAATTCCTCCGCTTGTGTACGCATGCGCGTCATCAGTTCACACACTCACTCATTCTTATCTCAGCAACGTTTGGAGAGCATCCAAGCTTGAATTTTTGGCTGCAGACAAGATGGCCAGAGGGAGACTTTCCCTCCTCTTTTCACACATTCGCACTCTCCCCTGCCCCCCCTTGCCAGATTTCCAATCTGTTAACTACTTTTCTTAGAACTATACTCAAAATGTCTGACTTTTAAAAAAATCTGTCCCCCCCCTCCCTCTTCAGCTATATTTCTCTTCTCACGTCCATATTGTGCTCATCTTTCAGCCTTCCCTCAGTTCTTGAGTCATGATTTGATATTTTTAATAATTTATTTTCTCTTTGCTGTTGGCACAGGAAAAGCACAGAGGCTTCCCTAGTGTGTTTTTTTTTAATCTTTTTTTTGGGGGGGGCGCTTTCAGTCCTCACTTGTTGACACACGGGATGTCATGAAACTTACCGACCAATTTGGAGTTTAAATCAAAGTGGTTTATTGTCAAATTAGTTTGTTCTTTTCTCATATGAGTTGCAGCAACTAAACCAGATGCAGATGGAGAAATCGTAAATGCGCTCATTGTGACAGTCGTTTATTTTTTCCCAGGAAGAGTATTTGACCCGAATAAGCACTGTGGCGTCCAGGACCCTGAGACCAAACAGCCGTGCACCCGTTCCCTCACCTGCAAGGTATTTTAAATAACAGATGTCAATGTGTCTAAATGAATCACCTTTAAATTTTCCTTCTTCTTTCAGACTCACTCCCTAACCCACCGCCGAGCCGTTCCCGGCAGGAGGAAACATTTCGATGTCCTCCTGGCCGAACACAGAGGCAGAACGAAGGAGAAGGAGAAGGACAAGAACGGCTGCAGCCCAAGTGTCACCTCGCAAGACGTCGCTTCTCCCAGCAAGCCGCACTGCCCGAACGGACGCCCTCTGTCCACGCTGAAATTAAAACTGGCAAACGCGCACATCCCCAGGTAAGAAGAGGGGGAGTCTTGCTGTTCACGGTGTCCCCACCAGGGGGTGCTGTAAACGAAATGTATTTTTTAATTTTTTTTTACACTTGCAGATAAAATATATTTTTTTACGTGACCAAACTCAAACCAGTTATAGCTGAAATTATCATTAATATAATAATTATGTTTTGTAACTACTCCAGGGTTCCAGGCACCGCCACTTCCATGCCTCAGCCTCCACCGCCAGCAACCTTTCCTGCCCCAGCACCCGTCCCACCCTCCCACCCGGAGCTTTCACCTCAGCCTTGGACGACCACATCCAGCGGGGATGGTGATCGACTCTCCAGCGACGAAGGCGACGCACCGACTCCCGAGGATGCGCACGGACCCGCCATTCACTTCTCGAACCACCATCCTCAACCGTCCGGGGTGAATACTGATTTATTTTGAAGTTGCTGACATTTTAGCTGTCAATGAGATTTAATATCAATCTGTAATTTCTCATATTTTCTTTCCCGCCTTTTCTGGACGCAGGTTTGCATATTCAGCAGCAGGCTGATGGGACGAGGCCACTACGTGTTTGACCGGCGGTGGGACAGGATGAGGGTGGCGCTCCAAAATATGGTGGAGAAGCACCTCAATGCACAAATGTGGAGGTCGGTGTGTATTCTCCTATCTCTTTGTACAGTAGATAATTTCTTAAATCTTTAATTGTACAAAGCTCCTTCAATTAAAAGTATGAAATAGTTAATTAAGATGGTGACCAGGAAGACAAAGGTTAAAAGAGAATTCAAACAATATAGCCAAATTAATTGACTAGAGATGCTTGAAAGGGTAATTTTATTCTGAAATGTCAAAAATACTTGTAGAAAGGAGCAGAAATATTTTTTTTATTCTAATCCTTAATCAATTCTAATCTTTATCATTCCAATTTTGTATCCATGTAAATATGCCAGCCTTTTTAAATAGGCAACTTTTTATTTTTTGATGACATTTTAGGACTGTTTTTATTATGTGTGGTTATATTCAGAACCACGAGTTGGTTCTTGGAAAAAGTGTCTTTGGTCTTCTAAAAATTTTGAAAGCCCTTCCTTTAAAGAGACCTTGTGCATCTTGTTCCAGAAAGGTTCCTCCAGCTGCTGAGAGCCTGCCCACCCTTTCGCCCTCTGGCACATCCCAACAAGCGCCCCCTCCCTCTCCCGCGTCGGACACTTCCTCCCTTTTTACCGCTCCGTCCGGTCTCTCCTTCCCTCATGCCGCGTCATCACCCGGAGCTTTGACTTTCAGAGATGCCCCTCAGCCTCATGCCACTCTGGGCGCACCCCGCCACAGCGCGCACAGGGCCAGCCGCCCCACCAAAGAGAGAGAGGACTCTATAGCGGAAGCGAGGAGGAAAAACTCTTCCTTCGCCTGCTCCTATCGGAACGGGACCAGCGCTCACGGACTATCGGCGGGGCCGGGTGCTAAAAAGGGACACGGTCGGGCGGGGAACGGACTTTGGGGCTACAGCGGCCACTGGCTAACGAAAGCTGACGGCACTCAAGGCCAGAACTCAAATAACAGGTAGGTGGAGGTCCGCAGCGTTTTGTACGTCAGGATCCAGTTGGAGCTCACTAAATGTCATCAAGTGCAAATTCCCCTCGTTTGCTCCCCAGTGATCTTGGCAGCACCAATATATCCTACTCATCCAGCAGGGAGCTGGCAGCCGCTCCCTCCCCCGGAGCCTTGAATTACGGGCAAAAAGCAGAGGGGAGGAAGAGGAAGAGTGCCGGCGCTTACGAAGGGAAGACCGGCAACAAGATGAACCGGCTGGGAGCTGCCGACGGCTTCTTTGGGAACCGGAACGACAGCGAGTCCCAAAGACAGGTAGGCTATCTTTTCATTGGAAAAATGAAATGCAGCAAACCCACAGTTTAAAATAAAAAAATAGCAACAAAGGTTATTGTTAAACACAAAACAGAAGAAAATCAAACGTATATTTAAAACGACCAAAAGTTCAGCGAAACCAACCACAAGCACATTAGCTTAATGCTAATGTATAATGTGAAACACCATAGACGGGCTGACCGAAATTAGCATCAATGGTTAGCAACATGAACAACAGGAGCTTCGATTTTATATCCTTGCTCTTATATCAGATTTTACAACTAGTTGCATATATTTTATATCAAAAGCTTAACAAATGGAGGTTGATGAGAAAATTGCCACTTGTTTCAGTGTTACAAAAAAAAAAAAAAACTTGCTGTGGATGAAAAGTCTTCTTTCTCCCCACAGGCCAAGTTGCATCACTGACACCTGTTTGGTAGAATGTCGGGTAATGACCCTCACCACTCATACCCCCTCGCCCTCTCACCCCCTCCCCTCACTGACAGACCCTATGGGAGCGACGTCTCCCCTTTTAGTTCCGTACCGAGCCCCACGTTCTGGTCTGCTTTTCACTCTCCGGTCCCGACTTTGGAGGACGTAGACAGGAAAAACGGAGATGGCGGAGTCCAAATGTTCATGAGGAATTATTTTTTTTCTTCCATTTTTCTAGTCTGGTCAGCTAACAAGGAACTCCTATAGGACTGGCACGTCAGCTTCGACAATTTTTTTTTCTTGCTGTGATGTTTGCTTGACTGCAAACTTTTTCGGTTGGGTTCTAACCAGCTTTCTTGGCCCTCCCTCCCTCCTTTTTTTTTTTTTTTTTTTTACTCCCCATTTTATATCAAGCCGCTTTTTACGCGGACTCTCCTCGCGGTCTTTTGTCCCGTGTGCATTGTGTACACCCAGCATGGCTGTGTTTAAAGTGCTCTTACTGCCCTCGTCCTCCCTCGCAGCAGCTTCTTCCAGCAGTGCCACCCTAGGGCCCCCTTCACATTTAAAAAAAACATCTATATTTACATGAAAAAAAAAATTTAACCATTGATGCCGTTCAATGCATCGTATTTCAATATAGGAGGACGTGTGAACTGGAGTTGTTAATAATTTTTTTTTTTGGGTGCCACCTACATTTAAGGTTGGAGCAAAAGGAATAATTGACATTTTGGAAAAAATGTTGAAAATGTGTCTATCTGTTTATTATTTTACTCTTTGGTATTTATTACGTTCCCCTTTTGTATTGAGCTGCAGGATTGAAACTATAATTTGAATGCCAATAGCCTGGTATTGCCTCCCCTCTCCTGAATTTTATAATTTTATTTCCTAATCTGTGCTCCACTCTAAATAACAGGTCAAGTGCGTCAATTGACCCTTTTAGCAACACGCGTCTTCATACATGCACTGTTTCAACTCAATTTACTGAAAGATAAAAAACGGGGGGGAAATGTTTCATCGCCATTCCCTGCTGCGCTTCCTTTTCACTCGCTCACCGCATTGCTCATCGTAAGCGGAATAAGTGAGAATACACTATGAATGATTTTGTGGAGAACACGTGATGCGTGTTTTGTCATCACGTGACCCGCCTGTCATACAACAGGTGCTTTTCAAGCAACACTTTAGAGAGTCTGAATATCTCTTGACACCTTGGACAAGTGTCTTTATCAGTATTTCTTTTCTTGTTTCCATTACATCTGTTCTCCCCTTTCAACCCTATTAAAGTTTATATTCAGTGGATAGAAAAAGTCTACACACCCCTCTCGGTTGAATGCCAGGCTTTTGTGGGGGAAAACAAAGATGAATCCACTATTAGTAAGAGGGTGTGCACAATTTTGCAACCACTTTTTTGTTGTTAGCCTAATTTTTTCCCGTTTTACAGGTTGTCACATAAATGTTAGCTTTTGAACATGTGGGGTGTGTAGACTTTAAATAGCTCATGGGGAAAACCAGGCGTTCTATTCCCAAAAAAAAAATGTCACATTCCTGATTTTGTCACTGGTCTTCCCATTTTTACCCCACAAAAAGACGGGATTACAATTCTTATTTTTGGGGGGAAAGAGGAAAAGCTACTGGGCTGGAGTGGTGGCGACTATTTTGGTCATGTTAATAATCTGGGAGCTTCTCAACTACTTCATAGGAAGCCCGACGTGAGGGCGACATTGCAACAATGACAAAGTTCACCGATTTTTGTACGTCATTTTCTCCGCTTGTTGTTAACGCTTCCCCTTCCTCAGTGTTTGCACTTTGTAACAAAATCTTTAACCAAGTTGTATTTATATATATATTTGACACGTTCAAAGTTTATATTTGTACGTCTCTGGCAGTAAATAAGAAGGCCGCGTTTGAAAACGAAACCTCTTGATACCAGCGCACTGTTCTTTTCTTTCAGGATTGCAAACTGTGCTGAAAGTTGAATGTCTGCAAACTCGCCTTGGTATTTTATTTCACTGCCGTTCGACCGGAAGTTGTTTCGAAACACTTGTTTGAAAAGGAAAAGCTTTTTTTTAATTAAATAACTAAAGTGTGAACTAGTTGGAGAATCATTTCACCTTGTGCCTCCGACTTTGGATCTGGAATTATATATGTGGAAGTTTTTTATGTCCGTACAGTTTTCTACTGAAGTCGCGGTTGACCTCTGGAAGGTAAGTCTGCTCGTAATGGATGCACACTTGACTTTTTTTTTTAATTATAAAAGCTCAATAATAATATTTTGGCTTATTTTTAACATTTTGAAATACTCCAAGCAGCACCGACGCCCGGCCCCCCCGACACAAAACCTTCAGCCCACTCATCCTCAATACAAACAGCATTCTTATGATAATGGATTAATGCCGGTGCTTAAATTAATTGTGTTACCCTTTTGTAGCTTTACTTTCATCCTCCTCTAGGAAACACCCAAAAGATAGTTGGAACACTCGTACAACATGTTTTTGTTGTTGTTGTTGTTAGTTACCACCCCATTTGTAAAAGTCTTTCTCAGTATTGTTTGCAGATTCCCTCTAGTGGTACGTGAAAGAATCGCTGCCTTCGGAGAGTTCAGTTGTTGAACTTGTAAGTATAATACACAAGGTTTCTAAAATATTTTTTTAATTGAACGTTTTAATAGTAACAAGCTCGTAAATTATTTTTTGGTCATTAATTTTCTGTAGTCCCTAAAAAAATATATCCAAGTTTTTTGGCGCACTTGGATGAAGCCAGTTTTATTAGCATCACCTGATTTTACAAGTGCTACTCTTGCTAAACATGTCTACTTTATATCAACCTTTGACTAAAACGAGTCTAATTTCAGGAAGCATATAAGGTAAGTTCGTATTTTAGTATTATTAGCAGCATTATAGTAACTCAAGTCGAGTTGTGTTACTCGGTCAAAGTTTTGGAAGTTAGCATAACAAGCTAAAGCTCTGTGATACTAGCTTGAGCTAAGCTAACAAAGGTTAGCATTGCGGTCATGGTAACTTGCTAAAATGAGTCAGTTTAAGACAGTAGCACTGAAATTGGATATCAAAAAAAGTTTTCTAATTGTGTATTTTCAGTTCACAACTTTTGTGTGCCCTGTTTGTTTCTATTGTGCCAAGTTCTCAAAATGTGAATTGTATTTTTAACCTCTATTTCAACCTTGTCCATCACAATGAAAATACTTTAAGTAGATAAATTCAAATGATGTATTGTCATAGCTTTTGGTCTTCCTCCAGGAATGAAATTAAAATAAGGCCGGTAAAAAAATGAAATAAATGATAGTTCCATGGAAAATTGTCAGTTTGACGGACCAGCATATAGACATGAATCAAAACCACAGATTATTGTTTTTTGTAAATAGATTGGTAAATGAGATGCTAAAAACCTTATTGTTTAGTTCATAGGATTCTCAATTAAACTTCAAATCAGAGAAATGACATTGACTAGTGGATTAGTCGTTCAACCTGTTTGAAATTTGATTTTTTATTACTTAAATCCAGGTTGGAATCAGTACTTAAAGTACTTTTGTCAGCTCTGACAAATCACTTAAAAGGGGAGATGCCACAAGCACGATTAATCGACTTCAAGTAACATCGATGCACAGTAGTAAAGTTGACTAGACGGTTAATCAGCTCAATCTGTTACATTTAACCTACTTAAAAGTGTGGAAATTCTATTTGAGAATTGTTTTTTGGGGTTGCTTGAGCTGTAAATTAAGTTGATATATTAAAAAATAACACTTGTTGTGCTATACTTTATTTTAGTTGAATCATAACTTCTGATCTTACCAATGTTTTTCAGTCACCTCTGACAAATTGTCAGTAAAATCAATAATTTTTTTTTAATTATTATTATTCTTGACTAATCTTTTGTGTCGTGCCACAACTTTGCGCATATAAATACGTTTAGTTTGATTTTGACGTACAGCTTAAAGCGTCCCGTTGGAGAGTTCGTGTTGTCAAAGGTTCGCTTGCGCGTTTTGGGGGCGACACAAATTTGGCGCTAGACGTGTGTGGCCTTTGGATGAAAGCTGCAAAGAAATCAAATGGGATCGTAACGACGACGCGTCGTTGTTCTTTCATGTGTTTTCTTTTTCTCTTTATCAATTCTCATCTGTTGTCACCCTTGATCGTCTGGTAGCCCGAGCGGGACGGGGGGAAGAGGGTGCACCTTTGCGCAGAGGCAGCCTCGGCGCCCGAGAGGCTCCTCTGGGTGCACAAAGGCAGCGGCACGCAGTGCAACTTCGCACGGCACGGACGAACCAGCCACGCCGAATACGCTCCGGATCGGCCGAATCGCCTCGCGTAGCCTCCTCGACACAACACCCGGCAGGAGATACACGGTAAGCACTCGTTTTGATGCGGTTTGGCGATGCACGGAAGGCTCTCGGCGCCTCCGCTTCGGGCTTCCCGAGCCTGCTTGTTTTTGCAGAAAATGGCGTCATCGCCCTCGTTTCTACCCGGCCGCGGCGAGCACGCTTCCATGGGCTTCGGGCAGCCCGAACACTCCGCGCTAAGCCCCGCGGGTTGTGCACACAGCCTCGATGGCGTGTTTTAAGCGAGATCGGCGCCCGTAGCAGAGGCTAACCGACGCTTTCGTGCGGTGGAAGGACGCGCAAAGATGGAAGGGTCACCGGTTCTGTGCGCCAGGCTGCTGCCTCTTGGAAAAGGTGCTGGAGCTTTTGGCGCATATTAGCACCGCCGTCGTGGGGCTAAGCCAGCCCGGGCGGCCTGGGGCGCTTCCGTGGCGTTAACACCGAGGTGGATGTCGTGTTTATTCGGTGTCTGTGCGTGCTTTTATCCGGTTCAACTCGTCTTTACGCCGCACTTCCCAGCCATGCTGCAGTCGCTACGAAGGGGGGCCTCCACCACGATGGCGCGGAAGGTGCGTTTCGAGCCAAGCTAACACGCTTTTTGTCGCTTCTAAACGCCATTTTAGCGACTAAAAGGGGATTTTGAGCACGTTTGGTGACGGGGGGAAAGGCGGGCCGTTACGGGAGAGGAAACAACCCCGCGCGCTGACTCGCTTTACGCAAAAATACGAGTGGGGAGAGTTTGCACAAAAAGTGGGGAAGTCCGACCGCTGCGCAAGCACCTCGGTGGCGCTGCTGCTTTTTGCGCAGCTGGCCCAACCGCCAACCGTGCACCGGCCAACCTTTTGTAAATAGTTGGGACTCTTGGTCACAAAAAAAGGGAGCACAATAGTCACCGCGCCAGCCCCCTTTATGGCCCGTCAATGCGCTCCTAAGTCCCACTCGGGCTGTCCCCCCACCGCCCCCCCCACCCCTGCCGGATCAGGCAGTGCATGCGTCCTAGCGGCCACCACGGCGAGGCCACTCGACTCACTTTGCATGTTTCCACTAGACAAGCACACGATCTATCGCGACATTTTCGCATCACTTGATATACGCCTTGAGTTTAATAAAAAAAAAAAAAAAGTAATGCATCCAAAGCGTGCGTGATCTGATCATCCGGGTCTACGCGCGACCACAACACGGGATGTGTCATTTCTAAATCGCCCGGTTGTATTTGCGTCACGGCCCTCCCGTTTATGCAGCCGGGCTGGAGCGGCTTTGCACAATGCGCCCGACCGGCAACACCCTCCAGTACTCCGGTATCGTAAGTATCATCAAGCCGGAAAAGAGAGCTCGAAAGCCGGCCACGGCTCTATACCTCCTCGCCCTGTATCGAAGGCGAGTTCCAGTTATCTCAAGTGAGCAGGCCGGCCAGAGCTGAACGGTCCACCCTTTCTTTTTCTTCCTCCTCCTCCCCTCGACCATTCGCGTCGTGGGTAGATCACGCGTGGATCGTTAGTCCCCGTAAACGCGCTGGGTAAGGGGAAGTCACGCGTGGGGTTGTTTGCTTCCACCACCGTGACGCGCCGCGCGTTACCGCTTGTGTTTTTAAACGCCACCAGCGTTTGCATTACTTGACTTACTCTCTTAAGTAAAGCACCCTGAACTTCGTAACCATCTCGTGAGAAGTGCATTTTTTTTCTGGAAGCATCGATGTAAAAGTCTACACACCCCTATTAAAATGCCCGTTGTTTTTGTAATACTGAAACATGGGATGGAGAAAGTGGAGAAAATATGGCAGGTCAGGAAAAGCCTACTAGAAGAGTAGCGATTTGTTTGGGGCTAATCAGAGGCACTTAACACACAGCTTCATCTCAGTTATTAGAGGGTGTGCACACTTGTGCAACCATATTGTCTTGTTTAATTTTGCTTCCCCTCCTAATGATTGCTTTCATATGCCAATAACGGCGGAGAAGAGATTTTGAACAGGGGTGTGTGGACTTTGTAGATTTTGTGAACACCCCAGGAAGACTTGAAACGTGATGCAAATACGGGTATTTACTATTTTATCTCCTCCCTCCCTTGTTTTTATCTCAATCGTCATTGCTTTTAATGAAAATGAGCTGCTTGTCTGTCGGTTATCAGACACTGTTGACAGGTTGTATATATATCAAGCGTTGTCGCCGGAGTAAACGTAAACAGATGGAAGATAGACCGAGTACGTTCGAGCAGTAGACGTCCGATTGCATCTTTTGTTTGGAGATTTTAAGCTGTGTCAGTAAACTGTTTTTTTTTTCCCCTTTGTAAACTGAAGATAAATTCAATATTGGCTTTTGGAGCCCATTTGGAGGTTATTTTTAATATTAAATTGAGAGATTATGGTCCTTCAAACATTGGGTGAAATAATTATTCCATGTAAATCTGTATAAAAAAAATTCTGTTCTTTAATATCACAAAGGAAGTTTTTTATTACTATTTCATGCATTACAGCATTTTTAAAATGAATCGGGTGATTAATCGTTTAAACAAAATGGATGTATTGGTTCGAGAGTGTGGCACCGCTCCTTCGGGAAGAAGTCCTGTCTGGATTTTTTCTCCATGGCCACCGGGACGCACCGACTGCTTCCTTCTCGAGTCCCTGACCGTTTGCACGTCGTCTCTCGGGGTTTGCGTCTCGCCTCGCCGGCTTAAACCGCGCCGTGGATTATCACTGAGGATGCAGCATCACGTATTTGCTCATAAATTATGTAACTGGCAAGACTTAGAGATGGATTTGGGAGACACATTTCAACATGATCTGGCAATCAAACCATCCATTTGCTAAGACTGGAGACGGACGGTCGAATGGGTCGCAAGCGTTTGTTGAGGTTAGGTTTTTAGGGTCGTGTGTTGGTCGGTTAGCGGGATAAAGAATATTCAAGATTTCCGCAGAAATTTGGAGATAAATGGGTTCCTTTGTGTTCAATGCGAGAGTGCCTCAAGCACTCAAATGAACCCACTTAGTGTCAGTTTGAGTTACACATTAAAATACTCCTGACTTACTTCATTGATGTCATCCTTTGTTTGAGCTATTTTTGAAAGAAAAGAGAAAAAACTGTTGCATACTTTCTCAGTATCCTCTTTTCTGTCTTTCCGAGTAACAGGTGTCTTCCCTGTTGGAGTCGGAACGAAACAACTCAACTTTTTACATTTTAGGGGGGAACAACAACATTTTAGTAGCAGCTTTGTCTCCCTCTGTTGGACTTTTTTGTGAACTACAACGATAAACATGTACCGACTACTGTTTATTTAAGCTGATTATGTTTTTTCCGTTTATTTCTACTATTTACATAAACAGTTTGCTGATCTTTTAGCGTCACGAGGTAAATAATCATAAAACTACACCGTAATCACACAGGTGTTAGCGATCTTTGTCTTGCCAATTCATCACTTTTAATGTTATAATTAAAAGTGACGCGCAGACACAGATGGTGGATGAAACAGGAAGGGGGGGGTAGCTGGACTGGTTTACTAGTTTTGATGGTAGTAGAGACACAATGAAGGCTATTTAATTGGTAAAACAATGTGAGCAAAGTAAATCTATGTTCTATATTTGGTATAAGTTATTTATTTTACATTGACGGGCATGAGTGCATTGTACGTCCACTAGAGGGAGACATCAGTCCAAATTCACATTCAGGGTTGTTTATGAAAAAGCTCAATATGAAAATCTTAACCTGGGACAGTTTTATTTAATTTTCTGATGATGAAGTATATTTAAAAAAAAAAAAAAATCCACTAAATTTTCCAATTCTGTTGTCGTATGTTACAGGTGAAGTCAGCGTGTCGGCACCATGGTGAAGACCAAGTCAGCCGGGAGGAAGAGCGCTCACACTGTCCGCCAACAGGTACAGGGGTCTAAAGCTGCACCAGAAACCTTTGTTTCTCCATACATTTATATGCCAAAACATAAGTTATTTGCTGAATCCGCCAGTTCCGAGTCCAGTTGGCCCACTTTGCGCCGTACTGATGTTCAGCAAGGCGCCACAGTGTGGGAGTTGTTTATCCCCTTTCAAGGGCAGCAGGGACGTGCTGCGTGAGAGAGACAGACGAGGGGGGCAGTGAGTAAGATGATGAGGATAAATTGGTGGGTGGAGGTGGAGAAAAGATCAGCGGGTGCAGCCGATTTGGTACACACCAACGCACGCTCGTGTCACTAATCTACTGAGGTGTGTGTGGATGTCATGAGGTTAACTTTCACCCCCTGGATGCGAAGGATTGATGACATTACGTGCACGCAATTCATTCTAGGTCAGACTAGTCAATTTAGTTCAGTGGAGCGGAATGCAGCCAATGAAATGTGTTTGTCACTCCTAGTTAAAGTTAGCCGTTGCATAAAAAAAAAAAAGTGCACTAACAACCAACTGCTAGCTTAATGCTAACATGTAATCCAAAACACCATAACGAGGCTACCAAGATTAGCATAAGCGTTTTGTGATTATAACCCTCCTCACTTGGTTTTATTTCCCTTGTTGGTTTAGTCCCCCCAACCAGATGCGGAAGAAATTCCACACAGTTCGAACACGGAACCAACTCTGCCGCCGGAGTGCGTCTCTGACAACCTCAGCACTCCCCCTCCTACCGAGGCAGCGGCTAAAAGTCCTCCAGAAACCCCAGCGGACATCCTGGCAAAGGGTGATTGCTCTGCCCTGGCCAAGCCGCTGTGGAAGCCCATCCCCCCTCTGCTCCCAGAGCCCGACAAGGGACCCGCCCCCGACACCCGGGACCAGAGCTGTCAGACCGAGGACTGGCTGAAGCAGACCACCCCTGGCTCTCACAACGCAGGTAACAATCGCCCAACTTTCTGAAATGATGAATGGCCCCACTTAGAAGTAACAAAGCGTCTCATTGTTTTGTCTTTTTCAAGGTCACTGCGTCGAACCCGGAGATCCTCCTGTGCTCCAGCAGCCCCTGCACACCTCCAAATCTGGAATCCATCAGATTATTGAATGCTTTCGTTCAGGTTTGGAACACACATTCACACTTGACCAAATAGTCATATACTGAATATGGAACGAGTGGAATCGTTGGCTTGTTTTCCTATTCGCTCTAAAGTACTTCATTTAATAAAATGTAAAGGCCGTCACAAGTTACTCCTCTCTAAGCCGTGATAGTGTTGGTTGCTCTTTGCAGAGGATAAAGAATATATGATACGAATGCTAATATCTAAAGTCTTAAGTCATTTGTAAGGCTGAACGATTTTGTCTCTGTATTTGAATAATATCACTTTCATCTTTTCTGCTTCATAAACTGATTTTCACTACTTCAGCACAGAACTTATCGAGGGGAACCGTTTGATTTTTTTTTTTTCTTAGTTTTTCCAGCCTAATTGCTTCCTTGCAATTTTTAAATTGCATTCTGCTACACTGGGCTGTCGCTTTGAATTTGATTAATTGTTCAGCTCTAATCTCAAGGCACCAATTTTTACACGGTGCACGATATAGTTCGCTCATCAATTACAAAATGGCCGACACGCTGTATCGGTGCTCTAATTCCCGACATCGTTTTTTGTGCGTGCAGGCACCAGCCAACTGAGGCACATGCTGCTGAGGGAGGTGGACACCATCTTTGAGTGTAAAGTGTGTCGAAGTCTCTTCCGAGGCCTGCCCAACCTCATCACACACAAAGACTACTACTGCCTGTCACGGCTGCCGGAACACGACGGTGAGCCTGACAGTGTCAACGTTATTTAGATGTAGCGTACCTAATGTTTTGTCTCTCAACTTTAACCAACTTTCGACTTGTGTGCCCTTAGGCGATGACCGGCAAAGCGTGGCCCTTCAGGATTTGACAGATATCATCTACCACAGAGCCGACCGACCGGACTACGTGGTACGACTGGAGCCCATCCAGAGCACCAGCAAGGCCGTGTACCAGTACCTCACCACCGAAGAGGAACTGGCTCGGTATCCGTCGCGAGCGCCCAGGTACTGTTGGTGGCGCCAGAAGTGACCTGTCGTTTCCTCACCATCACTGACATGTGGCATTCTCAGTGCCAGGGAGAGTCCAGTCGCGTGGGAAGGAGAAACTGGGGAGGCTGACAACAACCAGACCGGCCAGCCCCGTGGTCCAGAGAGCCCAGCGCACAGCCAGGGTAGGAAGAGGTGGGAGGCGGAAGAGGAGGAGGCGAAAGAAGCGGCACCACAGCCTGAGGACGAGGGATCCACTAGTGGGGTAGGTGTTGCAAATCACACGTCAAGGTGAGGTTATTATAATCACATCATCAAGTCAGACCTAATGCCAGTTGTCCGTCCAGGTGGAGGACGTTACGATCTCGTGCTGTCTGTGCGGTCAAGACTTCAACTCGCGCCGCAGCATCCGACGCCACTGCCGCAAAATGCACAAGACCAAACTGGAGGAGCTCCGCAAGTTCACCGAGACGCGGACGGTCCCGACGAGCCTGCTCTCGATGGTGAAAGGTTAGTCCCACTTGTCTTCCGTTAGTGTTTTTTGAGATAACTAAAATGTGTTCTTATTGTGAAGGTCGGCCACAGTCACTGAGCACACCGCCGGGAAAGTCGTGCCCCGTGTGCCTCAAAGTGTTCGCCACCAAAACCAACGTGCGGCGCCATTTTGACGAGGTGCACCGCGGTCTGCGACGGGACACTATCACCCCCGCCATCGCCTCGCGGCCCGGCCAGCCACTCTCTCTGGAGGCCACCCCTCCCAAGAAGGGTAACAGCGCCTCGCCGCCGCGAAGCAGCAGTTCCAAGTCGGGCCCTGTCAACGCCAAAGCAGCGCCTCTGAACCAGAACCGCGCAAAGCCTCAGAGTCAACCTCAGACGACATCTCAGAGCCAACTGCCGAGCCGCTGCACGCTGTGCAAGAGGAATTACAGCTCACAGGTCAGTCTTGGTTGCCCTATCGTACGGTGTTCCACAGGGTTCAATTTTGGGGACCCTGCTGTTTTCACTGTATCCATTTTTAAAAATCTTTAAGGCTACTTTTGGAACCCTGTAAATCTGTTGTCGATCTAATGCAAAGTGTTTGTCTCTTAGCTGATGTTGAAAAGACACATGCGCATCGTCCACAAGATATACAGCGTCAAAAGTAACCGATCAGTGACCACGTCAACTGCTACAACGCCAACTCCACCTGCGACCAACACCACCAGTAGCAGCAGCAGCAGCAGCAAAGTGCTGCCTAGCAACAGTATCCAAGTCAAACAAGAAGCGGTTGAACCCTTAGAAGACGAGCAAGATGAGGAAATGGACCAAAGTCCACCCGCGTCTCCCACTCATAGCACCGGATCGTCAAAAAGTGCCGCCGGGCTCTCGGCCACCCTGAAAGTCAAGGAGGAGGAGACGGCGTGGAGCCCCAAGGCGGCAGCCAGCACGTCGACCGGTAGTCCGGCGGCCAAAAACAAACTGTCGGTGGGCTTCGACTTCAAGCAGCTCTTCTGCAAGCTGTGCAAACGCCAGTTCAGCTCCCGTCAGAACCTGTCCAAGCACATCGAGCTGCACATGGACGGCAACGAAATCTTCATCAAGTTCTACCGCTGCCCGCTTTGCCGCTACGAGTCGCGCCGCAAGCGGGACGTCCTGCGTCACGTGACAGTGGTGCACAAGAAGTCGTCGCCTTATCTGGCCAAGATCATGCCCAAACTGGAGAGCCGGGCGGTGAAGAGGCTGGCCGAGGCCGTCCTCAGCAACACCAACCCCAAGAAGGCTGGCAGCAGCAGCAAGGGGGAAGTCAACGGGCGCCACGCCTCCACTACGTCCTCCCCTTGCCCGTCGCCTCCCGTCACCCGCAAGCAAGACGCGGCGCCGCCTTCCACTTCCGCCCGGAAAACCCCGGAGCTGCCGTCCCCATCTCCCGCCCCCTCGCCGCCCGTTACGCGGAAACAAGAGCGTCAACAAGCCCAACCTCGGCCCATCAGCCCCCCGATGACTCGCCGCAGCGACAAGCACTCGCATCACCGCAATCCATCCTCCGCCTTGCCGACAAACACCCGCCGCCACGACGCGCCGTCCGAGAGCGGCGGCACTTCCGGATCAACCTCCACCGAAGTCCGAGTCACCAAGAACTTCTCCTTGCACGCCTGCGACCAATGTGGACGTGCCTTTGCAAAGAAGGTACTCTCACATTTCTCACTTTTCTTTTTGTCCTGACTTGAATCAGAATTAAAACAATTTGATGAATTGACATCACAAATGCCATCACACTGCAGCGCCTCAGGAACACCTTTCATCCATCACATTTCATTTTTTTATTATGTCACAAAAAGATCTTTAAAAGAAATACTTTAAACATTCTTCAATCTCCACATACCATCTTAGATGAAATGCAAATGTATTTCTGGGTTAAATAAATCAAATTGTGCTCAACAACTGTACTGGGCTAGATTACAAAACAAAGTTTAAGCCACTGTTTGAATATTTAATTTGGCGATTTCTTTTACTTACCACAAGAGGGAGCCTGTGAACCAAAATCACATTTTCTATGTTTAAGCCACGAAACAAATGAGTCCTATTTTGACAATATTATTATTTTGTCTGTTTTCAGTTGTACCTGGAGTCTCACAAGCGAAGTCACCGCAACGCAGCAACGGCAGCGGGCAGCAGGAGGAAAGGAGTTAGCACACGTTCCAAATCGCTAGTGTGGTAAAGAAGAAATGCACCGTAAGAAACCTTTTGGCGCACTTTGCCTGCAGTTCTCTGCTCCTCCCAAATGTTTCCTTTCTTTCCCATCGCGCCCCCTTCGCCTGTCCCCCCCGGGCCAAAACATTCACCACACAAAAAACATGAGTGCGTACTTGAGCTAGTGGCTTAAGAGGTGCGTTTGTACCCCTTTATTTATTCCCCCCAGAATGTAGAATACGGGTCCCGTGAAGAGCTGAGTCAAAACGTTTCCCAGCTGTTTCCTTTTTGTGAAATGGAGTTCTTTGTCTCGTGCCTCCTTTTTCCTCCGGCCCTGTTTCCTCCCACCTTCCGTCTCCTGCCTGCTTGGCTGGCACAATGCTCGCCTCGGGAAGTCGATTGAAAATGCGGACCACGAAAGAAACAAACAAGAACAGGGACAAACTTCCACCTATTTTTTTTTTCCTCAAGAGAAATACATTTTTAATATTTTTTTTCTCTAAAAGAGGAACTCCAGTAGAAAGCAGCGTGTAGTGCAAAAAGTGTCCAGAAGGTGGTGCTGCTACCCATGAAAACTTTATATTCTGAAAGAACCATTGATGGATGAAGATGAACAGCTCCCCCCACCTCTCTTTTTTTGGGGTGAAAGCGCACCCATTCAAAACGTCAATTCGTAAATTATATAAAGAGCATATGTGTATATATATATAGGTTATTTACTTACATTTAAATAGTGAGATAATCTGTAGCATTTAGAAGTCTAAAGATCTGAAGGTTGGATTACAAAATGCGACCAATGTATTGAGTTCTTGCCACACTCCTTACATTTCTACTTTTGCCCCTTCTGTATTACTTATTTAGTTAAATCAATTTAGGTGGTCAGGTAGTCTGCAAAACACTGGAGAGATGAAGACCAAATGTAAATAAAGTTCAAAAAGAAAGAAGCCAGGAATGAAACAAAGGTTGGAAACTATTTTTACACAATAGACGTGCGAGTCAACAAGTTTGATATGAGAAGGGTGGAAATATAGGAATTATTCTTCCTCGTTGGATATGTTAATATTAATTGAAATAGATACAGTAGTTCATATTCTATGTCTGACAGGTGGAGCATTTTTTTTTTTTTTTTTTTCGAGCGTGCTATGAGAATTAAAAACTCAGAAGTTTAGCCAGGGAATAGTTTCTTTTACATGTTGTCATTTTAAGGTATCTTTCAAATGTTCCTAGAATGTACAAACCACACACAAATAAACGTTCAAACTTTTAAGTGGGACTTTCGTCTGACTTTCTTTTGTCGCTCTCAGGTATGAATAATAAAGCCACATCCATCATATTTGTTTATCTCTTTCACAGACAGACTTCATTTACCGTGACTGCGATTGCTTTTGCCCACATTTCCATTTTCTCGTTTGCCTGTCATTTCCTATTCGTCGATATAGCTTTGATTTATTTTTGTGTGTCGTGAAGTCATTCTTCTGAGGTTGTCAAGCATGATGCGAGGAATTTGTTTTGGATAAAATTTGAATATTCCTCCATTGTGTATACATTGCAAGGCAAAGTGTGGATTTGAATGGAATTTAAAAAAATAAATGGATGGACAAGGACACGATATGTTAGAGGTGAAAATGTAAATATTTTGATTTTGAATTTAACTCATAAGGCAAAATGGTATAAATATTTTTTAATTTCAATACGTAATGACATATATTGATTAAAACGAAATTTTTAAGCCTAATTTCATTAAACGCTAAATTAAGGCGACGAGACTTGTTGCAATGGCATCTTTTGGCCTCAAGATAACGCTAGTGTTACATATTTCTTTCCTATAGGCACAGCGGAGTCCCAACCATCAAATTGAACATGTTGCACTCCGCCCCCCCTCACCTCCCCCTCGCCCTCCAATCAACACACAAGCGAACCCCCGTGGGGCTCCTCCAATCGCGTTCCTCGCGGCTGATCAAATTGTTATTACAACGCAGATGAGATGCGCTTCATTTATTTTAATTCCACTCCCACACCAAGATCCATGACGCTCCTGTGTTTCTCGTGGTGGGCGGTGCTTATGACAATCAATGGGCGTAATCGAAAAAAATTGACTCAAGTTGAGGCAATCAATAGGGCGGATTTGACATATTGACGCGCTCGTGTAAAATTATAACATATTCTCCCCGTTAACTGTCTAACCTATCAACACGGATCGATCAACTTGATTGACGTTCGTGCGGCTCAATTGAGATCCCAGCTGTTGACGTAACGCGTGAAACGAATGCAGGTGTTTTCTGATTATTGACGTGTCGTGACGTAGGTCTGACTTTCTCTCTCCATGTCGCGCGCACGCACTCCCTCTACCTTCTCGTGGCCGCGCGCACGTTTTGGGGGGAGCGCTTGATTGAGGCAGCTGCGCTCGTCCCACGGACGGTATTTCGTTCGATATTTACCTGTAAACACAAGCAAGGAGCACTTCTAGCAACATTTGGGCGTCTTCACTTACGTTTTTTTTTTTTTTTAAACTGTCGTGGATAAGGATATCACACTCAAGGAGGACTGCTTTATTTTTTTTTTCTTCTCTTGGAGGGACCCCCGCACGGGAGAAGACTGGAAGTCCACTCGGGGAGGATACTCCTCATCTTCCACACTCTGAAGACTTTAAGGTATTTCCTTTCTCCATTCACATTCCACCAGTGACTCCAACATTTCCATTCTTTGCGTCGTGCGTGGGTAACAGAAGCCCACCTTAGAGCTTTCCCCCTCAAAGGGAATATTGCAGTGGTGTTTCCTCATCTTTCACAGAGGATGGCACTGTCTCATTTAATGAGACTGCATGCAGAGCTTTATGGGACCCTATATGAGCTGCATAATCAGATTATGGGCGAGTATTTTCCATTTCTTTTATCATATTAACTGTTTCCAATGCTGATAACTTATATTGTAACTGTCGAAGCTTCCTTGTGTAATATATGAGGGTGGAGTGTTGGTAATTATTCAAGCAGTGGGACCCGTATTGTTTATCAATAAAAATAAATCAGTGAATTTGTTCCAATTGAATCAACTGGGTTAAATCATTTTATGGAATAAGTGAATCACACCAACGCTTTTAGTGTTAAATTACATTAATCAACATATTGTGCTTCATCTCAACTGCATCCTCTTCAGCTGGCACTGACAGCAGTGCTACTAGTAGCGTCTGGATCTGACTGTTGTCAATTAGGCACATCGTCTTCGTAAATATGATGTAAGACATTTTCCTTGGGATAATTTGATTTAAAATGGTTTCCTCTTACTTTCTTCATTTTGTGTCAACAAGTTTTGTTAATTGTTGTGTCGTGTTTGTACATGTGGGACAGGAAGCAACTCTGTAAATAATTTTTTTACGCATTGAGTTATTGCTGGGTGGGGGGGGTCGTATCTTGCTCTCCCACCAGATCATACGTCACAGATGCTAGAAAAAGCAGCGCGGATAAAACAGCAATGAATGGTGGCGAAAAGATGAGAATCCGATCCGCAGCAGTGACACCTGCTGTGATTTGGAGGGAGGGTGGGGTTGTTTCTAGGGGGGGGGGGGGGGTGCACCGGTGGGGTTTGGAGGACTGTCACTTGCTGAAAAGAGCAGCGAGCTCCCCGGAGACGAGTGGAGGCCTGCGCAAGAGTGATGGAGCGATGATGGAGAAGAGGAGGCGGAGGCAGGGACGCGGGGGGTGTAAATAAGACAAGGGACGATGGGCGGGGGGGATGCTGGAGTCTTGCGGAGGGAGACGGTGGCGGGAATAAAAGAGGACAAGGTAGAGTGAAGCGACAAGTGAGCCAAACTCACCGCTGCCAGTCCGATGAAGAGGGACGATGAGTCAGTCACGCACTTGTCTGTTTGTTTTTTTGTTGGATTTCAACATGAAAATGAAATTTGGATCAGGAGTAGAATTCTCTGATGAAAGTTAAGCCAATCAAATTGTATCCATTGGAATTTCCAGATTTTTTTGTTGTTTAATACATAAATCAAATTTAATCACATTTTTTTCAATGAATATTCATGTTAAATCTTTATATTTTTGTTGTTTTGCAGTAATTTGGTTGTTGGCAGTTCCACATGTTTGTGTATTCTGACACAATAGGATTATCTTATCGTGACATTTGATCCACCCTGGAAAAAAAAGTGTTGAATAAACAAAATCGTGCCCGGGCTCTAAAATTGCACCGTGCTAGCAGATCTGGCCAACCTACATAAAAGCGGCTTCTTCATCATCGCAGTTCGTTTGCCTCGTATGTCGTGTCGTGGTTTTGACCTCATTCCATTCACAGGCGAGGAAGTGATGAATTAATTGGGACACAATTGAATTAGAGCTGGATCCGCAAAACGAGCGCCAGAGTGGAAGATATTCAGGCTGCGACTGGAGTCTTAAACCTATTAGGAGCCCTCAAGATGAAATTGGGCACGGGTACTTTTTCTTGAGATGCCAAGTCGTTGAACTCCCATGCTGGATTAGCCTGAAGATGTGATGAAGAAGTCCTGAAAAGTTTCAAGTCCCTCATCGGTGATCTGACCCAAAGCAAAAATTCTCAGTTATCGTCATTTATTTCAAGGATTTCCAATCGGTGAGCTGTGAAAAATCTGGTTCGCCCTGGGAAATTATCCAGTTCCATTTAATTGGTTTGAAAAGTTTTTATTTGCTGCAAATAGTGTATCGCAGAAAATCACTGAGTAATTAACGTTCACGCTAAAACGATTTGTAATTTAGTAAAACTGCCAGAAAATGGTGGCAGTTTTTTTTTTTTTTTTTGGGCTGAATGAAGCTCCTCAAGTCCAATTTGTTTCCGTGACGTCAACATGCCACAAGGTGGCACCAAAGCAAAAAAGAGCTTTGTCTTTTTTCGATACCACTTTGTTTTACCGATACTGATACCCAGCACCGATACATTTGTACTTTTAAAATTTCCCCAAAAAATAATGAGTTAATTTTTGAAAACATTGGAGAATTAATTTTCAATGTTAACTAGCTTGAAACGCTAACGGGAAAGACCCAAAAATAAACATTCATTTTCACTAGTGCTTTTTTTTTTTTTTGCATTTTTAGGACGTGTGCAATTGCTATTTTCAAATACTCAAGATGGAACTTTTGGCTCAAGCAAAGACATGTTTAATTTTTGATTTGTTTGCCTTTTTCCCTGTCCATTGCCCATTAACGCTATTTCACTGTGAGAAAATGGCAGACCCGTTCCTTCATTTCTTTGGCTCCAAGGGTAGCGCTGCGCTCCTAATTAAACCACAGAAAGCGGCTAATTAGCTTAGCATTGGCAGCCTGCGGGGCTTGGAGGGGCGATCCAAAAGCCATTTATCATTCATTCACTCTCTGCGGGCAGTAAAGGCAAAACAAGCACAGTTATTTCTTTGACTTGCAAGACTCTTTTGCAACCGGGCCATTTGTACCGCAGCTACAAAAATAATTAATTGGCAAATCAGCACTTTTTAGGACGCCCATAAATAAAAGATGTCCAGTGGCCATCACCCAACGAAAAAAGACAATCCTTTAAAAATCCGCCATTTGACCCATGAACCCCAATATAGCATATCTTCCTGTAATATAGTGAATTCAAAACTTAAAACTGCATCAGTGCAATAAATAAAATAAGTGACTGTGGGTTAGGCCCACCCAAAAAAAAAAAGAATAACTCCCGAGGGCCCGGGCTCATGAAAGCATATTAGCACTCGTGTCATGTAGGAGCCAGTCGCTTTGTCACAAGCAATTTCCAGCGCCAGCGACGGCGGGGTGATGCCAGATATTATGACTTCCTCGCAAGGACGGAGGTGCGAGCTCCTTTTCGTGAACCGCAGCTGCCAATGGAAACACGGTGCCGCGTTAAATCGATGTGTTTGATTGAACAGGTGCAAGAGCGTCTGTTGGAATCCTCAACGTCACGAACGCTCATCGGGCTTTTTGGCGGGTTCTTAATGATGCAAGCAGACGCGGCTCATTGCAGCCAAAGTGAGGGGAGGGAAATTATTTCAGTCGGTATTTTTCACGGAACCGCGGCGCTGCCAATGTCGTGTAAACATTTGACTAGCAAATACGGTCGGCCTTACTTTGGCGCCATCTTGTGGCGAAGAGAGATATACGCCGCAATATTATGCAGTCTCGAAGTAACCTTTTTAGGGGTGGGGGGGGGTTCAATTTCTCTTGGAATTTTACTATTCGCCTAAAGGGTCTGTCTCAATCCCACTGCAATTTTGTGCCAAAAGTTTCAGGTTCATATTTCTCAGCAGAATTAAGACCCTCTTCTTCTGTTTCCCCCACCAGGCTCGACTGAACATGTGACCAGTGGACAAACGCCCGAAAAAGATTATTATCCTCTAGATGCGTCTCGTTTGGAATATGACTCACTCCTGGGGCTCAGCTAGCTTCACCCCTTGGCTCCTCCCCCACACCCTTGTCAACCAGTAGAACCCCCCCCCCCGCCCTTACTTTTGGAATCCTTAACCCTTCCGAGATCACCTCCAATCATGGAGCCTCAATCGAACCGTCAGCCGCAGTCCAACCCCGTCGTCTTCGTCCCGCTGGTCCTCTTGTCCGTTTGTCTCCTTCCCGTCGCCCGGCCACAGCGACTCCCCATCGACCCCCAGGCCGCGCCGGAGTACGCCCACTCCATCCGGTTGGACGGCGACATCATCCTGGGCGGATTGTTCCCGGTGCACTCGCGGGGCGACCGCGGCACACCTTGCGGGGACCTCAAGAAGGAGAAGGGCATCCACCGCCTGGAGGCCATGATGTTCGCCATCGACTTGATCAACAAGGACCCCGAGTTGTTGCCCAACATCACGCTGGGGGCGCGGATCTTGGATACCTGCTCCAGGGACACGTACGCTCTGGAGCAGTCGCTGACCTTCGTGCAGGCCCTGATCGAGAGGGACGGCTCGGACGTGCGCTGTGCCAACGGCGACCCGCCCATCTTCACCAAGCCGGATAAAATTGTCGGCGTGATCGGAGCGGCGGCGAGCTCCGTGTCCATCATGGTGGCCAACATACTGCGCCTCTTCAAGGTAAGACCAAAATTTCATATTTTTTTTAATCTGTGTGACAGTTTAGAGATTGATTGAAAGCTCTCAGTCAGCCGTCAGCAACATGTCGTCTACCCGTGAGTCGTTGACAAGTTCAAATGTAGTTGTGGTTTGTGGGAGCTCTGTTATTGTGACAAGCAAGTCCAGTCTACTCTGCAATTTACTTTTCCACCCTGACATTGCAGAAATTACTTCTTGGCAATGTTGGGCTGTTGGTTATGGAAGCAAGATGTTCAGTATTTTTCTAAATCTGTACTTGTCCCGTCAAAGAGTGAAAGTGATCATGTCAAACAAGTGTGTCTGGATGTTCTCGGCCAGGAACTGTCAGATGCTCAAGATATTCTCCTGGTTGTTCTGCTGCAATTTTCCTCATTGAGAAGAAGCGAACGCAGCAGGAGGTCTTAGTAGATGTGCCTGTTAATTTTCGGGTGCTCACTGAGGGGGGGTAAATCTCGCTGTCCTGGAATTTTTCTGACACACCTGACTGAAACTCGCAACCTCTGCTGCGTTATATAGTCCATAGATATGAAATGTCAATACTTGTTTTTGGATTATTTTTGTCTAGAATCATCTCAGGTAGCCTTGGACGCCCTTAAGTGAGATGTTCATGTGCTAAATACTCCCCCCCCCCCCCCCCCCGAATCAAAATGTCAGCCACTCAATTAGGGCTGAAACGTGTCAACAGCCTCTTGACGCTTTGCGAGAACGTGGGCTTCTATCTGTGTGTGACGAGTGGGCCTAATTGAGTTTCCCCTTGGGAGCGTCGCTTTTGTTTGTTTGTCGGGCATTTGCCGGAGAGCTTTTTTGCAAGGCCATGATGGAGGTCAAGCGAGAGTTAGTTGGGTAAGTGTGATGCGGTTGAGATAATTTTGTTTTTTTGGTGAGTTCATCCCATCCGGCATTTGACGCGCCTGCCATCCTTCCGCCCAATCTCGCGCTTTTGCGGGCGCCGAGATTTGCATATTAAAACGCAGCCCCGTTTTTAAGCCCGCATCTGTCACAATAAGCGAACGGAGCCGACTCACCGCCCGGCGCTCATTTGCCTAATGCGATTTACAGATTTTTTTTTTCGCGAGCATATGTACACGCGTGTATGTTGCATTGTTTGATGAGAAAACCTCCGTGTGTGTCCGCGAGCGTGTTCGCGTGGGCACCCCGAGTCCTTCGGCGATTGTATCAAAAGGACTGAAAACATATCTAGGACATGGCAACGATGCCGTCTAACATATGTGGTTTTATTTTCCAATCCGACAGCGGCAGTCACAGCTTGACGCCCACTCAACCCGAGGGGCTGGCTCACAAAAACGCAGCAGTGCGCTAGTGCGCTTTTGAGAAGGGAAGAAAAAGAAAAAAAAGATTCGAACAACAGATTGTCTTCCAAATCCTTAAGTAAATAACACACTTGCAATTGCTTGATGTCGCCGTGCGGGGAAACGAACGTCGTCTCGAAAGCGCGAGTGATCACAGCTTGAAAACACCACCAAAATGTCTTTTGGCACCACGAGAAGCTCGTTTGATAGCATCTGTGTTTGCTATCAGCATCTGCATGCGTCTTATTTATCTCCTGGTGAGATTTATTTGCCAAGAACTTCCAATGTCGTCGTGGTTCGGTCGGCGGACGCAAAGTTGGATTAGCTTGCAACTATCTGGGTTCCTTGAGAACGCTATCTAGGATGTTTTTTTTTGTTTCCTCTTGTGGAGATTATCCTTATCAGCTGGTGTTGGGCGGTAAGCATGTGGTGTTAAATCAGTGGCGATGACACAAGATGTACTGGGATGGAATTTAATAATCCTCACAAAGAGAGCAGCGAGTGTCTTGACTTTTGGAAGTCGTTCACGTAAGGCATCGGAACGTGTCAGATGGTGATGTAACGAGAGCACAGAAATCCGAGGATTAGGTTGCATATAAATCTGAGCCTGATCATATTTAATGGGATTCTCTGTGATATGTTTAAATAGCTAAAGATGTTTTGATATCGAAGCGTTTGGTTTACATTTTTGTGTATTTGCGAGAACAAACTTGCAAAATATTATTCATTTTTTTTCGCTTTGTCATGCTAGCTAAAATTTGAGGTATGTCTGGATAGCCGAAAGCTAGCAAAAACAATTTTATGCTATTTTTTGGGGTGTTTTTTGGGAGGCTGGAACGGATTAACGGCATTTCTATTTATCTTAATGGGCAATGCTTCTTTTTGGCGGGGGACGGAGAAGAAAGGCTAAAATTGTTTCCTTGTCATCCTGCGAGCAGACAGCCATGATGACTTAACAAAATGGACGCCATCCGCCCTTTCAGCGATCCCTTTCGTGTTGCGTCGGCTTCTTAATGTGCGTTGCTGTTTGTTTATCAAGCATTCCGAGGCGGAGGTCAGTCACAAGTGGGAAGTCTTTCCCACGGTCTTCCCCGCAACCCCGCTCGCGGCCCCCCCGCGCCGCCGTTCCTTTGCTTCTCATCTCAGCGCGACGAACACACGAGCGGCTGTCTTGCTGATCGCTTCCTTGAGTCAGCCTTCTGCTCACCTCGCCGTCTGTCGAGGGAGTTGAGCGCCGCCGCTCTCCGAGGATTTCAATCTGCGTCTGTACTCTTTCCCACGTGACTTTTTCCCGGCTATATTCTCTCTTGTAACTTTAAGAGATTGATATTCGTTCTAAAGCAATCACCCATGTCCCTATTTATTAGGGTGCGCACACTTTTGCAATCACAATAACCGTAACCCCACTAACAATGATTTTTCTAAATTATGGGTCACAAGGAAGCAAAAGAATGAGCAAGTCTGGAATCCTTCAGAGTCTAGCGATCGTGGTTGATTTGTTTGTCAAGACGCTGTGCATTAAGCTGATAATGATGATGATGATGGTGATGAAGACGCAGCAGCGAGTTGGAAAACTCATTAGGGCCTCCTGCTTTGTGTGGACTCCCATAGCGATCAAACCTCCTTTAACAATGGCGACCTAATGAGACGGTGTGCTTTGACGCCACACCTAATCGTCCTAGAAGAATGTATTCATGCTTTTTTTTTGGAGGCCCTGGCTGTAAAAATCTTTTTTTCCGCTCAATAATACTAATACTGACGAAGCGCTTGCTGCAGGAGATAAGAATGTTCGTAGTGGGTGAAACTCGGTCCTCTATTTGGTTGTAAAAGCGCCCAAAAAAACAAGCAGGGCAGCAGTGAAGTCAGCAGACCTGTTAGCAGTCCATTACGCTCTTGCACACACACTAAATGAAAGTTTAATCAAGTTCTCTGATGAGAACCAGGAGATCATTACATTTACGCGCAAGCAAACTGCTGACTGTGCGAGCGTTAATGTGTACAATTACCTGATCGTGCCGCGCCCAAATGAGAGCGAGACGGGGCTGTCCCCGGCGGATTTAATTGAATTGTTGTGTTTACGATACAGATAGGACAAGAAGCGCTTTTAATCGCGTTAGCGCCAAGCGCAAACGACCAACATAAACTTCATTCAGAGCGCAGCCTTTGACCTTTTTGAAACGCAAAAGTATTGGAGTCATTTTCCCGACCGCTAAAACGCCGCTAACGGGTGTGACATGTGGCGCGAGACTGACACTTGCTATAGAAAGCTTTGCAATAAGAAAACGGCGCCACTGTTGAATGTGACACTCGCAGCCTAGACGAGGGTTGGGCGGAATGGCCGGAAAGTCGTTTCTACTCGTAAGGCAGCAGCAACACGCGAACTTGTTTATGTCTAAAGTTAGCTAGCTGCATGCTAACAGTGATATAGCTAACATACGGTGGGCTAGCAAAGCTAGTATCAATATTGCGGTAGCTATCACTCTTAACACAAAGTAATGTTGACAAAATAATAGTGATGTATGACGTCATTTAACGTCGTTCTCATTTTTGCAGAAAATTTAGAGCCAATCTCCAGATTCAAACCCAATCGAGTATTTTACCTGCTCGCAGCCGTCTGATCTTTCAGTCTTACCGAATTATAGTTGCGGCAGATTGTTTGGGACCACAGGTGACAGAATGAACGCGTCGGTGAGAAGTTTAACACGGAGCCGTGGGGGCCACATTGGAGAGGATGACGCCCCCCTCTCACGTCCAAATCGTCACTCAGTGAGGTTTGATACCTTTTTAAAAGCACGGATCTAAAATGGATCAAAGGTACACCGGCTCATGGATTATTTCTGACTGGGATGCTGGCAGAAAATGTGTGCGAGAGAGAGAGAGAGGGATGGAGGTCAAAAAAAAAGGAAAAAAAGAGTATTTAAATGCATTTTTAATATCCGGGATGGCGAAGAGCGCTCGCGAAAGCGTGCCTTCTCTTTCAAGCAACATTTGCGATGACAAGGATGCATATACTCGGGGAACTTGAAACGGGAACACCCCAAATAGTTCAAAGAATCAAAAATGTACTTTGAGGCTTTTGTTTTGTATTGCTTTCTTTAAAAAAAAAAAAAAAAAAAGTAGGCCAGATAAGAAGAGAGGATGGAGCTTTGGGATGGCGTCTCAGTAGAGGGCAGGCTTCTTTCCAAAATAAGACCAACAATAAAATAAATATCAAGTGAGGAATATTATACGTTATTTCCCCACGTTTATTTAAATTTTAAAATTAATCTGAACATGTGACCTTGACTACAAAGAGTGTCATTGGCAGTCAATGAAAAAAAAATGCATCGCTAATATGCTAACATCGAATTAACACTTTGACGATGAAGTTCAACTCAAACTTTTCTCCAGTGCCACGGAAAAAGTCTTCAAAGCATACTGCCGCCAACGCAAAAATATACATATAAAAACTTTTTTTTTTTTTTGCTTATGGCCTTGCGCTTATTAATCGGTTGATTTCCCTACATCTGTACATCGTGACCAAAAATACCATCATTTGCCCACAAGGTATCCCACGCTAATACTGCGCCATACCGCTATTTTGTCCGACCCGTGACCCCCAGCTATGAATATGCCTTAGCGTTTGCTAATGAGCATCTGCCGCCATCCGTAAAAAAGCACACATCTGCGCTCGCGCTCCTTGCTAGCAATTCTTGGGGAACCGGCGCGGTGGCGCTTCGAATGGGAATGAAGAGAAGCGGAGGGGAAAGGTGATAAAATATCAGGGAGGGAAGGAGGCCGGGAACCGAGGTGAGAGGTTTGGCTGTGATTACACACTCCTCTTCTCTCATCCCGCCATCACGGCCGTTCCCTCACTTTTGTCTCACTCACGGTCGCTGCATTATTCAAGGCGTGGCGGGCGTGGCCATTAAATATACATGGCGGGAGCAGAGGCAAAAAAGTCACGAGTTGAGGAGAGTATGAGTCTGCTTTTTGATTTTATTTTTTATTTTAACATGTTCATCGGGACGCCAAGAGTGACAGAAGATGGGCGATTTGATATCACATTAAATTTAATGATGTGTGTTGGAAACTATCTGGACAAAAATTGAATTCAAGAGGTTTTTAAAATGTAAAAAAAAATAATAATAAAATCGTCCTATTTTAGCACGAGTCGATCGATTAATCGATGTTGTCTATAACGGCTGCTCGGGACCGGAAAGACCATATCCAGTTTTCTTCTATTTTCAGACATGATTCCTGTCAACGCGCGGGACATTTTTATAGATTTTCAAAACCTTCTGCTGAGGTTATTTATTTATTTACGTAATTTGGCGCCCAGCGTTTCATATGCCGCAGGACAGCAACAGAAGAAGACGGATAGACGCAGAGATGCCAAGAGCAGCCGAGCGGTGGCGCGGAGACGCCAAACACTTAACCTTGTTTCCTTTTTTTTTCGTTTTTTTTCCCTCCCACCTCGCCTGTCTGATCTAATGCAACATGGAGGCGAGATGTAACAACACCTTTTGCAGGCCGCGCTCGTCCCTAGAGTTGCGTGCTCTTAGTCGAACTGCTCGCGCTCGAATGAACAGCAAAAATCCCCCCCGGGATTGGTAATTGCCTTTGGCTGCCACAAGATGGCGGTGAAACACTCAGAAGTGAGAGAATGATAAAATGCCATCTATACAATTGTTTCCCGAATGTTAGCATTTAACATTTTTCAGAATTACATTTTGAATTACGACACGACCGAGTGGGCAATTTTTCACCAATGGTGAAGTTTGCGCAATCATTTTCAAATCCAACAACCATATTTTTGATTGGTCAGCCTCAGCGGAGGTTGCGCTCTACTAGCTAGCATTCTATTTTTCTTTTATTGTTATTTATTCGTCCTTATGCCGGACGGTTCCGGGGGGAGCTGGCCCGTGTAATGTGCTTCGGCCACAGTGCAGGGTTTTATTAATACTACATTGTGTTATACGGCCGAGAGTTGTGTTATTGCCATACTTGACTCTACTGCGTTTTATGTGTCCGTATATATATAGTCCAATACATATATACCGGTATATTGTCGCACAGCCGAGCACGGAATTGGTTTTGACGGCGCTTTATCAATTTGCGTGAAATTAAAAACGAGACAAATGGAAGCTTTCAGCGACTCCCGGGTCCAAGTAATTATTTATCGCAACGAGGCGCCAAGGAAGCAACGGCACTTAAATGTCAGCAAAGTTGACGTTGGCGCATTACCGCCGCCTGCCAGTCGTCAAGTCAGTCGCGCTGACTCACGTCGGTTGCCTCATTTCCTGTTAGCGCCGCTCCAGTTTAGAAGTTTGGCTCGGAGAGATGACTCACTCGAGCGCTTAAGTGACGAAAGAAACCTCGAGGCGTGCGGATTTTTAGCGTTTTGGTATTTGTGTCTTTGATTGATAATGATGCTGACATTTAGGGCGGCTTTGATGTAGCGCCGATGAAAGTTTACGCTTGATGGGATTTGCGCTTTGATATGGCTAAATTGTCCCCTTGTCTTTTTGACAGGTTGCCACGGTAACCCATTATTTGGTCCTTTGTTTTGCACAAAGGTCAAAACCTTGTCATGTATAAAAGAAGCACTTTGGCGCAGCTCTCGGTTAACTTTTATAGGCGTGAGTGAATCACTAGCGCCTCTGCTGGCGGGAGTAAAGTAGTGCGCTTTGAAGAAACTCACAATTGTTCATTTCTATGTAAAATTGTCGCCGGTAGTCCCTCCACCCGCCCTCAGCTATTTCTGCTTTCAGACAATTTAATAATAATAAAAAAAAATATTAGACATAGAAAAACTATGCCAAACCATTCTGTAGAACGTTACGAAAATAGAGCCATCGGCTGCTATTAAAATTGTTCTATTAATCGCCGCAACACTTGAGGTGCTCCCGTTGAGCCAATTCTGAGCATTTGCATAATTGCATTACAAGCGTACATCATTTCGAGGCGACGCTTCATTTGCATTTGTAGCAACGTGAGATATCAACTTTGATATCAAGACTGTTGAGGAGCAGTCGGCAGATTGTCAGAGCCCGTGCGCGATAGTACCTGTTGGCAAAGAGACTGTCAAAAAAAAAAAAAAAATTAAAACGGAAGCTTGGTAACAAGTCGTATGTAAATCTCACGTTTCGCTCGCCGTCTCAGCGGGGATTTAACAGCTAAGACGAGACAAGTCCTTCCCTCCTTTCACTGAGCGCCGTCCAAGTGGAAGCTGGACCCGAGCCAGACGTTTGCGCCCTCTGAAAACCGCTTTGGTTTATATCAAGATCGAGATCATGTCGTCTTTGCTGATTGAGTTTTAAATATCGGCTGACTAAAAAGACATTTGGACACTTCTGTTTAACAAATAAAGTTTTTGAAATTTTGGTGGACTCCACATGACCTCCATCGTTGGGTAAAAAAATATTTGGTGCCAGCATTATAAGCCAGTAGAGCTGTTGATTATTTTGTCGATTAATCAATTAATCGTATGTGTCAGTTAATCTTTACTCCTGTCCAAGCCAGTTGAGCGTCATTCTAAAGATGAGACGCTTCTGCATTTTTGTTTTAACGACGGAATTGGATGCAATGGTTTCGATTATTGGCATCGTTTTCTTCATTGCCCCGACAAATGAAATCATCTTGTGCTTTAGAACTGTTGGCATTCCGTTTGCAAAAACATCTTAATTTTTTTTTTTTTTTTGTTTCCCCCTGGCAAATCGAGAATGGTCTCCGTCAGCCAAGTGTTTCATGTTCACCTCCCTCTCAGCCAACTCTTGTGTGACAATTTCCAAACTTCATTTTTCTTTTTTTTCCCAGTATATTCTTAGCGGCTTAGCTAAATGCATTAAAACAAGCTTTGACATGCATTCAACTTAAGATGTGACGGAAATAAACGCTGCTCTGGGGTATTTAAAGGTGCTGCTTAATGTCAGCTTAAGGCTGAGAAGAGGAAGAAAAAATGACAGCGCAGACGGGAAGACGCTTCACATGACACTCAACAATAACAACAAACCCGATTCTCTCGCCTTAGTTCTGAATAGGCACTTGTTAGCATCTCCATTAGCGTCTGCGTTAGCATCAGAACAATCCATGCTACTATCAGTCCAATTTTTTTTACAAGCTGTTAGTCAAAAGGCTTGGTAAATGTGCCGAACGGCATCTTTTTGTATACATCTTCAACTCCAAAAGCCCATTAAGTGTACTTGCCCAAGACAAGGGTCGCTTTTAATAGCTTGAATCCGCACGCAACCGCGCCAACAACATCACGCCGCTATCGGGAAGTCAGCGGTGAATAATGTCTGCCATTAGGGCGAGCGGCGGAAGCCGGCGAATAAAAATGTCCGTGTCAGCGGGATCGTCTTTGTGTAGGTTAGAGTACACGAGCCCAAGAGGATGTTTAGAAGTCTGATAAGTTTGCGTTGGATATGCCAGCTGGGCGTCACTCAAGGCCAGACACAAGGATTCTCAAAGTTTTTTTTTTTTTTTTTTGCATTAAGTATCCTTGGCTGGTATCGGCAGCTTTAAAATAAGGCCAGTATCGACCCAATACCACCGGGCCAATAGGCATGTATTCTTTATCCTCTGCAAAAATGAATTGCACTGCCCCGTGGTGGTCAATCACACACACACCAGGAAGAGTGCAACAATTCATTTTAACGGGAAGATATAAAGTTCTGAGCGTGGTCATGGAACAAATTAAACTTGTTGCCACTGCACTTTTCGCTCGCCACAGTTTTGTCATTTCCATCCCATTAACCTCACACTCACAAATGTGATGCGCATTGGCTGTTGTTTGTGATTTACAGAATATCTATCACCTTCTTTCTGTTTTTCCCTGCGAGGTGTTATGTGGGTTATTTCGAAGCCAAGCTTCTGGAATATTTATATGTGCATGTGTGTGTGTGTGTGTGTGTGCCCGAGAGCCCCGGTCAAGAAGCCTGGAGGGATCCTGATTAATTTATCCCTCAATTGGCCATAAACAGGCCCGCCTTGAGGTATGAAACGCACCCAAGAGTGTTTCTCGGCACATGCCTTTTTTTTTTTTTTCTTTTTTCTGAAGACTAGGATACTAAACAAACGCACATCGTCGGCACACGTTTTGAGATTCAGCGGATGGCAAGAAGGGAAAAGGAAAACGCAATCAAAGAGCAGCGTCAAGTTGAACCCTTGTCACATTCCTGCTGCCGTAGCATCTTTTTGACACTTGTGTTGTGTGTTGATTTTGTGTGTGTGTGTGTGTGGACAGTGCATCAGCCTGTATTTGCTGTCATCCAAGCCTCATCTGTATTATACCTGAGATTATTTTGCCGCCATTGTAAAATTAGTACAGTGGCGCCTTGAGATATGAACTTAATTTGTTCCATGACCACGCTTGTAATAAAACCTCACCATCGCCACATGGGGCAGTATAACGCGGATGTACAGCTTCTCTGTAAGCCGCAATCGTGTTACCGATCTTCGCAGAGGATAAAGAATATATCCTTCTTAGTACTGTTTACATGTTTTGAGTATCGGTTGCTAGCATGAGTTGCTAGCATTGGTTGCTAGCCTCGAGCTGCTACTGTGTGAAATACAAAACGGGCAATTTAATTGTCAAAATATGATCATATAATTTATTAAAGGAACTGCACATGCATTACTTATTTTATTCTTAGAAATGAAAAGCCATTCCTGAACTTGTAACTGCCTGGGGTGTCGGGGGTGGTGGTCATGTGACAGTAGAAATGTCGCTCCCCATCCAAGCAAACAGGATGATGTGGATTATGTTTTGTTTTTTTTCTCCCCAGTCCCTCCCTCTCGCCTGTCACCCTTCCAAGAGGAATTTTTGGGCTTCTTCCATTTTGGAAGTCTCTCCATTTGGCTGCGGCTCTGTTTGCGTTTTTTAAGCCGCGTAATGGCCACTAAACGCAAATGTTACCATCAAACAAGGGACTGTTCCAATGTGTTGATTTCAAGTTGAGCTTGAATTGAGCTTTTTGTCGGGGATTTATGATGAGAGCGGCTCAATTACTTGAATTGACGTGTCCTGGCCAGGGCATAAAAACCCCCGCCATATTAATACCATGAAATATGTAGTCCAATTATTACTATTATTATTTTTTTAAGTGTTTTCCTGGCAGTGATTATGCATGTCTAATTGGGACCAGAGAGAAATTCATGTGTGTCTGAATTTAAATATGTATGCATGAGGGCTTCCTCAGCGCTTCACGTGAATACAAAGTAAAAGCCGCAGTAAAGGTGAGCGGCGAATCAAACGTCGACATAAACTGGGAGATCTTGTTCGTGATAGAAGTCTCGAGTATTTTTGAAGGTGTCCCAATGTGCTTTACTCTCGCTATGATTTGAATATACAGATTTTTACACCCGGTAGGTATTATTGAACCGGCTGTGCACCGCCTGGCGCTATTTATAGCGAGCGGAAAGATGCGAAGCGAGTACAGTTGAAAAATTAATCAGTGGTCCCGGAGTACAGGTGGCCTAGGGGAGGGTGAGGACTTGTGGGAAAATGGAGAAGCTCGACTTGCTCCGCCCACTGTGCACGTCGGGTTTAGGTTGGGACGTTAACCCCGGGAAAATTTTTGCGGTCTGACCAGCGTGAATTTTTTTGGTCGCTCAAGTATCTTGTTTTCTTGAGGTCAAAAAAAGCGACTTGTGAGGTTTTGGTTTTGCACCAAACCCCCAAATTCATGTGGTGGTTGCAGAGATTTTTTTCCCACTCCTATACTATGCCCCTCCCTTGTAGGAGAAATATTTCTTTATGTTCTTATACAGACTAACTAATCATTTTGTAAACAGTGGTTCAAGATAGCTTAGATTTTGATGAGCTCATTTCTACCCTCGTATCAGCGTCGCACCAAAACCGGCCGTCTGTGACACTTGTTTGCCGAGAAGGTCGTACGCAAGCACGAGAAGGTCCCCGCTGCCCTGCGGCTTTTTAATTCTCTCCTCCCGTCATGGCCGACTGAAACCTCCGAGGCCGGAACAAACACCGAGTTATTTCTTTTTGTGTCTCGTGCAGATAAACCGGCATGTCGCTTTACGACACCTGCGTGCGCTCCACGCAAATCAGTCGGCGGTCATTCTCGCGCGTTAGCTCCCGGCTAACGGCTCCTATCAGCACTCTTGTGTTTTCATTCTATTTTTATTGTCGCCCCGGACGTCGAAGTAAATTTTTAGAGAGGCGCCGAGATTGAGTTGTAAACTTCAATTCTCTTTGTTCGAACGCATTCAAAGTCGGCTAAGTGCTTTTATGAGGCGATGCCCGGAGATGAGGTCGCAATGATGTTTGGCGGATTTTAAGGAGGTCCAAACGGCCCCTTCCCTCCGTCGTTTTAATCACCCTCTCCGTCTATAACTTGTCGACTTTTCCGCTCCAATATGTGTCGCCTCCATTCTCTCTCTCATTATCTTCTAATCCATTATTTTCCCCGTTGGCAGGCAGGAAGGCGGGCGGTCTGCGGCCCCCCCTCTCCTCGCTAAGGCTGTTTTTTAATCGAGGGACCGTTCGCCCGTGAACATCACAACATCACCCAAAGCAGATGAGCCTTGAAATCCATTCTTGGAAGAATAAGAAATCCAAAAGAAAAGTTTGGATTTTTTCCCCCTCCCTCATCCCTCCATCCAGCTCATTTGCGCCTCGTCGTCTAGCACAGCTCCTGCTTTAGCATCTTCAACCCCCCCCACCCATCATATATATTTCTTGTTTTTGGCAAATGAGATCGCCGGCTCCCAGCAGCATCTATTTTTTTTCCCATTGAGTGCACTCGTGAATGACAGCCGCTTTGTTTTGTGTTCCCTCCGTTTGTCATAGCTAATAAATTCCAAATGGAGGAAGACGTGAGAATGTGATGCGGGAGGACATGAGGGAATGATGGGAACTGAAGGGGAGGATGGCAGCGGGGAATTGAAGGGCACTCTTAACCCTCACATGGGTTTTGCTTTAGGGGACTCCATTTTGTTTTTTAACCCTGATTACCATATTATGCGCACAACTCGCTAAGTCGACTTTGTTGGCAGGGGAGCTGCGAGTTGGTCTCGGAAATTTGCAGCTTCCTTCTCCACGGGGCGCTGACGACAAAAATACGCACGGAACCGCGCGGCAGCGCTAACACGTTGACCCGCCAGCCATGCATGTGTTGATTACCCAAGTGTTGATTAGCATTCCAAGTTGAAACGTCAAAATGGAATGCTAAATTCAAACTTAGTTTGAATTCACATACTCAAAGACACATTGGAATGTTTCATCCCTTAATAAGGTTTCTACCGCTCGCTTTTCTCGATCGATAAAATCATTTTGAGTCCCCTCACCCGATGCCGTCCAATATTTGGCTTTTCTGCTCACATTACAGCAGCGAAATGATTCGGTCACGCTTGAGCCTTCCTCCGACTCCATCGGCGGGGTCGTTCCGCACCAGTGTATCAACACCTATAAGGCGACCTTTTTTTAAATGTCACGCTGCGAGACATATTGGATTTGTGTATCTTTTTCACACCTGTATTTTACAGGCTTTTACACGCTTTAATGCCACGCCGGTAAACGCGACGATCGTCGATATCGGAGACGCTCGGGTGTAACGAAAAAAAAACGGGATTTACATTGAAATGGAGAGTGCGAGACTCTGAGGTGGAACTTTAGAGTAATTAAAAGTGGAGGGGAAGAAAATGGAGAAGCAATTAAAAGCGAGGGAATAGAAAAGCGATACCTGAGCTGTCAAGATCGCAAAGTAAAGCCCACCGGGCGTCAACCGCTACCGCTAATAACACGGGATTAATCACGGGCACACGCACTTGACAGCGATGGTTATCTACCCGCACGTTTGAAGAGATCTGCCGGCTTATCGGCCGTCTCCAGTTGATTTGTGTTTGCCGGGGTGACAATTGAACACCCTACGTAATTCCAAACGTATTGATGGACGCCAGAAGGAGAACCTTGGTTTTTTTTTTAATGACCGATATCCGACCCAATGCATCTAGGTCAGTATGTGTGTAAGACTCTGATTTTCCCTCCAACAATAGACTTGTGTTGAATTGAGCCTCGGCCACTCGCTCATACTCGCCGGCATTGTACGTCAATGCGTCGTCCTCTTTTCTTCTCCGCTTTCATCTTTGGCCCTTTAACATTCTGGCTGTCGCCTGCGCTATCTCTTTCATTGTTATGCCCCAGCCTCCCAGTATGTGTTACGCTGTATAAAAAAAACTAAAAAAAAAAACTAATTGGCCTGGATGCAGCCTGCATATTCATGCATATTTCTTATTTTAGAGAAATGCTATTTTTTTCCATATTTTAGGGGGCGACGTGAGCGGTTTAAGTCGGGCTGTCGTGTTGCATTAAATTCCTCAGAGGAGATCAAGGTCCTTGTGTGTGTGTGTGTGTTGGTGATGGATTGTGACAGTGTGTTGTAAAAACAAGGATCTGTTAGCTGTCAGCTTCTGATGTCTACCTGGACGTTAATTGGCATTTCTGACAAAACCTTTCCGCTCTGGGTTGAACTTGCTGTCCATCACCATTTCTTCCTCTATTCTTAACGTGTGAAGAAAAAATTGCTGAGGGCCAATTTTCACCATTAGACCAGTTTGCTGACGTACATTTTACCTATAATAACTATTGGCTATTTTAAGCAGCTGTAATTTCCCATTTTTATGAGTCACAATTAGTCTGTTAGCTCATTTGCTGCACTAGGTGGGAATTAGCGATAGCACTCTAGAGTGGCTTGGATCCCTGGCAGAACTTCTTGTGTTAGTTTTGTTTGCTCCGGTGTTCCTCAGGGTTCAACTTTAAGCCCCCTGCTGTTCATATTTGCAACACAGGGCTGTGTTGCAAATATGCTTATCAAGAAAAACTGTCCTCAAAGACGTTTTTGGTTACACCAGTCGTATCGAAGCAAGCTTATAAAAGCTCGGGGTCTGATGTCTCCTCGAGAGCACCTATCAAGTAGCACCTCAACACACAAAATCCACCCCCCGCCCCTGAAAAGCCCATTCACGTGGGACCGGCTAATTGAAGAGCACTCATTGATTGGCAGGTTATTTGAGATTGCAAGTGCTTGGAAATCCATACAGCCTGTGGCCCCCAGGTGTGTGTGTCCATGTGTGTGTGTGTGAGACAGGCAGACAGATTTCACCGATTGTACACACTGACAGAGAGCGAGAGGCTGGTGTGTCTCCATTACTGCAGATTCGTTTCAGGAGTATCATGCAACTAAAAGCGACTTTTGGGCTTTTTGACTGTCTGGTGAAACTGTGTATGAAAAATGCTGATTTCATGCACAAGGCAATGGAAAGTGTGTGTAGAAAATAATAATGTTAAGCCTACTGGCTGAAAAAATGGAAATTGGGACCCTCCTCTAATTTAAATGTAGAAATCCGCCGTCCAAAAAAAAAAAAAAAACATTCAAATGAGTCGACCCTCCCGAATATAATTGAGGATATTAGCATGTGGGGGTGCAGAGACATTTCCGTATTAATTGTGCTTGTTTGGATTCCTGCGGCGACCCATTTAGGGAGCAAATGAGCCTGAATTAATGGACCTCTGGCCTTTTGCTCCCATGCAGAGCTAAGACGATTATTCGAATAACTCAACTACAAAACTATTCAATTGGATGGCGCCCATGTCACTCACCAGCCACAATGAGTGTACGGTGACCCCAAGTGGAGAAAAATTCAATATACGCGAATCGAGTTCTAAAAAAAATCGATTCAACTCTACTACATAATATTTTATACCAACTATGCAACATAATCGTATCCATACAAACGTCAATCATTTCCCACTCGTCGGAGCAACGTCTCCATCTGGGCAATCCCTAATTCATGATGAAATTATTAGCGGCTCAAAGACCTGCCCACCGCTATCAGCTCCAGTGGCCAATCATGAAAAGATGGATTATGTGCAATATAGTCCTCTAGTGTGACATTACGGAATTGCATTAACGTGCGGCAAAAGTAGCAGGCTCCCTCCTCGGGGTAAAATATAGTTAACTTGCCCCTGCGATTCACGGTGGCCACATTATATAGCGGGGCTACATTTAATCGGATCTTTAATGCCGGGTTCCTTCCCGTCGGATTTTATAAGGACTATTTTTTTTGCTTTCTTGCTTTAATGCACTTTTTAAGTGAAAGCCACCCATCTATAGTTTTGTTTTCCAAGATGGGAGCCGCTGGAGGGAACTTCCGTCTTCCTGTTGGGTGACACAGTGAAAACATTCACAGCGGGGCAAGCACACACACACACACACACAGTCACTCAGCTACCATTGCCCCCCAGGAGCTCGGAGAGACAGATAAAAGAGCATCTCTGTCTAAGTAGCCGGAAGTGTGCGTGTGTGTGCGCGAGGGAGTGGGTGGCGAGCCCCGCTGATGCGAACGGGGGATGTGAACAAATGAGTCGAGGGCTTGCAGAGAGCAGATTGTTTCCCTGACTTCAAAAACAAAAGGAAGACCAGTCACAGACTTTTTGTAGGTCGCCTACATCCATGTGTTGCTAAACTAGCATATTCAAATGACTCCAACCTAACACACGTGCTAGCTTAACGGTGGGAAACACTATATCGACGGATAGCATCGGCGCCAAAATAGCTGTGGTCAGATATTCAGTTCCTCACGAGTATATATTCTTTATCCTCTGCGTAGATTAATTTATTCTACGTCTGTATACAGTACGGTGTTGTATGTTGCCTCGCTAACGATTGGGGAAACGGCGGCGTAATCCAAATCTGCCAAGCGGGACCGTGAACCCGCTTATCTCGATTACAGCTCGGCTTCACACGAGAAGCCCCCCCACTAGGTTTAGCATGCAGGAAGTGCTTCTTCGCACAAATCCATGCGAGGACCTGCCTGTGTAGATTTGTGATTATTTTCTCAATTACATACAAACACGGGAGTTCATTAGCTGCAGACGGATGCTTTCACGGTGGGCTCAATGGCTTTGATTATTTTCTCTTATGTGGTCCTTATCTGCTCGCCCATGATACATGACCGTGGCCTCTTAGCAGGGCACGAATCAGTGTGTGTTTTTTAGACCCTCAGGGTTCCTGTCAATTATAAGACATCAAAAGCCTCCATAGGCACGGAAGGAATCGTCAGATTGATGATAGGAATTAGCATCCGAGTCAACATCTAGCTGCTTAGCGCACCCCGGGTGCTTAATACTCGCGAGCCGCAGCTCTCTTTGTTCTCGGGAGATTTGTCCGTCACAAGTTGTAAAGTGAAATCTTCAATATTCTTCTTTGTGCGCTCGTGTTGCTTTTATCTAGATAACACGGAGGTGTTTTGCCAATAGAAGCCCTTGAGCTCTTTGGAAATTCGCTCCTTTGAAAGGTGAAGAGAACGGAAAGTTTACCGTCGGAATGTTTCCAGCAAAAAATATTTTATGCTTTTTTTTTTTTGGCCTTCAATACTGCAATTCTCGTGTAATACTTTAACAACCTAAAGCAATAAATGTTCCGATTAATAAATGACTGATTTGCTCAGTTGGCTTTGAATGCGAGGAGGCTCACCTTTGAGCCGCCGCCAACAAACGGGAAAAGTCCAGTGAGCAAAGCACCAAATGAAGTCTTCAATTTGCTCGCCTTCACTATTTCTGAAGCTGTCCACTTAAATAACTCTCAGGACCTTTTTTGGCGTTGTTTTCATCCCCTGTTGCAGCTTGCCGAGATGTAGTCCTCTCGCTTCTTTTCATTCATATTTCACCAGCCCGCATCAAATATGAATGTGGCCGCACCGGCGTAACCTCGGTGTTAGAGGTTATTTAGCTTTCACGCTAATGAAATGGAGTTAGCGCAGGAGAGTTGGGAGAGTCCGGGGTTTTTTTGCTAACAGTTTCATTAGCTTCTTGTTTAAACACTGAAGGAGCTGCAGGAATTTGTGGCAAGTACTGGCTAACAATCTACCATCAGCCTTATCTTGCAAAGAAAAAAAAAAAATCCAACCCAGCTCCATTTGGCTAAAACACATTTGAAAGCTCTCCAAAGACATGCGAGAAAATCGAACGCCCTCCCCGCTTCGCTAACAGCATGATTAGCTCCTTGCGCGGAACATAACTTGGTGTTATGAAGTAAACAATTAGCGACGCGGCTTTACAGTCTTCCACGTCGATCGCTGGCACCTGAGTGTCTGTTGCGTGCCAGATGAGCCGCGCCAGCTCTTTTGTGTCTCGGCGGAGACGTAAAAGAAATTGTTGTTATGATTTTACTGAAAACAATATGAGCCTGTCGGAGTGGAATGCGCTGCAATTAAACGGGACTGCAAAATGTACACTGTTTGATTCGAGAAAACATTTTGTAATGTGTGTGAAGGACAAAGTGTTTTATAAAACAGTCAAATGTTCTACCTGTGATTAAGAAAATTGTTGCAAGCGTTAAGGAACCATTTTAGTCGATATAAAAATAATCGGTCATGGAAATTTTATTTTGCCAAATATCAGAATCGGCCGAAAAAAAAATCTTTACTGGTCAAGCCGTCGTTATAACATGCTAGTTTTGTTAGCCATTTTATGGTGTTTTGCATTATGTGTTAGCATTAGGCTAGTAGACCTTCACATTTGATTCTTTTTAAGTCAAAGCAAAAAATTCAGCAATGCTGCCCCCGCTTTTTTTTTTTTTTTTTGGGAGTATCATGGCGCACCAACTGTCTGCTTTCCTCAGTGCTCCCAGTTTCAGCCATGTGTGTTTGTTTCACGCTGAGGGCAGTGTGCCAAAGGGATATCCGGCTCACTGACCAAGTCAGTTATTGGTCATTCACCACAGGGTTGTCCCTCGACTTGTTGGGCAAACACACACACGCACACCATGCTGTGAAAAGTCAGAGGGTGTTCAACACACACTTACTCCATTGCCACATGAACACGGATATTTAGAACTCACTTTTTCCCTCTCATGTTTGGCCACACACATTTGTCATTTACGGTTTAGAGGTTTTTGTATAATATCCACCTTAGCTTAATGCAAACATAAAATGCAAAACACCATAGACAGGCTAACGAATTTAGCATCGGTGTTGTCGTAATCGCAATAATAGATGCTTGAACACAAACGGTGCTGCAACACATGTAGACAGACAAAATAATTTTCCCTTTGCGGAAAAACGACCGAGTCAGTTGTGAAATCGTCTTAGTGTGTCAATTTATACACTGCCCACTAAATAGCACGAGCACAATCTAAGACTGGAATGGATTAGCGGCTTGAATACTCTAAAATGAGCTGGGATGCCGCACATAAAGACATTATTTTCCCATTGTTATTCCTCTGCCTGGCTGGGTTGTTCTCCACACTGCATATCGTGACGGAATTACTTCCACGTAACCACGTTACCTCCGTGTGGAGCCAGTCCAACCCGGCGCTCTAATGTGACCCCGCCTCCGGCAATTTCCCCGAGTATGGATATTGTCTCCGACGCTATAAAGATAAATGCAAAACGCAGGCGCTCAGTCACTCATTCAGTCTGTCAGGGCTAAAAGTCGGCAAAGGAAATGAAATTTGATGATGAAAATACCCTTGAAGACAACACCTCCTAAATTTCATTTGACAAGTGACAAAAAAAACATGTTTTTTTTAAACCCCCCCTCCCTTCTTCCTCACGCGGAGGTACGCTTGAGTGATGGAGCAACGGAAATTGTTGTTAGGCAGGAGAAGATGCTAATAGAAGCGGCGTTGAAGACGCTAACAGATAACAGATGCGGGAGGGGGGGGGGTCCTCGAGGAGGACACCTTGGAGGTCAAGAAGAAAATGGGGACTCCTTTACCTCAGTAGAAGAGTAATGAAAGATGTGTGAGATAACAGATGGTAACATACGTGTGCCTCCGCAGCCGACTATTCGTGATAAAAACAATATTTTTTCTCTCCGACGTTAGCCACTCGCTACGTGCCACGCCGCACCAATAACCGCTCTGGAGTTTTAGATGTCCCCCTCGTGGCCTGCATTGTGTTTCGACTCCACTGCCAGAGTACGTTAGGAACAGCTTTATAAAATGCTAAGACAGCAATTTTTTTGGTGTGAATTCGACCTCCCCGCAGACTCCAGAGTTGAGATAAAACCTCGGAATAAATATACCCGCTGAGGTTCCCGGTGTCATATTATTGTTATATATTTCCCCACACGTAGAAAAGGGCAAGAGGTTTTATTTTATTTCGTGGTTCGTTATCCAGCTAAGTACTGCAGACTTTGTGAATGGATGAGATTGGAGTTGGTGGTATGCCCGGGTGAGCAAGATATGATGTCACCAACCTCTAAGAGTGATGGTCTGGATTTCTTCGCGAGTCGGACAAAAGCATCAGGATTGGATTGATTACCCCGATTGATTAAGTGTCCCATAACTTTAGCCGATGGTAGTCGCCGTGTCTTCTGTGATCAATGGCGCCCTTAAGGCAATCGCAGATGCAAAAAAAGAAAGCGGATGGAAAACAGTGGTCGCGCCCGAGGGGACGGGAGATGTTATTTTCTCGTCCATCATCACACCGTGCGTCCTCGCTGCCGGCCTGGCCGCCGACTCATCTGTTTGTCTTCCGCCCGTGTCCCTTCAGCCCTTGTTCCCGTCACTCCCGGCTCGCCGGAATCCGTCTTAACTCACTTTTCTTCCTTCCCCTCCTCGCAACGCCATCCATCTTTTTCACCTCCATCTATAAATCAAGTATTGATACTTGTTTATTGTACGCTAGATAAACCCGCATGTCTCCCAATGATCACGCCGTTGTGTTTAAGCGTCGGAATCAATGCGGAGTAATGGCTTCCACCCGACGTGACCTCCAATAAAAGCACCCGTTGTCTTATAAAAAGCCAGGACGAGACGCAGCTGTTGGCATTTGGCTCCGTGACATGTTTGCTTTAGCTCCTGCAATTATGAACGTCACATTCAATTAGCTGAGGCAACTCATGTATTGATCAACCCCCCCCCGCTGAGATCTTTCCTGAGAGACATCCTCCACCTCGTCGGAGGTCATCTGACGCCTCCTCAATTTGAAACTCAGTTTTTCCCCGACGCTCCAAATGCGGAATGAAAGAAAATAGCGTTAGCTAGCCGCAACGGTGTTTGCATGCTAATGAGCGTGAAACAAGCTAGCTTACGTCCGGCGCGATGAGGTCTTCCAGCTCTCTCCCCCTGCCTGGTGGGGAGGCTGAAGCTTGAAGTGGGGGGTTCCTGCAGGTCTGGAAATGACCAGCCAAGCTGAAGAAATGGCCCCTGACAGGGTGGAAAGAGGCTGAGAGCGCTTGAGTCAGGGGCAGCGGATGCCCCCCCACCCCGCGGGAGAAGCCAGATCAGGCCGGCGGAAAGAAAAGCGGGCTCGTTTAGTCGCACAAGTGTTTTTGCTTTGTGTGCGCTAACACGGCTGCCGAGTGAATGTTATTGAAATTCCCAGAGTGATTTTGCATTTTTGTGCCGGAGACCAAACCAAGAACCAGTCTGTGCTTTTCACTCGACTTCACCTGATTTTTTTTTTTTTTTTTGGTTTGTCGTAAGTCATGGCACAGTTCTTTAAGCGAGTCCAATCTTGGCACCTTCAGAAAGCTCTTTCATAGGTGCCGTTCAAAATGTCTGCTTATCTGGACTCGGTTCAAAGCTCTTCTTTTTTTAAATCCGTCCTACTCCTTTTATTCTGACCATCTGTCGCTTGACCAACATCGCCTCAAATCCCTCATGGTTCTTCTTCTTTTGTGAAGGACTTAATACTTGAACAACAGCGTAAATTGTCCAGTCGGTGGACATATGCTTACATGAGTGTGTCTTCTACGTGCAGGTGTGTTTGAACGAGGCGGATGCTCGAGACACCGTTGCGGTTTTCATGTCACCTTGTAAACATTCTTTTGCCTCCCTTCGGCCATCTCGCCATCTGCTCGCCATGACATTCAACGCAAGCGATATTTACAGTAGGTCCTCGAAGGCGGCGCTCGTGCTATCTCGAGGACGTTGTCAAGGAAACGATTCTTCCTTGGCTCAAGCGATATTTTTCAATGTTGCTTTTCGCACTTTTAACCGGGAAATCTATTTGCGGGAATGTTAATGCGTCAGCAACAGGTGGCGTCGAGCAGAAGGTGCAATAACAACAGTGGCAAATTGAAGGAATGTCAAGTTTTGATTACTTGTAAAACGGGCGCAACAGCAACACACCTGCAAGCGAGTACGTTCAACAATGAAAGTTTCCTCGCTCTGTTGACTCCTTCATGAATATTGATAGTAAAAGAAAGCAGGAGGGACAATTCCCGACTCCTCAGCGGGGAGGCTAAAGATCCCCACGATGAAGCCGCTGCGTGCCGGTAGCCGACTTTGCTGAGTCGGCCCAATATTCTAATTAGTATCTTTGATTTTGCTTATCATAAATATTCATTCTCAAATCCGACCAGGTGCTCGAGAAGAGACATCAGAAGTTTTGTCAGTCCCCGCTGGTTCCGACCTGCCCGGCGATATTACGTTGTGATACGCACTCAAAGGGTGTGCATTCATTCATCATTCATGCACAGGCAGATAGAAATTGTTGGAGTTTTTTTTTTTTTTTTCTCTCTTTTCATGCCCGCCCTTGACCTTCACTCGCCTGTCCACAATGAGATGCACATGTGCAGTGCGACAATTGTGGAGAAGCAACAACTGTGTGTGTGTCAGCGGCCGTGTGTGTTAAAGGTCTGTCGCAAAAGTGACTCATCTCCGCTTATTACCATTCCGCACGCCGCCTCGACAAGCAATCCCCAAACGTCCGCCCTCATCCAGGCAGAGACGTATAAATCATATCACGGCACAACGGCGAGGTCCGATTAAAACACAAATCAACGCTCAGAAAGTCTCTTTTACTCGACTATTTGTTGTCTGGAAATCAATGGAAGGTCGCTCCCATCTAACGACATTGGAAGTCGGGCTTGCGGTAAAAAATGGCTGTGAAAATATTCAATCATTATTAATGCGGGCTTAGTTCGCTTTATTGGATCGAAATGAGGAATCATTTTCTTGTCATCTGTTTATAATGATGATTTGCCGTCAAACGGCGCCGGGTGATTCATCTTGAGATGGCGCTCGGAGCTCTCCGTCATGCTGAAGGGCCTCGTTTGCAACAATGACCCGAACAATGAACACAGACGTAAATGGAGTTTTCGCGGAACGGTAATTGTAACCGATGGAGTTTTTTTTTTTTTTTTTTAAATTCCGACTTTCGTCCCGACAGCTGCGAGGGATTAACTCGAGCCAGTGTGGTCTGGCACAGTGGTCGCCACGGTCCTTCCAAAGAGCATCGGCATCAAAGAATGCTTTATAACGGGCGCTTGCGCTGCCAACGCACTGATGTGATTACAGGCCCCCGACACAGTGACAACGCGGTAATATCGAATTGCACCGCCCGTGAATTTGCCAACTCGCATTGTTTGAGGTGAATAACGGAATTCTCGCGGAGAACTGATGCTGCTCGATTATTGGAAGAAATATATTAATCACGATTATTTTGGTAGTAATTGATTTATTGAAACAATCATTTCTAAATAAATATAAAATAAATATCAAAAATAATTTATTTTTATTATGTAAACCTAGCAACATTTTTTAAAAATATCATTTTAATGTAATAAAAAAAAGGCAAATTTATGGTTTCCTTGTATCAATTTATAAAATATAATATATAAAATATAATATAAAAAAATAATTTATTTTTGTTATGTAAACCTAGCAACATTTTTTAAAAATATCATTTTAATGTAGAAAAAAAAGGCAAATTTATGGTTTCCTCGTATCAATTTTTTTTCCCGATTGTGCCAATTTTTCGATGGTGGAGTGTACGAATCGTAATTGAATTTTGATTGCTCGCACAAGCCCCTATACTTTTCTTGCTTTAAACCTGAGCACATAAACAGCAAATAGATTTCCAGTAGATAGCTACAAATCTTATGTATGATTGCGTGTTTGGAGAGCAACCCAACATTATTTTCAAACTGGCCCCAGGATTGGATTTTGATTGACGTCTTTTACCGTCGATCCACATCTGACTTGAAGAGATCCTCATCGCATTCCCAGCATGAATTCCCTTTCCCTTCCGTCATCGCCGTGTAATACTCAACCTGAATTAAACATGTGCGATTCAATATTCATTTCAAGTGGTATTTTGGAGCACCAGTTGCGTATGCGATCGTATCCCACACGGGACTCTCTCGCGATCACACCCAACATGTTCCCGCTGGCTCGGCTATCAGCGGGCCTTGAATTATTCGTGGCGATCTCGTGTAACGACAATGGCGGCAGATGTTCAAACCACACCGCCGTTCCCTTCGGGGTCGGCGTAATCCGTGTTGTCGAGAAAAGTTTGAGGAGGTCATCATTAGAATACCGATGTGCAAAAACGTCGTTTTTTAGTTGTAGTTTTTTTTTTTTTGGGTGTATTTGCTTTAGGGCAAAGCAAGGCTGAGGATTCATCTGCATGACACAATTCGATGAGGTTCATCGATTGGCCCTGCATGGCCCCGGGCCGAGTGAGGTTAGACCAAGGATACCTGCGGCTTTATATCCTGCCTGACTCGTTGTGCGTTTTAGGCAGCAGCGACACGGATGATAAAGCCTCAGCTGTCCACTCATAACGATAGTTCGGAGTGGATATTATAGCTATGCAGCATTTTATTGTATATTTTCTTAAAGTTTGAGATATTTAAATATATGTGGGGCCATTAGTGGTTTTTGAGACACTTGAATGGACATTCATACTCACCCACCTTGTTATTTTTTTAATTACTTTATTATGTTTCTGAACACCGTATATGCAAATAGTACTGTATGGTATCAGTGGCGAATATTTGGGGATTTCAATAAGGCACCTGGGACAACGACAGGGGTCCTCAGTACCCGGAAGTAGTTGACAGCGAGCGGGAGTTTCGCCGGGTCGTGACTGTAACTGCCGCTGTTGGTTGTGTTTCAGGTGAGTAAATGTTTTGAAAAGATACTGCTAGTAGTCTGAGCTAATTATTGATTGATAATATGATACATACGGTTACGGTTGTACAATGTATAATTTTGCGTATAACATGGACAGTGTGTGATGTTTGTAACGTATTCTCAGTACCCGGAAGTAGTTGACAGTGAGCGGGAGTTTCGCCGGGTCGTGACTGTATTTTGTAAATGTATTATTTTAACAACAAACTCTGCATGCGTGGAGTGATTCGCGTTCATGCGTGCGACATATAGATATATATTGTACTCTTAACATAATGCAGCTTAATCTAATATTTATACTGCAGTCCCCCATGTTGAATCGATGCGCTAAAGGGTCAGGTGACGACCAATCACGGCTCAGCTTGTCAACGTCACATGAGCCGTGATTGGCTGTTACCATTTTCAGTAGACGGCAGGTAGTGAAATGCTTTTTTTAAAGGTCAATTAATCAAACTTTTGTTGCCGGAACAGGTTCAATAAAGTAGCCCTTTAATGTTCTGTGAATGATAGAGAGCCCGGCTAATTCCTGGAAATGTATCACTTGAATGTTTTCTTGTGTGAGACCAGACCTTTGACCGAATCATTCGCGCCTATGTTGTTTCCAGCCGAGTCTTCCACTCCAATTTTGATTAATCAGTTCCGCACTATCGAAAAAATTCAGCTACTGCTGTGCAGTTTTTTTTCTTCTTCTCACTGCTTGAAAAGTTGAGAGTTGAAATTGGCAAAAGCCTCCTATCATAAGTCACAGTTCCAGCTGAAATGACCACGAGGTGCTCCAGTAATCTTTCATTTTCCTTTTGATAGAGGGGAGGGGAAAAAAAAGTCCAAGCCTTAATCAAATCTAGTTGTGAAATCCAATTTGGGATGCGAGCTTTCCCAGCACGCCACATATTACAGGTGACAAACCGTATAAAACTCCCCACTTAGCACGGTATCGCGAGGTGTCAACGCCGCCGAGCGCGCCGTAAATTTGCGGATGCGCACAAATGCAAAAACGAGCACGCTCGTCAATCTGCCGCGCGGCGCGACATATGCAGCCGTCACATCGCATCAACATGCAACCTAAAGCGTTGCATTTGTGCATCAGTCACTCGCACCACAATGGCATCGTATCCCTGACTCGGAACCTCTTTGGGAAAAAATCACTCGGCGCGGCCGCAAAGCAATTCTAAACACATTTCCGCAACACGTTCCGCCACGCTGCAAACTGTTACATCCATCACGCCGGCCAAATAAGATGTATTGGCCCAACACGTACAGTGAGGGGTGTGTTCGTGCGCTCGTGCATCTTTTGCCTCCTCCATATTTCAGCTCATCCCATGTCGAACGGATCCGTGCCTCAATGCCCAGATATATTTTTAATGACATAAGGCCATGAATTAAACATCTCCTCTCATTCCTTCCCTGTCTCTTTGGGAGAGCTTGAGGTTGTGGATCATAGCAAAAGATCGTGTCACTTGGAGACTCAGCACATCGTCGTAAAAGGGCGAAAAGTGGTTGCATGCATGTGAAAGCAACATAAATGTCAATTAGGACATGAAAGCGTGTTTAAACGAAACATGGTGCTAGCTTAATGCTAACATGCCATGTTAAAGGTGGGCTGGCAAGCAACTTAACATAATTAGCATATTTTATATTTTTTGGAAATTATTAGCTTTAAAATATACATAATAAATTAAAGATTTTTACTCAATTTATATGTGTACAGTGTCAGCGTTGGACGTCTTCCAAATAAGTTAGCTTCTACGCTTCATATTGATATACACTACCCGCCAAAGCGACACTAATGTATTCTCACTGACGGCCAAAGTCCTACGAGCACATTTGAGTCGTCTTCGCCAACAAAAGCGAGATTGACCGACAGACCGCTCCCATGACAGACATCATCTTATTATCCCCATCGCAAGACTGACAGATGGACTGAGAGTGACTGACAGAAATCACCGAAAAGTCAGAAAGTCATCTGTCTTAAGGCCAGACGAGGCGAGATGGGGAGGGATGATGACACAGCGGCGGAGGCTTACGGGATGCTTCGGGAGATTTTGGTTTGTTTTTTTTCGTTGTTTGTCTTCCTTGAATTTTAAAGGCTCTCTGTGTTGTTTAAAAAGTTGCGCCCCAAGCTTCGCTTCTTCCGCAGGCGTTTGTCAGAGTGATGTGCGATTGGAAATTGCTGAAATATTACTCGTCATTCAACGTGATTTTTTTATTCTTCTAATTTATCTCGACAGACTCCTCAAACAAAACCGTTTCAGTCCGAAAAAATGCCCTCAGTTTTATGCTCCCTCATTGAGCATCAGATTGGCACTCGCCAGACGATTAGCTCGTTAGCTATAACTTCTTGCGCAACCCTATCTGACCGATTGACTTCCAAATTTGCTGACGTGTCAGACTTGAGCCACTTAACAGCACTCATTAAAAGCTGACTCATGAGTCTTTTTTAACAAAGATTTGAAAGCCCTAAAGTGAACTCATCCGACTGACAAGATGACATAGGAGCGAACTCTCTTGCTGTTGAAGGCCACAACATTAGGTGCACCTTCACAGTCCTAACTGCTGTGCTTAAACTATTTTAAATGCAATTTTCAAACGCCGTAGATAGGCTACCAAAATTAGTATTGATGCTAATAAGGCGAACTCTAAACTTAGCGTCCTAGCATAGTCCTACTTTAACGTATTCTGAAAACAAAGGAAATAAATAAAAATAATTCTGCTTTTCCACGCTGACTTCCATCAAATGTTCCTTCAGGCGATCACCCGCCCGTTTGATAAGGTGTCACTCGAAGGTCGACAGCTAACAAGTAGTTGAGAGAATTGTTAGCGACGCCGCGGGTGGGGAACACCCGACAATGCATGTTTTTACCCTTCTTAAGTTAAAACATTTTGCTGGTTCTGTGATCTTTTTTTTTCTAAGCGCCACATGAAACATGAGCGTTAAGAAAGCAGCGCCACGCTCCAAATGTGTGACGGGGAAAGAAGGTTGTTAGGAAGATGCGAATGGAAGAGAGGAGGTGAGAATTGGTGTGAATGACATATAGCGAGAGCGGGAACAACACTGTTAGCATGTTGAGCGGAGGCCTCGTTCGAAATATTGTCGACATGACTTTTATTCGGATTCACTTGTCAACTTGTCTTTCAAAAGTTTTGCTCAAAGCAACCAATCAGAGGGCAGAAGACAGCTCCGATTTTTAAATTTGACTTTGAAAAATCCCGTCTGTTCCTAATTTAATGGAAGTTACACCATATACTTTGGGATATTTTGGACATATTGCGAAACATTTTGCCTGTAAATTATATTTTTAAGAGATTCATTGTATTCATTATACAATCGATTCATCGGTTATTAATCAGAATCGACGTGTCGCTACTCCATTTGCAAAGCCAATCAACACCTCCCACACAAATACTTGCAACCAATTTATCACATTAGTTCTCTCTCCGAAATGCACGGCGGCTGGCGAGGGCTCTGAGGACAGAATGACACAAGACACCCGCGGGGGACAGAGGTGTAAATAAGCCGGGCGACGAATAAAAGCAGGACGTGATGGCGGGGGAACAAGCGAGTGAAGATGAAAAAGCCGGGAGGGAGGGGTCGGTGGCGTTGAGGTCACGTTTGATGCGCAGGATGTTTTTAGATTAGCGGCGAGCAAATATCTTCCCGCCATACTACATCAGATGACTTTTTAATTAGCAATATGAAGCGATTCATGTGCGCCGCGGCTTTATAGCTACAACGGCGGATAAACTGAGCACAATGGGAAAAGGTCGTCTGGTTCCGAAAAGCCAGCTGGCTACAGGTTGACTCTCCATCTTTCCCTGAATGACACCGAAATAATAATTGGCAAAAGTGGCATTCATGTGTTGTGAGGGAAAATGTCAGCGGTTATTAATTAAACACTCGTACGGAGACGCACAAATGAGCTAGGAATTTGCCCCGGAATAAATTCAGCAATAATATTCCCCCTCAAAAACAAGCTCATATATAGTTTTTTTTTTTTTTTTTTTTTGCTCAACTGAGTGTCATCCCATTTGTCACATCGCCCAACGCCATTTGCACGTCTTTTTCTCACCTCATCTGTCTTCATTTTTTTTTTTGACTTCTGCATATTTCATTCAAGTATCCTCGCTGACATTTATCCCCCTGTATGTCCTCTGTCAAGCTCTCTCAATTACTGCTTAGCTTCCACATCCCACCTTTTCTTTTGTCAAATCTTTCATCTCCCCTTCACTGAACCCTGAGAAAAAAAGCCCCGCCCCCTCCTGACTAACTACCACCACTTCCACCTCACGATCTCAAGCTCTCCCCACTTTGCTTTCATTTCCGTCGCCCTCTAGTGGTCGTTTTATTTGCTCTTGGACGGGTTGCGACTGTTAAGTGACTTGTGTTGCTTTGTATTCCGTTCCACTCGCTTGTTTAATATTCGGCCTTGGCAGAGGTCTGGCGTGCTTCTCGCTAATGACTCAAAAATGGCCTCAACGTACATAAATGTAATTACTTTGTTATTTTTCAGCAGTCTATAAAGCTTCACGCACAATAAAATTTGTAAGCCACCTGAGCGGTTTTATCTGCCGACTAAAATGGAATTGACGCCTTTGTGTGCCACGGGATGAACGTGAAATAATCCTTCGATGAACTGTGATGATTTAAAAAAAAAAAAACGTAGCTTGTCATCATGTAGTGCGCAAGGGGCTGCGTCAATTGTTGCATTGGGCAAAAAAAATGGCTTCCCCGGTGCATGCCTGCCTAAAAATAAAATGATAGCCTCGAGAGAACCCGGAGCACACAACGAGGCCCGTCCTCCCACAGCCTTGACGGCGTTCTCCCCAGCGGCTCGGGCGAAGCGTCCATATTGCCACCGTCGCTCGCTTTAATGAAGCCCAGCTGCTGTTGCGAAACGCCACACGCCCGCAACACTTTTGCCCTCTTTAAAGGCACGGCGAGAAAAGTTCGGTACGCAACGGCAATCGATGGAGCGGCCGCCGACGTCCTAATTTTAATCATGACCTTGATAGATTCCCACTTTTTACATTTCAGCTCAGTAGCACGATTTGCTTTCAAGGCTTGGTTTTATCAAGGCCTTTTTGGAAGCCGGGGAGGGCAAACAGCGAGCGAGCAATCGCGCTCCGTGCTAACGCTCAAATTGGCGGGTTTAAAGCTCCAGCTGTGTACGTGTCCTTTCGGGGATGAAGGGCAGCCCTCAACTGCGGCCGTGGAAAGCTGCAAAATGTTGAATCAAAGTCGACTTTTTTGGAGGGGGGGCTTGCTTTTGATGCAGATTTACGCAACATCTTAACAAGTGAAAACATCTGATGAAGTAAATAAATAGCCGCTGTTGTTGGCTAGTAAACGCAGTGGCGGTGCTAGAATTTTTTTTTCCTGACCGGGTGGCCAAGGATATCTCGGGGGGGTTAAAAAAATGTTTTTAAACATAAAATCGTCAAAATTTCTTTTTAAACCCCTCATTATACATTCCTATGGTGGAAATGTGGTGAAAAAATCTTGTAAAGATTTTAAAAAATACCCCAAAATCTGGCCTGGCACCTGGGGCAGTGCCCCCCCTCGCTCAGCCAGTGAGCACACAAATTTCAATGACGATTCTTTCACGATTTGTCTTTATAGATTCTAATATTACGTCAAATCAAGTTATTTTTAGAGCACTTTTTAAAAATTGCGGTTTTCAGCTGGATGCTCCCTTTACAATGGAGTTTTATTCCGTTTACAAACTGGGCTTCTTCAACTAAAATATGTCCAAATCCATCTTGTATCGGTCCCGTTTTGTGATAAATGAGGCTCCATAACAATCTGACTCTGAGCACCGATGAATAATTCTCCTGACACTTACTTGTGTGTATAATCTATTTTCCATCAGCAAAGCGGCACTGCAAGTCTTTCGGTTCCTTTACGAATTCATGACATTTGCGGCGGCGGTCGCACACCAGGGCACCAGACAGATGCGGCAGCGCCGTCGCGCATGGATGGCGGCAGGTGTCAAGTGCTCACGTCCATGCCCCGCCTCCACACACATGAACGCACGCATGTCTTGGCGCGCACACACTTTTAGAGCGATGCATAAAGTGACAATGGAGTGGTGTCAGAAAGCACTTTTGTTTCACGGCGGGGAAAAACAAAAGTAAAATGTGAAGCCGCAGGTGGGCGCCTTGGATCGAGAATCGAGCGTGGTCACAGTCGGAATGATGTGCGATTGTTTGCTCTACATATGATTCACTTCATCTCCCTCTCGTGACCTTTTTTTTTGCTCAGCAGCAGGTGGAGATTCATCACCTCGGTCATAAATTGCTTGCAGATAAGAGCAGTTTTTAATAAGGTTCCTCTTGAAATTCAAATTGACCCAAGCGATGAGTTGCTATCACAGCTCCGCGCAACGCCTAGCATGTAGCCCCCCCTCGCCCCCACGGCTGCATGACGCCTTCAATTTTAGCCGGTGCCTCGCCACCCGTGTGCTGACATCGAGGAGAATGTCACACGATTTGTGCTATTTATTTATACACGCAGCGCGGTGCCCGATACCCTCGGCTAATTGGCAGTTAATTGAGGGGAATGCTATCCAGTAAAAATGTGATTAAGATTACGAAACTTAAATTAAATTAGAGTATCCAGGCAAATTTGAATTTAGAGTTGTGTGCCATAACATGCAGAGCGTCGTAAGAAATGCAGCGTGATTATAAGCCGAGAAAAGCGGTTTATAATTACCGCGGCATGTACAAGTATGCTAATTTCCAGAAGGCCATCTGTGGCATTTCGGAGCAAATGTTAACATTACGATAGCAGGATTTAATATTTCAAACTTTATTTTGTCGAACTCCGCGCTGTTTAAAGTTTCAATGTCAAATTCCGTACGTACATAAACGTATTTTTATCGTTTTAATAGATAGCCGCTCTGCTAGCAGTGCCATGAATAAAACTAACCACAGATGCGTCCCAAAATGTCATGTACGTGGTATAAAAAGTAAATTTCATACATTTTCAGAGTTTAAAAAATGGGTAATAATAAAAACCTGTTGACCAGTGTAAAAGCCATTGTGAGAAAACCAGTGTTGCAAAACTAGCAGTGGCTAGCTACCATTTAAGCTAGTAGCATAACATCTAACACAACACTAGTATCAAGAATACATTAAGAGATATTAAATAAATAAATGTATTAGTTTTAAAGAAAATATGAATAATTATATCAACCAAGAAACCATTTTATTTGATGTAGTGAGAAGTTGAGTGTTGCCAAGCTAGCAACGCTAATAGCAGACCCCAAAGTGAGTATTAGTAGTCGTCATGATGGTTAATTAATAGTCAGCTTGGTGCTTTTAATACGGAGATTTGAAAAAGAATTTGTAATCCGGTTCATATGAAGGGCGCCTCCAGTAACATTGGAGGTGAACCCGAGCACTGGTGTGCATTTCAAAAGCGACTTTGTCTCAGCATTGCTTCATGCTTTTTCCCTCTCATCACTGTCACTTGTGTTGATTTTCACGCTGGTTGCATCCTCCCGTCCCGATCTTTGATTGCATTTCGGCATTGGCAATAATTACACCTGTAAATCCGTCCGTCACTCGCTCTTCTTTTCTTGTTTCCTTTTTGGCTCTTATTAAAAAGCTGTCCTTTTGTTATTGTCTTCTGTTGTTTGTCTTTCCTCTCCAGGTAGCCCCCCCCCCACCTTACCCAATTTTCATCCTTCATCCTTGCGTATTTGCTTGTCAACATTTTTTTTTTTTTTCTTTTAAACTCAACGCTTCCTGTGATGTTAGGTGCAACGGCGGGGCACGCCAATGTTGTTTTGCGGCAAATAAAAGCAGCGGAGAAAATGAGCGAGTGCAAAGTCAATGCCGTGCGTTCTCAGCTCGCAATCAATATGTTATATCGTCGCATTATTTAATTTGACCTGTCTTTGGATAAAAGCCTGCCGCTGTAAACAACGCTTAACAAGCTTTTGAAATACTGTAAGGTTGCGGTCATAAATAAGGAGTAATGGGAACGACTTGTGTGTGGTATTGATCAATATCGGCCGTCTATTAGCTTGATTTAGCTTGCAAATTTACCGCGGTTTAAAACGACCATCTGATTTTTTTTTTTTTTTTGCTTTCATCAGTCAGTAGATTTTTCTGTCGAGACAGAAAAAAGAATTCAAGATCCAAAAGTGGAGATAAAATTGTCGTCTCGTGCGACACGTGGGGACTTTTGTGCCCCCGCAGTGTGTGGAGGTCCCCCTCTTCCCAATTAGACCCTGAACCCCGACTTGGCCTGTCCAATGCCCGCGTCACATTCGCGGCAATTAAAAGCAACAGCAGGTGAGCCCGTCCGCCATCTTGGAACTCGGCGTGCCAATTAAAATTTAAAAAGACGGATGCTTGACTCCTGGCTGTCAAATTTGTAAATTCAGCCAATGTTTCCCTTTTTTTGCTACAGTATTGATTTGTAAGCTGTAGCTGAAAGTCCTGACCCGGCTGCCAAATACATCAAATTTACCGTCGGCAAATAATAAATTCCGAATGTAAATCATCGTGATGAGCCAGCTGGCACTTTCACATGACACTGGGTGTGTTTTAATGTAAAGCGAGTCTGAGATTCGGTCGGGTTAATTAGTTCCCGACCCGGGTGATCAATCAGGGTCTCGCTCGCGCGATGGGCACGACAGCTCCATTACCGCAAGACACACATGTATTGTGCACACGTGCGCACCGTGATCATACGTAATTATTATCATATAAATCACTGCCCTTCTTTCTTTCCAAAGAGCAAATTCGGACCTCAAATTTTTTCGGTATCACCGGACCCTGGCAAAAAGGGATTTGAAAAAGGTCGCTGAAGAAAGGAGACAGAATGCAGTGTGCTGACATTTCTCACTATGGTACCGCAACACCACTAGAGACAAACTTTTTTTTTTTTTTTTTTGGATGAATTGAACTCGAGGAAATCAGACTAGTGTGACCATGTTGTACAAAACTTGCCCTTTCAGCCAGCACTGAGCTTTTTTTTTTTTCTTCAAGGTATATAAATGCAAAGGAGTGACTCCAGCGCTAATTGAAACTCCCTTTTAAGCAGTGCATCCTTTTTCACGCTGTATCATACACACACACACACATTCATTAGAGCAAATGGAATTATAGGAGGATTGGAAGTGTAATCTCCTTCCCCGGCGGTGTGGGTGAACCAAGCCATTAATTTCCTCGCCGCTAATTCCCAACGCCTCTCATTTTGGAGGCGAAACTTACATCTCGCGCCACATTGGCGACCCAGGATTCGAAATTCAGCTGTGCTGTAATTGCGCTGTAAAGTGACTTGTTGGCGAATTGGAGTGTTTTTCTGACAAATTTGATTTTTTCAGTGCAGCCAGAAGCGGCGCTAGAGGGGGGGCCACAGGGGCATAGGCCTCCTCAAAATATACTTGGACCCCCTTCAGTCGACTTTTTCATGGTTTTTTTTATTTTTCCCTTTTCTACATTTCCATCTGTAGGGAAAATACATCAAATATTATTATTTTTTTAAAGAATTTCCTCGCTCCACCAGTGAGTGCGTGGTTTGCATGATTATGAAATGTCTAACAGGTGCATGAAAATAAAGCACGGCCGATTTGCATACTTCTCCATTCTCTGCACATTTGTAGAATCTAAAATAAACAAAAGATCAAAGTGGAGAGTTTGCACAGGTCAGTCGGTCGCGTTTGCCCCGCTCTCGTAAACAGATAAATATCGCATTTCCTCGCCGCCGTGCCTTTTTATTTCCTCTTTGAAATGGAGATGTGTCTATTTGCAACGAGAGCGAGAGGATAAGCGAAAATGCTCATTAACTTACATGAGCGCGCACGCGTTGTTTCGCCAATTGTTTTGAGTTTTGGGTTATTTGCCATCTGTGGCCTCCATGAATTATGCATAGGCTGTCACTGCAACGATATCGCGCTTAAAAAAAAAAAAAAATTCATACAGAGAAAATAACCACAAAAATTATCGTCATTTGTGTTGGAACAGGAAGAAGCAGAAAGCACGCTGGACGTGTCACAAAAAAAAAAAGTCACACGAGGTATTGGCGACCTTTAAAAAATGCCAACGTGCAGATGCAAAGTGGCAGCCGCTTCACATAAAAGGGAATCAAGGCATTTGAAAATCAAACACGCACACACACACACACACACACACGTCCATGTTTAATTGCTTACCGTCATCCTGATCCCGATTCGGCTGCGCTCAGCACTTCTGATGTGCGTTTGACAGACAGCTGACACTTTAATGTATGTTTGCCGAAACTTTGTAACGAATGCTAATGAGACGTCTATTTAGCGTGCGTGGCGGCCAGCACAGCCCTTGATGGTGGGAAAATCAATCTACCTGTCAGCCTCTCACACATACCTATGTGTGAGAGTCCATCAGCTCTAAAGACGTGTTCTGGTTCAACCCGGTACTCATTTTTTCTCCTGCTCTCTCTCTCTCGCCACCGTCTTTAGATCCCCCAGATCAGCTACGCCTCCACGGCCCCCGAGCTGAGCGACAACACCCGCTACGACTTCTTCTCCCGCGTGGTCCCGCCGGACTCCTACCAGGCACAGGCCATGATGGACATTGTGACAGCCATGGAGTGGAACTATGTGTCCACGTTGGCCTCTGAGGGAAACTACGGCGAAAGCGGCGTGGAGGCCTTCGTCCAGATCTCACGGGAAACCGGTAAGGAACCAGATTATTTTTTATTGAATTTTTGGGAATAGATTTTGGGCTGTGGTAAGGCGCACTTTTTTTGATTGAAACCAGAATTGTTGGAAAGTTTAGCTTCGAAGATCACCTCAGATGCGTTGGGTGGTTTTCTACATTTCAAGTCTTAACCAAAGCCTCCTTTGATGTCGAACCGGTAGCACTTGAAAAAAAAAAAAATTTGATATCAAATGCGTATTTATCTGTGATGTTGCGTCTCAAAGGTGAGTAAAAAGGAAGGGAAATGCCAACATGTGGTTTTATTCTCCGTCTCTTTTCATCTCCGAGCCTCCCAACCTGAAATAGACGCGGAAGTAAACAAATACAATCTAGGCCACTTGCATTTGTATCGAAGTGCCCCCCCCCCCCTCCCTCCCCCAAGCGGTGTCTGTGCATTCGGCTCTTTCATATTTGCTCACAGATTTATTTAAAAGCATCTTAGCAATGAATGGCTACAACGAAGTGTGCGGCGTTAAGAGTCAATTCACAATCACGCCCGGATTAAGCGAGAGAGCAAGTGGTGAGGCGAGAGAGCAAGCTAAATGCATGAGAGTAAACGAGACCGGAATCTGTCGAGACGCCGCCTCGCATCAACTCGCGAAACGCGCCGAGTGATATTGACGGATGCGAAATGGGCCCCGGCTTCCTTGTCTTATTGCGAAACATCACTTTGGGCAAATATTTACTGACTGACGGGCCTGAAAACCATCTCGCTCCCCCCCCCAACCTTTTTTCGAGCGTCCATTTCCGACTCTTCTGTGTGCATGTTTGGAGCCGGCTCGCCTCGGGGCTGCGAGCTGCGGCAGTCAGCACATCGATGTTTACCGCGGTGTCACATCACCGTGTGTGTGTTGGAGACGAGTCAGCAGATAGTGCGCTCGCTCTCTTGCCCTCCGAGTGTGTGTGTGTGTGTGTGTGGGTGCGCGGCATGCTGTGACAGCAGTCGCTTGTGTACACATGTGAGCACGTAAGACGATGTCAGGGCCCGAACAGCTAACAATGGCCAGGTGGTGATTGAAACAAAATTCAGGCGCTAAGTAGAGGCGGAGTTTCGTGGACCGCTTGTCATTTTTTGGGTGAACCGCCGGGAATTTCTCTGTGATTATTTTGTGATTGCGGCGCGATGATTACAGCTCCGCATGCTAATGGCGAGGATTCATTTTAATTGGCGCACCATTGTTTACTCTCCTCCGTGAGCGTTTTTTGCATGCTAATGTCGTTAGCAGGCCGCGAACGAGCGGGGCCTAAAGGTGGCCGAGGCGGTGGTTTATCGTCGTCATGACGATCGGAAGGATGCCGCTGCGTCCCGAGCGGGATATGTCCTACTTCCGTGTGCCGCCGCCGCCGCCGAGCTCGGCTCCCCGGAGGAGAGAAAAAGTTTGCCGCAGCTAATTTTTCAGTCCACATGACAGTCAGCAAAAAAAATTTTTGCGTTTAAAAATGACTGCTGTAGGCGCAAACTAAAAATAGCTTTTTTTTTTTTTCTTGATGTTGGAGCATCCTGGATCCTCATGTTGAAGCTGAATTCGTTCCTGATGAATGTAATCTGGATCGGATCCAGTTTCTAGAAGAGGAATAGATTCTGGAACAGGATGTAACTCGACCCGCGTTTTAGCTATGGAGATGTATCACGGCCGTCGACGGAGTCGGCAGTTGACAAACGCGCAAGCCTTGGCAGAGGTCTGAACTCTCCCGCCGCTTTTGCAATTTAAGGTCTTCGGAAAGCTTTACAACATTGCAGCCAAACTTCTGTCACCTGCGTAGATTAGATGCTTTTGCCTCCCTTTCCTCCCCACTCAAGACCTAATAAAACTCCACGCCAAACCATGAAAAACGGACTTTGTTTCTTTCCGAAGCGCTCGTATATATCCAAGGTGGCGCTTTTGCGTCCCGTTTCCGTCAACGGTGTCGCTTTGCACTTCAAAGCGGTGATAATTCACTTCCCCATCTGTGATATGCGGTCGGATTTCTTGAACGGTACAGGAGGGCTTATCTCTGGCGGGGGGAGAAGGCCAGCGAGTTTCAATCCGCAGTGGAGCGGAGCTTTTCCGCTGTGTTGCCGTCTGATTTTATTGCTCAGCAAAAGATGCAGGTGTTCTCGCTCCGAGGGGGAGCCCCTCCCCCTCCTGCTGAGGGAATTGCTAAATACGCCACACGGAAAGCTAAAACGCGCTTCAAATAACAGAAATGCTTTCAAACGAGCCGTGACCTACTCTTGCCTCTATGACCCACATAGACAAAGTAAAGGCCAGCCGTCGACGACGAAAGCAAGAAAATGAGAGTGTAATTAATCATTTATGTCCCGATTCGTTTAATTAGTTCTCAGGCTCTGAACTGATGTGCCGCCTTTTCCACCACGCTTTGCAGGAGCTTCTGGTCTTTAGTTTCGGGCCAGTTTCACTCTATAATCAAATCTGAGAGATAAAACAAATAATACATATAAACATAAGTACATTAAAAAAAAAACAAAAAAAAATTACAAATATTATTTTAAAAAGTATGTATCGTATATAAATAAGATATATAATAAGTGTAAATGATAAAAAATAAGAAAAGAAATTAAAACCATTATTTACATTTTTTAAAAATTATTATATATATATATATATATAGTTTTGATTTATTTGTTTTTCTTTCTTTTTTATCGTTTCTTGTAATTGGGAAAAAAATGAAAAAATTACAAATATTATTTAAAAAAATATGTACAGTATATAAATAATATATATGATAAATATAAATGATAAAAAATAAGAAAAAAAATTTAAAAACACTATTTACTGTTTTTAAAATTATTATATATATAGTTTTTATTTATTTATCTGTTTTTCTTTTTTTTCTATCGTTTCTTGTAATTGAAAGTCACCAAGGACAAAGGTTCTTGGTACTGCAGGGAATGCCTTTCGCCCCCTAATGCGACTAATGGCCCTAGCGCGGAGATGTCACCTTAACCTCGAGGTCTGTGAATCAGTTTGTCCAGCCTGTGTCTGGAGATTTCTTTTTAAATGGCTGCTGGAGAAACACACCTGCGCACCAGCTGCCCAAACTCAAGTCTTGGCACTTTTGTCTATTTACCCATCTTGTTGTCTCGGCCGTTTTAACCATTTTTCAGCCAATCCGCTAGTGATGCTAACGATACTCAATTGTGCACATTTTGACGCTTAGATCACGATGCTTTTGATAAAAAAACGTTCCCTTGATTCTCAAGGATGCGCAACTTTGTCCCTCGGGTCAATTTAGCTCCCCGCTTCATGTCCTTCATTAGACTCATTAGAAACGTTCGACTTTTCATCGAGGCCCGCATCGCTGAGTCACGCGCGCCCGAAGACGCTCGGAGGGGGTTTGAGCGAGTGGGTGTCGTACAAGCGTCAAGCCATCCATGTGTAACTAATTAAAGCGGCCTTGGTATTCATCTCAAGGTGAAGCTGTCTTTGGAGAACGCTCATGTGAGCCAAGGCCCACGCGCTCCGTCGAGCTCTTTGCTAGCTCATCCTTGGCATCTTGCAAAAGATTTTTGGTCCGACCTCCCTTTTTTGCAATTCCTTTCAATCCAAATCATGCTCCAAAGGTCATTAACAGACGATTGTATTAAGATAGAGGTGATGCCAGCCTTATGGTCGCCGTCTCCCAGCTGGGTGAAAGCGACATTATCCATTAGGAGTTAACAACCCTTTGTGGAATCGCATTGCCGTCTCCACAGGACATTAAAAGACGCCGATTATTACCCTCGCCACTTTTATCTCATCTCGCCCAAATTGCCAATTTCTATCACTTGGCTCAGATATGATGACCAATAGGAATTCCCCTCCGTACTGCTTTTCCTGAATTGATTTGTTCCCAGCTCAGTGAGCTTTGGTTACTGTGGTTTCATTGGCCGGACACGAAACGCTTCGGCTAAGCATTCAACTCATCGAATAAATCAATTCCTACATTGAAAACCAATAGTTGTCCAACACTGTGCGTTTTTTAAATTTTTAATCTGATTAAATATCCCCGTACCCTCGCGTGACACTCCATTTGTAGATCCTTACTCCCGGTCTTGCTGCTAATAAATCAAACGAGGCGTGCACACATCTCGTCGTTTCTCTCCAAAGATTGCAAACGCACACTCGTCCTCCGACAGGCCCCGGCTGATGGATGGCGGGCCGGCACGAGGCTGATTAGCCCGAGTGACTGGACCAGAATTACAACTCTGTCGGCACGGCGATTGCATTGTTACGTTAGCAACAAGCCGTGTCGGAAAGTCGGAACGCCGGGATGTGCGACGGGGGGATCGATGCTCTCCATCCATCTCGTCTGACTGCTCGTTTCTCTCCATCGTCATTTCCTCTCCGTCAATTCTCCGGGAGGGGAAAAAAGTTCTGAAATTAAACAGAACCGGACAAAACTGTGGCCATCACGTTCGATCCAACGCAGTCAGTTATTGACTCGGAGCTTTAAGAGTCAGCGCGAGGAACCAAAGCCGATTAATCGACTCATTGGTTTAACGACTAATTGGATCGATCTCAATCGAGCTAGATGTCAAATCAAATCTCGCAAACTAATCTGTTTATCATTAAGAAAATGTCAAGAATTCAAGATCTGCTCTTTCCCTTCCATCGGCTGCCGTTATATTTACATCGAAATGGATGTATGGGCCAATTACGCCGCTCTGCAATCCAACCTGACAAATGACGGCCGGAACATTCCGCCGCCACTTCTTCCCCCCCCCAAACTTTGACAGAGGCGCCGCTGAACCCACTAATTTGAAAGTTCGCCTATCTTTCCACGGCCAGTATGTTATTATTCAAAGCGGGAAAGTGTAATTTACACAGCATCGTACGTGGCTCCGTCGCTTGCATTTTCCCCTGGCTTCTCTTAACGCTGTTTTCAGGGCTTCTTATTAGATTTGCAGCCTCGTTAATCTCCCATTGTCTCGACTGGATTCTCATTTTTTTGACAAATGCGTCATCCTCCACCCCTCGTTCTCAGCCAGGACCTCGGCGGTATTATCCAAGGTCTTAATCTGCCGCTGCCAGCCACTCGTTTCAAGCACACACGTCAAAGTTTCTTAAATGGAAAATTTTCGGAACTAAATTCGGGCTGCCGGGCTGTCTTTATTCAGCTGACAGATGCCCGACCAAAGTGAGTAAATTTAGATGGACGTTCAATAAAACGTTGACATTACACATGCATTGATTTTTATTTATTTTTTAATACCTCACCCCATCACACATAATGTATTTAGTCATTACTTTGACCGTGTTGCCATGGCAGCGCAGGCAGAGCGGGGAGGGGAAGAAGAAAGTTTCCACCAGTAGTTGGACTTGTTCTGTTTATTCTTTGTTGCGTCTGAGCGACTTTCTTCTCCTCTTCCCACCCACGCTGCGGTCAGATGCCACCAGAGACGCCGGAACCCCCCCTAAAAAACAAAAAAAAAAAAACCCAAAAACACAACACTTTATATGCCGTCAAGCATCGGAGATTAATTTGTAACACGGAGCTTTATCGCTCACAGCAGGGCCTCGAGGGGGGGCCTCGACTCATTTGGGTCATTTCTCGAGTTTAAAGTAATTAGAGAAAAACAAGATAAGGGTAGAAAATAAGAGGAAGGGATCCGCTAGAGGCTCGACCCTATTCCAAATTCATGAGGTAGAAAATCCAAGGAAACGCAGCACCAGCAGCAACTGGCAATATGCGATTCTCGCTCGACAAGCCGTGTTCCGCCGCTTACGCGTCCGAGTTGGCGTGTGCGCCGAGCGTCTATTGGCCGTGGAGCGGCGGTCTCGAGCGCTCTCGTGCCCGCGCACGCCCGCGGCTGTTCTTCCAGCATTGCAGCATGCAGAGAACCTCTAATGAAAGAGAAAAATAGATGGCTTTTGTCTCACTCTGCACTTTTCTTGTTTGTCTCACCCTCGCTGGCTTCTGGAAGTTTTTACCGCCAAGAGCAATACTTTTTTATTTTTTTATTTCTTATTTTCAATCCATGCGGTTTAGGATTCAGCCGTAAATTTGAACGGCATTTATTGAATATTGCTCATTACCGCAACCGGGAAATGCATTTAGTGGAGTTTTAATGATATATTTTTTAGCGAGCGTGTGCGTCGTGGAAAATGCAAAACCCCCGCAGCGGAATGCGGGAATGAGTAACAGGCAGCTGATCATCGAAGCAGAAGGAATTTAATACCTGGGAACAGCCGGAGTTGGAGATCAGGCTCTTTTCTGACTCACAACGCCTGGTAGAAAAAAAAAAAAAAAGAAAACATTTAACTGCCGGAATTATGAAGCGAATGATGAAGTCGCAGATATAATTCTTTTATTTATTTTTTTTACTAGTCAGTTCTTTCTTTAGCAGAAAATCAATGCCAGGCTCATTATTTCGTAGATTACATCTGGAATATGTCCCGTTTCAACCTCGAGGCGGGTATACAAAATGGCCGCCCCAGTGGATTTTTATAGACCGAATTCCAGCTGTGAGGAATGAAAAAAAAAAAACGAACCGATCCATACTTGGTTTTGACAAGTTGTCAGTCGGTTATTTCCCGCCGAGCGATACCAACAAAGAAGAACGAGATCCTATTCTGCGGCTATTCATTGACTCTTAGCGGGATGGCGCCGAGGCAGCCTGTTAAATTGAAGAAGTCAACTGTGATTTTTATTTCTTTACATAGCTTCTTATCAGAACTTTTGGAAGTTCCCTTAAAATCTCTCATTGATCTGACTTCTCTGGGCTTATATATATATATTTATATATTGCGCTGGGAACGTCAGGATCGGTTTGACTCGTCTTTGCTCACAAGAAGCCTCCCGCTAGTGAGATGAATGCACTGGAAGGCGTTTTTCTGCACAGGCAAGATTTTAAAGTTCAGCTGCGACTGAAACTTTAACATTTCTTCTTTCTGGAAATATACGCTGCAGTATTAGCTTTCGTTATTTTTGTTGTGTTATTTTCTGCAAGCCCTGTTTTGATGTCAAATCAACTTCTGAGCCGGTAATCGCGTTATGAACCTTTGCGAAATGACGTGCCCGCCCGTCACGGCAACCGCGGATGCTTTACTTTTTTAAAGCTCGGCTCCACCAAAGATAAAAATACAAAGTCGACGCGATTTACGGCGCCGTGTGGTTGTGCGAACGTCCTGATTAGCACTGTTTATAATTAGATCATTTTAAACTGTTTAAAGTCCCCGAGATGCTGTCAGGCACACTTGTATGCAAATCGTCTTGTGTCCTAGCCGTCGACTTGGAGACTCGGCAAAGAAGAGGATGAAGATTTGGAGGAGGGCCAGTTATGAATCTCTATGAACGTACGCTTTAGCGGAGTTTGAGTGCTGACTTTGAAATTTTTTGAACTGTCATCTTTACACAAAATCCCTCTCACCGTTGATTGTAGAACTTTCAGCAAAGCATCTTTGTGTTTGATTATTACGGCCATATGTTTTATAATCGTAAATAAGCGCATTAAGTTTGAGGGTAAAAAAAAAAAAAATCTCCAGTTTGGTCAAATTGAATGCTAGACTTGAAGACATCTGTTTTAAAAACTACTACATAACTTTGCTTCTGAAAAGTTTGCTTAGCTTAATGCTAAGGAGCAATGTAAAACGCCATAGCCAGGCTAACGAATAGCATCACTGTATGAAATTCCAACGGTCAAAACTGTTTGAGTGTTAAAACTATATATTTAGGGAGATAAATCCACTTATGTTATTAGATTTGACCTCATGGGCTCGAAACGGACTCCGAATGTACTCGAATTCCTGGCAGTGTAGTCAAGTCCAGAACAAACACGTGCAATTCTCCGAGTGCTTGTTTGCCTGTTTGTTTCCTCTGGCTCCAGCATGCTTGTTCAGGTATTTGCAAATTCAAAAGTCAACACTCGCATGTGCCAAGGTGCATACGCCGGCGACAAATCCCAACATCGTGATGATTAAGCCCCTTGTTCCCTGTCGAATTACACAGTTAAACCTTTATTTTCTTTCTAATTTAAATCGAAGCATGCTTGTATACATGCAGTCAATAAATGATTGAGCAGAAAAATATCGAGTGCAATGTAGTCATAAGTAATTAAAATTGGCGCCTTTTGAATGTGTTTAATTGGTAGTGTAGCTGGTTGTCCAAATGTGTGGCGCAGACAACGAGATAATCTCTCCAGAACTAGCAGCCATGGCCATGTAAAGTAGAAGATCTTTATTCCTCTCCAAGAAGCATCACTGTGCCTGGCGCTATTTATTTATTTGTTTGTTTGCCTTTGTCGTGGATGACTATAAAAATATGATTTGCTGTCTGGGTGGCAAATGCATTAGCATGAAGGCAAGGATTTTTTGGCATTAGTCAAGTTTGCCCTTCATTTGAGAGTCATTTCTGCAATCGAGAGCTCTGAAATTTGGTTACCCTCCAGGCAATTGTAGGATAGGTAAAATATGAAGAGGACCTCACTTGGGTCTAATTTTATTCACATTTTAATAATATTCACTCGAGCAAGATACTTTGGTTTTTCAACTTAACGATTTGGTCGCCTCGTTTTGGTCTGAATTTATTCACATTTTGATGATATTCACTCAAGCGAGATATTTTGTTTTTTCAACTTATCGATTTCAGAACTATTTTTGTAGTGCATACTCCGAATCAACAGGAGGCAGTCAATTTGTGATGTAAGAATTAGTTTTCCATCCAAGTAAACATAAAACAAAGACTATTAAATGTTGCATATTTAAAATAAATCCCTTGGGAACACCCTTGCTAGCTTAATGCTAACATATAATGGAGAACCCCATAGACAGGCTAGTTTGTAAGGCTCCATTCAAGCAGCAAGCTGCAAATGATCACGGTATCTCCAAACTTGCCTTTCCCCGACAACAAAAGCGAGTCGAACGTGCACTGCAGCAGTCGTGCGGCTCGCACCGCCAGCCCAATTAATCACCGACGCAGCCCCGGCATACAAAATGGCGCCTGTCTGCTCTATTATCGGCACGCTTTCCGGCGTTTGGTGTCTGATGCTGTGTGTTTTGCACTCCCGCTGTGTTTTTTTCTCCCCTCATTCAAACAAATTGAGATTGAGAAATGGAGGGAGAGCCCGGAGCAGAATGGGAAGGAGGACAGCGGGGTGGAAAGATGAGCGATGCACGCGGTAAAGAGAAATCTCATAAGCGTCTCCGCTCGCTCACTTCCTCTCGCTGTTTACCATCAGTGGAGACAGACGAGCCCCGCAGTCAATTACAGGTGCTTGTTAGACTATAAATGGAGCAAAGAAGTCATGTTGCCCTTCCGGGAGAATACAAATGTAATTTGTCGGAACACGTCGCAAACGACAACGCACTTGACTCTCGGCTCAGCTAGCCTAGCTTTCAAGTGCTTCAATTCATGTTTGTTTGGGTAAAGTTGAGTCAAAGTTGACATTTACCGTTCGTTAGTTAGCATAAGACATTAGCATTCTGTTTTTTTTTTTGTTTTTTTTATAAGCCTAGACCAAAAAAGAACCCGGAACGCATTGAACTACTTGAACATTTGCTTCAGAGCAGACCAGATAAAAAGCCCGACATCCCTTTTGATCCGTTTATGGCATTCATAATTCCTCGGAGATTTGATGCAATTCAAAAGATTCCCCACGGGGTATGTCGCAATACCTTTTTATGAGTTAAGTGCAGAGCATCCATTCAACTGCACCGCCTTTACATCTCCGGCTCGAGAGTCGGATCGGAATCAAACGGCATTACCTTTGCCTCACTTAGGCGCCATCAAAACGAGCCGAGCGATCGACTTGACTTTTTTGTTTAAATTACACCTTCAGTCTGGACTGAAGCCCAAACGAGCTTTCGTGTTCTCCTTGATTGACAGCCAGATTAGCGTCACTCCATTGATCCATCAAAACCGTTTCCCACTGTCTGACCTTGCGAACGGCTGAAAATGAAGCCACGCCAAAACTTCTTTTGATCGCTTCGGTCCGGCGTTCAACTCACATTCCGAGTCGTTTTTATGTATATGCCGCTAATTCACCGAGTTCCCCGACAAAAAAGCTTGATCAATTCAATTCTGTTCAATCAGTCCAAAGCAGATGTCGAGCGATTTAAGAGCGGCGTTGGCGCGGAATCTCATCATATTCTTCCCGAGAAGAGCGGAATGACTCACGCTTGGCGCTCTCCCGCCGCTAACACCAGGTGTGACCCAGCCTATAAATGGCACCGCCACTGGTTCCCAGCCGTAATGATTGAAAGAGACATCGAAAAGTGAAAGCAACACCTGCTCCTTTTTTTTTTTTTTCGCCTCAGCACCTCGCTTTGCCATCCTCATCACGAACGCTTCCTTTTTTTTTTTTAACCTCACAGCCGACTGTTGTTAATTCTCCGGTTCGTCGCGTGGCGAACCCCGCCCGCCCCACCCCTTCTCCAAAACACCCCCCCGCCAGGAGTGCTCGAGTCAAGTGTCCCGTGTCCTTTGCTTTATTGAAATGCCAGCGTGTCTCATGAGGTCAGCACATACGCCACACGGCGTGTACTCATCACACGGGACCCGGAGCATTCGTTTTGATGGGGTCAACAAACGTCTTCTCAACGATAAAACCTTTTGGGATACGTTCCTCCATGTGACATCATGAAGATGATTTCATTGGATCGGGAGGAAATAGGAATGGCGGTCATTATGATTTTTTCTGCTCTCAGGTACCGAGAGCCTGGTTAAAAATGAAATAAATAAATACATACACATCCCCTATGGCCATAAATAAAGGGTGATAAATAAATCATATGGTGCGGGAGAAGTGCTTACCAGGAGAAAATGGAGAAGGCGGCTCCCCTCACCGTGGCGCCGAACGCGGGGTCGACACAAAGGTCTTCATCGTCCGACAATTTGGCAGCAGGACGGGCTATGTAAACATGTTTTATTAACTCGACGGAATGCTTTTTATTCTTACACACGCGTCGATTGTTCTGAGTGCAAACTGGGAGCGCTTTGCGCCAACGGAGATAAAATCCAATTGGCCGTATTCATGGCGGCATTATTAATGTTTGGCGATGAAGGCGCCGTGCGTTAAATCATTCATACGGCACGAGCTTGGGGATTGCATCTTTTGATGATTACAAAATCAGATTAAGCTCCTAATTGGTTTCAATATATCATCAAGGCTTCAAAAACAACTGTAATTTTTTTTGTTTTTTTTAAAAATAGGCCTTGGGTCGTCGTGCTTCTTTTTTGCTAGGAGTTGTAAGCATTCTTGGTTAAAATAAAAATTTAATCAGAAATTCACCTTACTGCAGACTTTTTAAAGGTTATCATGCGCCCTGACAGTCTAAAAGCAAGCGAGTCGGTTTAATTGGACCCCTCCCTCGCTCGCTCGCTAGCGACATGTTAGCGCTGTGCACACAGACGCCTTTTCATGCTTCATCTTGTCAGACCTCGCCTGTTAATAATCATTTAATTGCCAGCAACCGCCCATCAGCTTCTTAATTGGCTTGCGCGTGTGCGCGTGTGAAGATCCAATGAATGATCCGAGCCCCGCGTCGGAAATTCCACTAAAAAGAATTGCGTTGGTCTGAATGGCGGCTAATCCGTCGACGCTACAGTTTTAACTAGCGTGGCGTGTTTCCGCGCGTGCCTGCCTTTTATCGGAGTGAAATGTTTTGTTCGGGCGTGTGTACTCATTAATAAGCATGTGCGCGTGTTGTTAGTTGGAAGCCCACTGCGACGTGCGTCTGGCCAGCCTGATTCGTTTTCAGCCAATAGCAGCTTATGTTGTCCTTTCATGGCCTTAATTACCAGCCAACAAACGTGTGTGTGTGTGTGTTATTAAATACGCGTACAGTTAATGTTCCCAGCTCTTTTCAGCTTTTGTTCGAGAGACGACGAAAAAAAAAAAAACACGACAAGCTGGCACGGAATTTGAGCGAGCTTTAGCGCATTGTTCCATGCAGATGTTTCGCACATGAGCAGCAGGTGCTCGGTTAATTATTTGATTTCCTTCATCCGTAATAATCCTCGCCCCCTCCCCTCTGTGTTCTCTGCCTCCCGCCATACAATGCCAAGCGGTTAATAATATTGATGTAAATGTCAGAGTGATGCAGCGAGGGGAAGCAAGTTACATCGGAGAGATAAATAACACTTCAACTTAAAATGACAGCGACTGTGGGAAAGGGCCCAAGAACCCGCATTCCTCCGAGCTGAGTCCGTCTTCGGCGTCATTATCGCTTCCTCCCTGGAATTTCTCGAAACCATCAGCGAAAATTGTTCTCGTGGCGACGCAAGGACAAAGCGTGTTTACTCAAACGTACGGAAATGTTTAACAGAGACAGATTTGGAGGGATGACATAAAGAGCGAAGTTGATGGTCTGTGAAGAGAAGGTTGGACGACTTTAGGGGATATTAAGCCAATCTTGGCGGACTAAACTCGAAATACCCAACGAGGGTTTTGATGCCGTCCGTCGGAAAAACAAACTGAGCCTTTAAGTAAAAAGTGAAAAGGTGGCTGACACATGACTGATGGAATTAATTTATCAAAGTATCAAAAGATAAGCTGCAACCTTTACTTGATGTCTGGGCAAGCCGTCTCTGTTATAAAGGTCACATTCCTGTCATGATTTTGTAGAAACTTGCTATGATTTTTATAAATGAGCGCAGGCCTTGGTATTTAAAGCATCACCTCACGGTCGAGATCATCTTTTCTTCGGATGCTAGCTCCAGCTTTGTTAGCCGAGATCTTGTTTACAGTTACGGATTGATTAAGACGTGTTCTTGGGTTGGCGTGGATACTTTTGATTCGGCGACTAGGGACAAAAGTTAATCTCAATCAGACTCACGAGAGCTCGGTCAATGGAGAGCCGGTCAATACCCGGAGCCGCCTCGCAATCACAACATCCAGATTTGTCGATTTTCATCCGACGAAGGGTTCGTTTGGGCTGCACCTGTTGCGCGGCTTTGCATCTCCTCCAGAGCTTTTCAACAAGCTTATGTTGCATTTTGTGCTTCGGTCCCACTTGACTGAATTGCAAAGGTAGATGGAGAGACTGAAAGACAGAAGGGCGCAGGGGTTGCGAAAAGGAGGGCGAGCAAAGCGGGCGAGAGGCTTTTTGATGCTCTGCCAATAACGCTCGGCTGCGGCGCCGCCATTGAAATTGAAATTGCGAGAGAAGAAGCGGCGGATCACACACTCCAGAGGGAGCAAAAATCCCGCCGGTGTCAAAGCCGAGACCTCTCTGCATTTCTGTCATGGCCGAGGGGAGGGATGACACGGGAGGCTCGTGAAGGAAAGAGGCACTTTAATGCAAAGGGTTGCAGAGAAGCGGTTGTTATCGTGGAGTAACCCCGCCCCCTCCCATCACCACTAAAACCCGTTTTTCATAGAAGCCCCCCCTTTGTATTCGTCCCACACGACCAGTTCCCATTCTGTTCCTTTCCTTTTGGGGCCGAGTTAAGCACCTGGCTGTTATTCTATCCTTGACACTTGAAAGGCAAAGAGGAGGGGGAAAAAAAAGACTCGGCGGGCGAAGTGTGGAGAAGATGGGGGGCGTGTCCCTTTCCGAGCAAACGTTTCGGTTAAAGTGCTGTAAATATTGTTTAGCCCATTTGCGTCTCCTTTATGGGCTCTTTGTGCCTGCTCGCTTCAGCAGCTGGTGAGTCAGGCTGTGCAAAGCCGAGCCCCTTTTTTTTTTTTTTTTTTTTTTTTTTTGCGAGGCATTGGGTTCGCAACAATCCTGATACGCACTTTTTGATCCGCTCCCACTCGACGAATTGTATGGCGTCTACTATCAAACGTTTGCAGAATCGATTATTCTATTATTAATCGAATAATCGGATACGATTTTATTTGTTAAAAATATTTTCCCCCGATTAGCAAATCAATTGTTTGTAGAATCGATTATTCAATTATTATATTATTATTATATTGTTATTATTATTAATCGAATAATCGGATGCAATTTTATTTAAAAATATTTTCCCCTGATTACTATTTATTAACCAATTATTTTTGTTTTTAGTATAATTATTTGAACACTCTTTAGCCATTAAAAAAATTGCTCCTAACAATGACACGATTGTTAAAATGACCTAGCTTAAGGCTAACGCTAACATAGGCAGCCATTAACATTTACGTGCCTGCGTTTAAAACAAGCAAGGAGTCCGGGAAGGAAACTAAGTGTCAAAGTAAGATGCTTTGTCATTTCTACTGCTCTCAGGTGGCGAGGAACCACTTTAGCTTGTCGTTTGGTGAATCAGCCAAGACACTAACTTGCTCCCGCTGCCCCGTTCACAGGAAAACACGAAAAAGCTAAGCCAATTACTCCGCAGCTCCATTTTCATTGGCTAACGTCTTTGAGCTTTGACTCCAGACTGCCGTTTCGTCGCCATTAAGCGGCGGCGGGCTTAACTACTAAATAGCGCTTCCAAATCCTGAACTAAACCTTCCCAGACTTTGCGGCTCAGGTTTATTTGCAATCACATAAATGAAATTGCCGCCATTGGGGGAAGAACGCCGCAATGAAAAAGATTGCAAGCCGGGGTCCCTAAATGCATAGTCGAGGCGATGTGTTCATAAATCTCCCTCGCCTGCCCCGGTGGGCGTGTTGCGCCGGGCTAATCAGCTCGCTAGCACGTGCGCCTGTCTTCCCCTTGTTAGCTTTGATAGCTGTTATGGATCTGCCTCATAATCTTTTACTGGAGCCGGCCTCATCGGCGAGTCGGCCCGCCAAGCGATCGGGAGGAACCGATTGCTATTCCCGACGCCCTGGGGAGGTGGGGCGGAGGAAATATGGAGGAGTAGTAGCAGCAGCCGCGGGGAGGCCGGGGCGGCGAGACGCGCCGGCCTCTCGTGTGGGGATTGAGCGGCGCGTCGTAATAAAGGCAATGCGGCGGGGGAGATAAAAAAAAAAAAGCCAAAGAAGGGCGGATTACACGCGAGTGACAGGTGGAGTTAAAGTGTCACAAATATAGATGCAGTGATTGAAAAAAAAAAAATGGAGATGAAGCCTGTAAAACGATTGGAAGGGGCACGCCGAATTTCATCACATCTCCCCCGCAGGCTGCAATGGAGACAAATACAAGGACATTTCTAATCGTATCTCTATCTCATTAAAGCAAATTATCCTCCAAGATAGCAATCCTCTGCCTGGGATTCTTCCACCGCCATTCATAACGCTTAAGAAGCGCAGTTATCTCCCATTGTCCTATCTCCCTTAGTGATGAATCAATAAGTCATTAAAATAAATGAGCAAAGGATGAGTTCTGCCTTTGCCGGAGTTTCTTTTGTCATTGTGCGTTGGATGTCTTGGAGGAGATTTAAAGAGGCTCGAGAAGCAACCCGCGAGTCTTGATTAAGACGTTGACACGTTCAAGTGGGATGTGGGTGGGGAGAGAGACAACTCAGCTGGGTTGAAGATTGTGTTTAAAAGAATCGAGTCGTGGGAAAAAAAAGTAGCTTAGCTGAATGCTAATAAACAATCCAAAATGCAGACAGGCTAATAATGAATATCCGTTGCCAGATATTTGAACACAAATGGTGCATCAATACATGTTGACAGACAATATCACCATTCACATAAGGCATCTATTCTTTATCCTCTGCAACGAGCAACTCATCTGGCTTACTCAATCCATTTCCATTCATTTTAATAATTCCAGATGAAATTTAAGGAGTTTGAATTTGTCAGGATTATTTTTGTGTGAAATCCGATGAAATGCATTTGAAACCACCCAACACACACACACACTAGCACAGACACACAAGAGCCTTGTAAATGTTCATGTCCTCTGCTCCAAGTGCTAGAAAGGAAATAGCCACACAGTACGTGAGGATGTTATGAAGAGGTATATTGTGCGCATGTGTGTGTGTGTATGTGTGTGTCTGGGGGGCGGCTGTTGGGGGATCCAGTGTCATCCAGCTGGCTTTTAATGGCACGCCAAGAGTCGGTCTTTCCCTCCAGCAGCGCTGCCACTTTGTCCCTTCAGTTGTTTTGTGGCGTCTTTTGCTCTCCTCTTCATTGTCACTCGCCCCGCCCCTCCCTCCACGGGCGTCTCTCGCCCCCTCCTGCATTTTGCAAAATCACCGTATTCATCTCCTCGCCGATGCCATCATCCTTACTCCCCCCATTTAAATCCCTACCTGTTTCTATTCCTCCCCCACATTATTTGCTTCCCCCCCCCCACACCTCCCAAAAACCCTGCCCGCCATTTCTCCGCCTCTCTTTCCATCTTTAATCCCCGCGCACTCTTTTACCGCCAGCCTGCAGGGCTCTCCAGTGCACAATGTGAATGTTTAATGAATCCTCGTGTCTTTTACAATATCTGTCAAATCTACCTCACTCTTCCACCTGTCCTCCTCCATTTCACAGCCCCCCCCCCTCCCCTCCTTTCCTCACCCCTGACTTTATTTACTGCCCTACAGCTACCCAGCTGGTTACAAGCAATAAGAGCCGCCAGAGGGACACCTGAAGACAAAAAAAAAAGAGGGGGAAACAGTTTCCCTTTTTTTATGGGGGAATAACTCGGGAGCGAGTGGAAAGTGCAGAAATCTTGCCGCTTGATTGGGTAAATGGTAAATGTATTGAAAATATGTCAACAGAAATATGGGAACAGTCGGGCACCTGCAGCAGCAGCAGTGGCGTCCGTTCTTCTGGGAAGACAGACATTGATCCACTGTGGAAGGACTCAGGCTGCCAATAAGACTCGGAATGACTTTCTGATCAGCTTATTGATTCCGTAGGGTGCAGAATCAGCCCACTGAAATGCTGGACCCTCGCCTAATGAGCTATGGAGGGAGCCAATGTTGCCACTCTGCTGCTCTGGGTGCCGAATATTTTTTGTGTTGGACTATAATTGATTTGTAAAGTCGATTTGGAGATTTACTTTTACATTTATTATACATAGATTAAAGTTGGGCTAGTATCAATACTCGGTATTGGCCTTGTTTCAAGGTATCGGTATTTGCGGCAGCCATTTTACAATCGAACTAGAAATTGTCATTAATTGTATGCAATTTTAAGGAAAAATATTTATTTATTGTTTCAAAATACTACTGATGTTTGATGTTGAAGATTAAAAAAAAAAGTTCAAGTCGAACTTGACAGTTGGCGGGTGAAGCGCACTGGCGTGACGGCGCTAGAGCGCCTCGTTGTCACGGTGAAGCATTTCTATTCTCGTGTCAACACTTGTGGTCTGTTGACAATTCTTGTTTGTGATGTGTTAAAAAAAATTGATATTTATTTTCACTGTTAAATGGACTTTAAAGCCATCAAATGATATGTATGCCGTTGCTATGGAGCTCGCAATGTGTTGCTAGGGAGCTGAAAAGTCAGCTAATTTGCAATATTCAACTGCACCATTTCTTCTTGGGCTGATTTATTTATCTATTTATTTTCCCTTGGATGGATATTCACTTGAACATCAAATTCAAGGTTACAAAAGCAGTTTGATGTTGCCCTCATTTGCAACCTCAAAATCCCACAGAGATGAACCAGACCCTTTTTTTCTTTTTAGGTTTAGACCAGAGAGGACTTTTAATGGTTTCACTTCGGCTATTACCTTTCGAACTTGCTCTGGTGATTTTCTACCGTTATCTGACATCAGGCTGCACTTCCATATAGTATATCTCTTGCGTCAGAATAGTCTGAGCTGATTACTTTAGCGAGAATTTAAGTCGTTAGGAAAGGATCTGGAAACGAGCGCTCGGTCGTAAATTGTCTCGGAAAATTGCTCGGGTTTGTTTTTGCATCTAAATTGGATTCTTACCTCCATATAATGACAAATGCGAAATTGTTCTTTGTCTACTACGCTGATGCTCTGTTACTAAATTCACAAAAGGGCTTCGTAGAGCTCGTGTTGCGTTTCGGTAATAAGGACTCAAAATCATCGATTGTTTCTGCCCTACTGTCATTTTTTTTTTTCTTTTCTGATGGATTCAAACCGATCAGTTGCGGACACGCTGTCAAACATTTCTTCCTTTTCTTGAATGGGCCAGACGGCTTCGCCCGCGGACGTTCTGTCATCATCGTAATTGAAAGGGAAACACTTGATAGCGCCAGCCGTGTCGAGCTGTCATACGCCGGCCTCGCTCTTAATGTAATGTTAATAGAACATTAGCCTCCAGAGGAAACGCCCTCGAGGGTTGCCCCGCTGATGGAAAGTGACTCAAGTCCCTTTCTCGCGTCTTATGTGTCTATATGCTTCATTTTGATAATAAACAGTTGAGGTTTAAGAATAATTAACTCCATCTTGAAAATGTCAGCTAGCTTAATGCTAGCGTGTTAGCGAGAAACACTTTAGCCTTGCAAAGTACCTTCAAACAAATTTTGATATCAGTAGTTGAGGTTTACTATAAGAATGATTAACTTCATCATAAAATTGTCAGCTAGCTTAATGCTAGCATGTTAGCGGGAAACACTTAAGCCTCGCAAACTTTACCCCCCCCCCCGTTACTGCTTGTATTTCTCCCCGCGTAGCTCCCTGTCTGACACTTTTAATCAACACGAAATGGCTGGCTGCCGTTTCATTGGCTGCGAGGGCCTTCCTGAACCTGATAGATGGACAGCGCTCGGAGGGAGGGATGAGCGCGCGAGAAGGTGCCGATACCGAGAGGAAAGACAAGTAACGGAGAGCAGGATTAAAAAAGCCGGGGCAAAATCGATGGCTGCCGACAGACACCCTTTCAAATAATGGCGTTTTGTGGCCACTTGATTGGCCCCGAGCCACACGGGGGGGTCGCCGAGGAGCAGATTAGCGCCATACTTCCTGGATTACCAGGTCAAAGAGCATCCGGGAGAGAGACAAATCACACCTGATGTTCTTTAATGGAGCCGACGGGGAAGAAGAGACTTCACACAACTTTAAAGTGCTTGAGGTGCGCTGCCGCAAGAGTTTGAAGCTACAATTTGGGAAAAACACATCCAGTAAGGACATAAAAAATATTAAACAGATTGTGTCGCACACAATATGAAACGGGTTCTAAAAAAAAAAAATGAAGGGCCTCTTCCGTGCAGTGTGCCCGACGTCGGTCAGCTCCATATCACCATCATGCCACATCCACTTACTGTAGCGGTATCATTTCCCCGTGACATAACCCGACTTGAGTGCTCCTCCAGCTCTGAGTGCGGTCAGGGCAGCAGCGAAACGCAAACGGTTGCGGCGGAGACGGCAACCTTTGTGTGTCATTTGGCGAGTGCCGTCAGTCTGCAGAAACGCCTCGTAGCTCTCGGCTGAAGAAATACGGGGTGACGGCAAGAACCGAAGCCTCGGGCTAACCAAGTCAATACCTGAAGAATACTTCATGCGCAAAGCGTATCGATCGGCTAAATCTATGCGCTACCTTTGCCAAGGCCTTCTTCATATTGACGCTGAAGAAAACTGCTTATTGTATGAGACCTTTGCCACAGGAATGTGTCAACACAGATGTCACCAAAGTCCCTCGCAAAGTGAAAATAAATGACTTGTAAATTTGACACATCGCAGAGACAAGAATCACAACAGCGGTAAATTTGAATGATTAAATTTGGCGCTTTCGAAATCCACTTTTTCAAAGCAGCTAACTCGAGCAGCCTTATCTGTATATTCTGCGATACAGAGCAGTTACCGAAATGGAAATAGGTCATAAGAAGTTCCAAATTTCTCGTATGAGTATTTCAAAACGCCCACTCCCCAATATGTATTATGAAAAAAAAAAGGCTCTATATTAGCATAGCCCATAATAGCCTCCATTTGTATCACATAATATATTCTCATCCATTCAAGCGTACTGTTTGCCCACACAGATGCTATCAACAACAATAAATCCAGTTTGGTCATTGCTATTCACGAGACATAATGTCACACAGATATTCTGTTCATGAGAAAATTCAAATTACCGACTGAATATTGTATGGCGGCTGATTGGCCAGCTGCGAGCGCACCGTGTCGACTTACCGGCGAGGGGTCTTGTGAATATTTAATCCCAATGCGCCGAGTGTCTTATTTGTAAAATGGCGTAATTGTCACGTACGGGCGGCGACATCAACTTGTGCAATTGTCAGGCCGCCGTTGGCTCTTTGTGTGTTTCCCCGGGTTACTGATTTGAGGCAGATAAACGATGATAAACGGTTAACTGTGTTTGCCAGACGTATCAATTTTGACGGAGGCGCAACAGCTGTGTGTGATTGCCGCTCTGCATACTTGTCATAAAAATTGGATTCAGCACAAGATTCGGTCAACTTGATAAGAATGTTAGCTTGAATAAATCCCGACGTGTTAGCCCAAGGGTGTCCAAGCTTTTTTCAATGAGGGCCATATACGGTCTATAGCCTTAAGTGTATTAAAGTTACAAAAATCAATTAAAAGTGGACAAATAAGTTTTATTGTTGAATATAATTATGTTAAAATAAAAAAATGCAATACAGTCAGGCAAAAGTTGAAGTGCGTGCCAAATATTTATAAAATTTATCGCAGACCAATTAAAAATGGATGGCGGGCCTCAATTGGCCCGTAGGCCTTAGTTTGGACACCGCCCGTGTTTGCCAACCAAAGCTACATAGATCTTTCATGTCTCTCGAGTTTCGTCTTTTTTTGAAGAGTTCCACTTGAGTGCTTCCATCCAGCAGATAAGACCAGCTGGGGTTTAGCAGGGGGTCCCTGCCTGCGGGGACCCAAGAAAGCTATTCTGACGCACTGCCGGCCGACTGCTGTTTCCCCCAAAGTGCTTCAACACGTATATAGCTGTACATACTCATCCCGCCACATGGCCTCGGCAGTAATTGGACCTCTGATTACTGCCAGATAGTCGGCGCGAGTGTGAGGAGACGAATTGCCCGGAAAGGAGAGAGAAATCTTCTCGGAGGGGAAGAGAGGCATGCGCGGTGTCGGCGGTGAGAGGACATGTTCTCTCTTTGTGATCTCCCAGCTTAACGTTGACCTTGTGCTTCTTATCTGTGCTCTGACATCCAATCATCCCTTGCTTATCTCCTCCTCCCTCACCTCCCACCTTATAGTTTTCATCTTCTCCTGTTGCCTCTTCTCCCTTCACTCCAAGCCCCCCCCACCCCAACCAATCGCGCCACAATATCGTCTTACGTCGGGTACGGACGAGCCCGACCGAGCCCGTCGTCCGACTAAAGGAAAGCCGGTGGGATTCTGGCTGTTGATTGGATTGCAAGAATGGCATCGGTGTCGTGCGGAAAGGTGCGAGCCGGTCAGACGACTCAGTCTGTCACCATCGCATGACTGAATTTCTCGACTCAATTCGGGTTTCATCTTGTTTGCATGATGGCTCTCGAGAGTCCCTAGGGGAAGAGGCTAAAACCGCTTCCATATCACACTGTGGGCATTAAAAGTCTGTGCCCACCCGTCTCGCCTCAGACCTCAAGAAGTGCTGACTCGTGCGCTAGACTGTTTGACTCCTGTGGTGAAGGCAGTCCGGCCTGCGCACACACATTGAGTATTAGACTCACTCAAAGAACCGCAACAAGCGGAATGTACGCTAGCTGGCTAACACGCGGATTCCCAGTCACATGAGTCTTTGTTGCTTATGCCCACGCAGCAGCGCCCCTAGCAACGGACAAAGCCTCAAGAAGCAGCGCATTTTTGAATTGTAAAGCAGCGGCAGCGAGGAGAGACTTTCATAATAGCCGAGTTTCTATTGACTTGTGGGCGGGTTCATCAAAAGGCGACTAGCTAAACTCCCGAATGCCGCTCATTGTCTCGGCGTCGTGGGCTAAGTCACATACTTTCTACAAAATCTTTTTAATAAAGGCCCATTGATTCCAACGACTGCTTTTACTCACTCCCACAAATGATGGATCATATTCAGCGGCCTCAACGTTTTGCAATTTTACACATTGAGTACCTGACGATTATCATCCATCGGAAGTTGGACAAAGCTCGCACGCCACTCGTGGATTAATTAGCACTCGTTTTAGTTTGTGAATTGTTTTGAGTGAGTGGAATGTGGGCAGATTGATAATTAGCAGCCTTTCAAATTGCAAAACAATGGCGTTCCAAACACAATGGAGTTAATTACAGTCGGAGAGCTTACTTGTTTTAGTCCGGAGGGGTCGATGTATAAATTTGAGCAAACAGCTTGATAGTGACACGTGCCAAAGAATCAGCACGCTAACAGACACAATGCGTCTAAATTACAATTTAGTCACAATACATTCCCTCAGTAATCAGGTTATTAGAGATAAACGAAGAGCTTGTGGTTCTCAGCGGAAGCCGAGCTCAAATTATACAATGCTAAACGTGACCGTTACCGTACGTGCTAACAAAATGGCTGCTACTGGAACCATCCGCCATTTGTAAATTTTGTTATCAAGGCCTGTTTCTTGGAACAATAGCAGCAAAGTTTGAGAAAGCATAAATTTTCAACACTAACTCGGCACGTCCAAACAATTTGTTGTCGCGTTCCTGCAAATGATTGTGATTGGCACGCCTCACCGCAAAGACATTAACATCAACGCAATTTGCTCAGAAAACAAAACAGTTATCATCAACGTAAGCTGTGCGGGGAAATCAGCTCTTTCCGTTTGTGATTTGGTTGGTTGGCTAATACTTTCAAATCGTGTTAGCTCGAGGCAGATTGTTCAGTTCCTGAATTCAAAACTTTTTGGAAGCAGTCGGAAATAAACAGTTTTTGTCTGCACCGTTGAATAACAACTATGATGACATTTTCATTTGAAGGTTGGGTTACTTATTGTCCAAGGCCCCTTTTTTATTTCCCATCCGACATATTCGAAATACAGTCGATTTCTCTCCAATAACTTCACGACAACGATGACGAACGCTCAAGGATGGATGTTGTCGGATTTGGCGCTGGGGTTTTGCTCGCGACTTAATTTGATAAGTCTACTTTGCATGCAGACAGTTACTGATGATACGAGTCAAACAAACTGTGGCTTAATCACTTCTAAACCGCTCCAAGGACAACGCGGTGAGAACGCACCAACGCTCCCGTGTGTGTGTCTGTCTCTGTAACATTTTATTTTTTTGGCTACACAAGCCCATGAATACCAAAGTGCACGTCAAGTAGCCGATTATCCTTGGGGAAGTATTTGGAGGAAGTATTGCTCTCGGTATTCCGTCATTGGCGCCCGCACACAAAATCGTCATTTGGAATGATCCCGGGAGGCTTTCAGTTGGAGGCTAATGAATATTTGCGTGCACGCGAGCCCGCTCGAGTACGAGGCTTGTGATTAAGAGGAGCGGCACGACGACAGACTGTACACACGCGACAACAAATGGTCTCATTCGCTGGCGCAAACAAATAAGACGCGGGGAGACTTCCATATTGTGCTGCCGGTTGAGGATCTGGCAGGCTTAATGTGCCACAAAGACGTAATCCTACACAAACACACACCTTCACACCTTGAGCTCGACTAATGATACAATAAAGGGAAACTAATAAAACAGCTTAAATGGGACGCGTCTGCTAATGTCTTTGTGTCTTATTGTTGTCATCGCGGACAATGGGGAATAACAAAATGGCCGCCGCTGCCGTTAATGTTAGCTGTTGAAGCATTGCAACCTTTTGGTTTCCAGGTGGTGTTTGTATCGCGCAATCCTTGAAGATCCCAAGAGAGCCAAAGCCGGGGGAGTTTGACAAGATCATTAGACGTCTGTTGGAGACCTCCAACGCCAGGGCCATCATTATGTTCGCTAATGAGGACGACATACGGTAAAACGCCGACTTCCAACAAGTGTCCCGCTGTCTCCACACCCACTCAAATCTTGTTAGCAATTTTGTTGACGCACCGTTTTGTCGGCAGGCGCGTTTTGGATGCAGCAAAGCGGAACAACCAAACGGGCCACTTTTTATGGGTGGGCTCCGATAGTTGGGGGTCCAAGATCTCCCCCGTGATTGGGCAGGAAAGAGTGGCGGAGGGAGCCATCACTATTCTTCCCAAGCGTGCATCTGTTGACGGTAAGTGTTGGAAAGAAACAGGCTGAACATTTCTTAAGAGTTGTTAAAAAGTCATCTGCAGCTCCCAGAGATTTTTCTATTAGAGCGCTGACGCTCGGAGGGACACAAAAGCAACAAGGTAGAAAATGAAAACAAGGAAGACAGATGAAGAAATCTGTTTATTGGGCTCTTAGAGGAGAAATCCAATCAAGGTGCCATGGCCCAGAGCACTTTGAGGATTTAAAAGCGCTTTTTCCAGGACCGTGGCCCAAACTCGGGTCACCTCTGGCTCTCTTCCGATCCCTCGGCCAGGTTCTGAGCTAGATAAGTCAAGCAGTGTCTTCAACTTGTCAAAATTCCAAAGCTTTGTAAATGCACAGCTTGGGTATTTTAGTTCCTTACTGATCCCCAGTAAGGCCCGTCGATCCTTCCGGGCCAAGTTCCCGAGAAGCTCCGGAGGTGCGTTACCCTGACAGCCGAGGAGATTAATGAAGGCAGCTCCTGTCAGCGGTTACCACAAGTCAAGCACAGCATGTCTGACGTCAGTTTGGTACACTCCAGGGATCCCCCCTCCCGCGCCCGCTACAGTTGGTTTCACTCACACGCCGATGGCGTCCCAGCGGAGTGAGCTGTCAATGGATTTTTGCTGTTTTTGCAAAAATGTCTGGCGGCACGCAATGGAGTCTGCTCACACCGTGCGGGACGTACTACAGAGCTCATCAAAAATCTTCATTGGCACGGTGAAACCTAAAAAGCCGATAACCTCAATGACTCATCATCTTTGATGCCCTTCACAGCCTTCGACCGCTACTTCCGGAGCCGCTCGCTGTCCAATAACAGGAGGAACGTTTGGTTTGCCGAGTTTTGGGAGGAGAACTTCAACTGTAAGCTGGGCATGCACGGCAAACGACTGGGCATCCTGAAGAAGTGCACAGGTGAGAAAACAGAAATGTCAAATAACACGACACGTGTTATTCATCATATTGGCCGACCAGTTAGCCATTCAAAATGTTCAGCTGTCGGCAGTTTCTGCTTTTGAAATATGCTTACGGTCACTTGGTTGTGTTGGCTCGCACCTGCGTTCGTCCATATTTTCTGCTGTCGTGTCAAAACGCTCGCAGCTTGTTATTTAAGACAAAGCCAAGCAGCGGAACTGAGATGTTAACCCATGTGATGTGTGTTTACAAGCCGTAGGTGTGTGTGTGTTTGTCCACGTGTGTCATTATATGAGTATAGCTTCAAGTGACTTAAAGCCGAGTCAGCAGTGCCATTCAATATGTCTTTATGGTTCAGTGTAATATGAAGCGTAAATCCTTTTCAGTAGTTGTCTCGGTGTGTGTTTGTGTGCGTCACAGCGGGTATCCCCCTGCCTGACGGCCGCCATTAGTTCCCATAATTAGGTTTGCCAGGGCTGCGACTCCCATTGACCATCTATTACTCGCCGTGGCATTTGTGCAAGCGGGCGTGCGCGTGTCGAGGGCCCCGATGTCGGACAGCGGATTCCATTAATTCCGAGTGGCGCAGTTTGCGACCTCCGAATCATCGACGCACGAACGCCGCTCGGCGAGCGCCTTCTGGTCAAGGTCAACGCGGCGACACACCTGATGGCGAGCATATGGAAATGAGCGTGATTATTACGGCCTGCGGGAGGAAGCAAATAGAAAATCAAGAGTGTCATTTTGGGGGAAGTGAAGAGGTGCTGTTAATTTCAGTCAAAATGAAATGTGTGAAAACCCCCCAAAAAAGTAAGATTACATTGAACACCTTGACCTACAAGTAATTTATCAGCAGTCCCAGATAAAGGTGACTGCATAGCATAAAAAGAATTGCACGTTGAATGATATAACTGGTGTAAGTCAGCTAGCTTAATGCTAATAACAATGCAAAATACCATAGGCTGGCTAACAGCACTAGCATTGAACCTAAATGAGTGTTGCTGAGCAGGCTGTGAGAGTTATTTTTTGTCACGATACATTTGAATACGCCAAAACTCTGGCAGACAGAGGGCGCTATTAGTGTTGATTCCCAACCCACAACAGTGTCAGTCCGGTGTTAGCTCGCTTGTTAGCGCGTTTACCGTGAGTGAGTGCTTTTAAAAGGCAATTTGTTGAGCTGCTAGCTGTGGCACTTACAATGTTGCGTGTCTCCGTAATGTATAGAGGAAAATGTGTTTAAGTGTTGCCTGCTGGGTCAGTGGAACCAATAACTCCTCACTTAGGTCATCTAGCAGCACTTAATGGAGGTGAGAAGGAGGGGGGGGGGTTGAGAATTATACAACATCAAACCTGCTTTTTTTGATTGGATTGGTCCTATGATATCAACCCAATTCTTCCAACTTTTTGATGCGTCCAACTTCTTTTTTTTGTTAAGAAGCGCTGTGCTTTTGAAGATACAAAGCCCCCCGTTGCTACCAGTGCCTCTGCGGTGTGCGTGCGGCACACTCTGAAGAAGCTGCAAATCAAGCGTATGCTAACAAGGTGGATTGGGGGGTGGGGGAGAGCCGTTGCAGGCTTATCGGGCTGTGAAAGCCTGAAAGTGAAGCACGGAGACAGATGGTCGTCTCGATACACAACGGTGGCCACGCACGCAAAGACGTTGCATTTGTCGTCACCCCCCACTAGCTCAAGCGCCGTTTAGACACCGCCAAATTATCTTTTGTCTCGGTCCCGTCGAGGACGTGCACGGAATGCTCGCCTTCACGCGTGACTAATGGACGCCCCGCCCGGATGGGGCACGGGTGTGCGCACACCGTTTGCTTTATGCTTTGTAGTCCGACGCATCCCCGTTGAAACATCCATCGATCACAACGGTCGTAAACACGCGGACGCGCCGCGATGTCTTAGGAGTGCTTTCGGGAGACAAGGAAAGGATGTACACTGGGTTTATAGATTTATAGATGTAAAAAGTCTACACACCCTTGTTCAAATGGCAGAATTTTGTGATTTTTTTGAAAAATAATTACCGTATTTGCCGGTGTATTAGTCGATCTTTTTCGATCCAATATTGACCGAAAAAAATCGACCTCGACTTATACACAGAGTCATAAAATTTAACTTCGTATTCATCGCTTCAAATGTGATAGTAACCAAGGCCGTTTCTCATGCATCTCATTGTGCGTGGGTGTGCGTCCGTCAGGCTCATCAAACAGCGAGAAACCGAATCATTATAAAGCGTTCGTCGCATTAACACACATCCTCAGCAACAATTTCAAATATTCTCACCTCAATAACGGACATCGAAAGCCAGGCAGCGACGATGACTGCTAGGGGGAAGTACTGGGTGTTGAGCGAATGTGCGAGTCATCGCGCGTCAAGCAACGACAATAACTACCGGTACGTAAACATTCAATCGCCATGTCTAAATGAATGACGTTGGCACTTAGAAAATATTCGCCAAACTTGGCCAGACTTCCAGGGGAAGAGGCCGAATTTTCACTTGTGGTGGCCGACATGGGGAACCAGCCGAGGCGGACACTTTACGGCGGTTGAGTCGTTGGCACTTAGAAAATATTCACCAAACTTGGCCGGACTTCCAGGGGAAGAGGCCGAATTTCACTTGTGGTGGCCGACACGGGGAACCGGCCGAGGCGGGCACTTTATGGCGCAAGAGCCGTTGGCACTTAGAAAATATTCGCCAAACGCTCTCGATGGGACAGAAGACGACCTTATCTGGGAAGAGGAGGAGGAAACTGAGGATAGAGAAGACCAAGAAGATGCCCTTTATGACGACAAACTAAACGAAAACGAATGGAACGAGCTTTTCGGAAATAGCGACGATGAAGACGAATTTTGAACTCTATGTACCGGCAATCACTTTATAATTATAATTTGTTGTTTTTTAACTAAAAATAAACCAGTTTCTAAGAGTGTTCATTGTTGTTAGTCTCTCTCGGCGCGTAATATCACAGGGTTGTGAAGTAAATAATATTTAAAATGGCGTATAGATCGCTCGCTACAAACTCGCGAATTTGAACACATTTCGTCGATAAATTTCGCATATTTCTGATTGAATTTTGAAGTTTAATATAATGCAACAATTGAGCTCGACTTATACAAAGGATATATCATAAAATCGTAAATTTCCGTCGAATTTTAGGGGGTCGACTTATACACCGAGTCGACTTATACACCGGCAAATACGGTAGGTTGCACAAGTGCGCACACCCTCATGTAACTGGGGGATGTAACGGAGTTCTTTCATGCTGAGTCAGCACACTTGTGCCACCATTCAAAGCATGTCTGATTAAACTTCAGATGTTCTGGGAGGCTATTTTTGTCGTCACTATGAGTCTATAGAGAGCGTCCCCCGTAGAGGGATCTCACTGGGGAGTACTCTGTGTGCCCAGGAGAAGAGCACAAAATAATTTCCAAGGGATTCAACATACCTTTGGAGCACAAGTGGAGGGAAAAAAAAAGGGCCTGGCTGAACCTCGCTTCAAAATTGATGAAAAGGAAGGAGGCCGAGGGCAATATCGAAGGCGCTGCAGGAATTGCTGGCTGTTAAGTACACGTGACAACAATCTCCCCATGTCGGAAAAAAAAAAGACAAAACCTGAGCAGGGGTGTGTAGACTTTTTATACCCACTGTCGAGAGTGTTGCATCGCTTTTATTGTGGCGCTTCTTCAGTCCCGCAGTCGAGACACAACGAATGGCTTTAATCCCACTAAAACGCTCAACGTTGACTCGAAGTGAACTTTCTGCTTAAGTGATCATTAGAATGTATTTATTGTAATTTTCCCTTCTCCTCCTCGTGTCCCTAGGCTACGCTTCTGTCACTGCGCCACTGTGTTTCTTTCCCTAAAAAGCCCCTTGACACACTAGCACGCACTCCGTAGTGCGGCAAGCTGCTATTCAGCTAATGCGATTTCTCTTGAATATGTTTTCACTCTTGTTTTGTTTATTTGCCTCGTCCTCCTCGTCTGCCTCCACCTGTCTCGTTGCGATATTCGCTACCGAGTTGGTGTTGCGCCACTCCCTATTTTTTAATTTATTTATTTGCTCTCATGTTTGGCATCAAACAGGCGATCCCTCAGCGTGACGTTCCTGTTAGCTAGTCGCGTCGCAGCTAGCGAGATCTAACGGGGAATCAAGTGAAACGGAAGGCACGCTGAGAAAAGCAACACAGTCGAGCTCGGCACGGTGATGCAGCATAATAGGAATAATGACTCATGAATATTTTATTGAAGCTCTTTGTATCCGCCGTAATATATACGCACAATAACAAAGTCATGTAATATATATTAAATGCTTATGTCAGCAGCGTGGCATTCGTCAGAGAAAGTGGTGCAGTGGATTGTCTTTTAGCGGACACTTCCTGTTTATTTTGACAATTTTGTGTTTATTCTTGGAGGAATTAAAACCTTACTCGTTTTTTAGGACTACATTTCTACTTTAATTTTCTTCATCATAATAATGACTGAAAAAAATGGTCAAAGTTTCTGTCTCGGATTGTGCGCGGCGGGCACACTTTCTCTGCGGAAAAGTTAATCAATGTAAATGTATTCATGACCATTCCAAATGATCGTGTGCTTTATTCGGAAGATTGCTCACTTTAGCTCCCCTCTGTATTTATTCCTAATGGATCCGATAAACAAAACACTGGCATATATATTTTCTGTTGAGGGAGGGGGGGGGAGGCTTCCTTAATGGGCCAAAATGGAGAAGGTGCGGATTGAATTTGCGCTGCTAATTGATGTTTAATTAAGGAGCTGGTTGAAATCATTAGTCAGGCCGTCAAGCGCGAAGCCATCAATCATGCGCGGCAAACGTAAATACCGCTTTGCACGCTGGGCCGTGAAGGCATCCATCAAGGCGCCGGCGCGACTCAGGGTTTTTGAGCGAGCTTACCTAACCAAACCTCATTTAACAACGGCACAACAGTATTAAAAAAAAATTAAATTGATTTTTCAAGGTAGTGTTTAGAATATCAACGCTTTGGCTTGTTTCAGTGGAACATTTTGGCTAGTCATTCTTTGCAGAGGATAAAGAATACATGCTTGTAATATATTGTCGACATGTGTTGCTTCACCGTTTGTGTTCAAATATGTTAAATGCTCTCCGCTAACCCGTCTAATGATATTTTTCATTCTTTGTTAGTATGAAGCTACCCAACACTTTCCAGAATCAAACGAGGTGTGTAGCCATATAATCTACTGGATAAAGAGCATGTCTTAAAATAAGACAAATATGTAGTCACAAAAAAAAAAAGAGAAATGGATGAGATTATTTCTTTGTCCCTTCATGCTGACTCCAGTTCCCCGGTGCTTATTGTGCATCTTCATTGAGAGTGAAAAGAAACTTGTGGCATAATTGAACAGACAAAGAAGATAAATATTATGTAAGCTGCCATCATCTTTTATCACAGCCCTGCCGTTCCCGACAAAAATGTGCTAATAGTCCGTATAATGTGTGATTCGACAAATCGGCAAAATCCAGCCTTGGCCTGGCTCTCTATCTCGAGAAGCACCTTGAAATGGATATTGTTTGAATATGACACGAGATTTCATCTGCGGAGGTCACAATGCGATGAAGTCGATAGTAGCTGGACTCTCATAAATATCAACTTGGATTTGATTTTAATCTGACACTCAAGGTCAGAAATAGCACGAGGCACTTTGTACAGTTACGAAGTTCATTTTTGGACGGATGTGTAGTTTAATTTTACTGTCCACCGCGGGGCGAGCGCTGCGCTAAAGCACGCACACCTGATGCAATCCATAGAAACGGCGGCGGCGCTCATAAGGACGACCATTTAGCCGTCTCGAGGCACGGTTGCGTTTTCTTGCAAAATGCTGATAAATGACGCACTCTGTCCTCGCGGCACAGAAATGCTCGTTATTGGGTGACATTGCGGCGCTCGGAGCGCGACGTCGGCAACGCGCACGCCACGCCGGAACTGTTGTGCTAATGAATGGCTACAATTTGTTACTTTAGCAGTTCAGGGGCGAAAGGTCAGGAAAGATAATTTTGACAATATTTCATGGGAGCAAAACCGCATCTGAATATCTGTCTCTGGAGGTCGGATTAATTAGACTTGTCAAGGCAATTTTATTTGTATGGAGCCAATTCACTACAGAAAATATCCCAAGGCCCTTTACACATAGAACGGGTCAAGGGTCACACTTCTCAAACTTTTTTCATTTTACACCTGCATTTAAAGCAACATTGCCTTTAAGTTTGCTAGCTTCATGCTAACACATAATGGGAAACTCCATAGGCGAGCTAACGAATAACATCAGAGTGTAGCAATGGATTTTTTAGCATCAAATGTAGAAATACTCACTGGCATCTATTCTTTATCCTCGTCGAAGAATGACTAATGAATAGCTAAAAAGCTCTTGGCCATGCTAACCTTGCAACTGCTACTTTAGAAGACGTCTATTTTCTATAATATTCTCTAAATTGCTGCTGACCATTTTCAGTATTCTGTGATGATTTTGGAAAAGCAAACATTATTCTAGCAGGTGGGCGAGCAAGCGTTGCTCAGGAGATGGAGAGCCGGGCTATCCCGATAATGCCGGCCTCGTGTTTTGAGCAGCTAAGTCACCGTATGAATACCTTGTTTGGCGTTATTTATAACCCGTTAGGGTAATTAGCTTTGCGATTTGCGCCACGTCACCCGACAGCCGGCTCGAGGGCCTTTTGTTGATTTGTCGATCGGTGTTCTGGAATGTTTTCTTTTCAGACCCAATTACAGTTCCGCCGTCTGTTTCCCGGGACGCAAAAAAGGGCCACGGCTGTGAGGCGAGCAGTTGGGTGTGAAAAGTTAAAATGGGCCGCATTGGCCGAGGATGACACTTAAAGGCCAACTGTAGTGAATGTATGTTTTTAATTGCTTCTTGTTGTGCTTAATTATTCACCGCAGTCCTAAAATAGTGATGCAATTTAAGACGCATTCCTCCATACGGCTGAAGCAACCATGTAAATGTTTTAGCGCCTTATATGGTGTACATTATGCACCGCGGTCAGATAACAACGTGACACAAATGGTCGGGTTCAAAACGCGGCCACACATTTATCGTGTCGTGAACTTGTCGTCATACACGAAAACGCCATTATGAGGGCATCTCCACGTGCAACCGGGGCGCGAATGGACTACAGGGAGTGCTTTTTCCATCCAAGGACTTGCCATATTCATAATTCAACACAGATTATTTGCCCTTTGTTTTGTAGTACGTTCCGCCATGTTTATGCGGAATGCAAAATGTTTCCGACAGGTTTGGAGAAAGTGGGCCGCGACTCCAGCTACGAGCAAGAGGGCAAGGTGCAGTTTGTGATGGACGCCGTGTACGCCATGGCCCACGCGCTACACCACATGCACCGCAAGCTATGCTACGGCTACCCGGGTTTGTGCCCGCGCATGGCTAGCAGCATCGACGGGAAGGAGCTGCTTGGCCATATCCGCGCCGTCAACTTCAACGGTGAGTTGGGATACATAAATATAATGTCATTGACACGAAATAGCGTTCCGTCAGCCGTGCAGAAAGTCATCACAGCACCCAAATTGAGTTCAAAGCGATGCTAATGTTTTGGTTGTGCCGGTTCCATGACGGCCATCATTTTTTAAGCGAAACAATTAAAGGCTGAATTCTAATCCAACATTTATATCGGCCGATGTGGCACGTGAATCTATTATGAAATAATTAGAATCCATTCATCGCGGTACAATATTATAAAACATTTCTCCGGCCCTCTTCCTCGCCGCCTGGTTGATTGAAATAAATGAAGGCGCCGTAATGCAATTAGAAATATAACAGGATTGCCGGCAGTTCATTTGTTTGACTGCAGCCTCTTCATAATTGCGCCAAGAGTGTCATTTCAGACGGCCGACACAATCTCGTGTATTATAGTTAGCAGAATGCGGGGATATAATTAATAGAAATCTATAATTATACGTCCAAGGTCTGGGCATGTAATGAGGAGTAAATGAGTTGTCACAAGTGCACTCGTCCCAAGTTGTCACTTGAAAAGTTTTTTTTTTTTAAATAAACAGCAGATTTGGCCCCAACGCAGGTGCTGAATTAAATCTTTCATCCCCCCTTTGTGATTTGCCCCTCCCCCTCCAGACAATTTTAATTGGACTCCCTCATTTCCTCCTAAATAATATCAGACGCCTTATAGTATTATTTTTAGCAATGTTTTCTTCGGCTTGCTATTCCCACCCCGATGTCGTTGCCAACTTTTCATTTCCGGGGGTCCCCGAAGCATTGTGCGATGTAGATGGCCTCCGTTTAGTTAACAAGACACGCAGGGAGGAATTCATATGATGAGAACCCTCCAAAAAAAAAAAGCGTTTCCTGGAAACAAAAGAGTGGATTTGGATTCTGCCGCTGTCTGCCGACAGGGACTTGATGGGCGTTTTTCAGTTATTGGCGGCTTAGCGAGCGCCAGATCCTCCCTTAACCCCTTTGAGTGACTTCGGTTAGCACAGCACACCGCGCCCGCCCGCCCGCCCGTTCCCGGCAGCGTGTTGAGGCGGTAGAATGAAAATCAATGGTGTATCGCAGCCGCCGTCTGGTGAGTGAGCCGCGGTGTCACGCTGCTCCAATCACAGAGGCCGCCATGTTTTGATGGCGCCGTAAGATGTATAATTCACACTAATGTCGTCAAAGTGTAAATAAGTCATTGCGCACTTCCCGACGCCGTTTCCTGCGGCTTAGAAGTGAAAGGATGCCTGTCGAGATGAATTTTCACTTGATAGATATCTGTCAACAGCGAAACGTCATTGGAGCATTTATTTCGTACGACAATTAATCGAATTCCAGTGTCATTTTCAAATCGCTCCTTTTTTTAAATTAGTTCGTTTTGGAATTTTAGATATATTTTATGTATTTGTTGGTGTGGCGTCTAAATAAGTTAACAGGGAAAAAAATGCTGAGTCAGCTTTGAAAAATAATCGTGTTTTAAATCGCAATAATAATAAAAAAAATCTATTCCCTGATGTGGCGGCTTCAGTTAACCGCAGTGCACAAAGACCTTGGTTACTCTCCTGCCTGTCATAACACGGCACACGTGCCCCCTCCCCTCCTTGTTACCATGACGACGGCTCGTCCGTGCCATCGTCTGATGCCGACGTTGCCAGTGTTAGTTAGCCTCCGTAAAAGTGTGACAACAAAGAGAATACAGGAGTGAAGCCAAATGAAACAGAAGCGCATAATGTGATTCTCCTTGAAAAGGCCGGCATGATAATTCAATCGGCTGGCGGGACACTGAAAATCAACTTCTGCGCGGATATGAAAGAATTCCACGCAGGCCAAATCGTGCTTTGGAGACGAAACTTGCCTCCTCGTAATGACCTGAGGGAGGTCGTGCGGTAGTCCGTAATAGCGGAATTTACTTGCTTGAACCGGACGGGAACTTAATGATCTCGAAGAGGAAGAACAAGCTAAAGTGATCGTAGTGACCTGACCTCGCGAAGAAATAAAGCCAATGGACGTAATGAGGTGACGGACAGCTTGTTCGACAAATGGCGTCCGTAACAACTTGATGGGGAAAGATCACGGAAAATGTTCGACCCGTTTAGCGCCATTGGCAACGAGACGACTTGGTGTGACATATGACTTGAGGACTTAATGAGCACTTTGCCGGGGCACCTTGACTTTTAAGAAGCAAAGTTTAAGACATAATAAGAGAGAGACGTATGAAATTTCATCAAGTATCGTAGTTGATATCGACAGCCTCCACGAGTACCCGATACCGTCAAATAAATCTTATTCTGTACCTGATATTGAAATTGCGGCAAAAAATTAAATAAATAAACAGACAAATAAATCATTAAAGACATTCTCAAATAAATGAATAAATAAATAAATAAATAAATGCAGTGCTAGTGAGAATATTGCCTTCTCGCGTGTCTCTCTTCTTATGGAACTTGCATTCAGCTAGCATATCCTTGCCTGGAGCTCTGCGTAAATATCCTTCTTCATGGCATGTCAAGTTATTTCTGTCCAAAACTGTCTGAAATGTTGCTACACAGTACGCAAATCTTTGTTTCTGTCGTTCAAAGTATCGAAAGCGCCATTTTCACATCCCCCCGTTCGGTTGCAACCACGTTTGTCGGAATTATTTTTAACGTTTGTAGAAATATTATAAACTAGTATGGCGTCATTAGATTGTGCACCTGATTCAGTTGCCACTGAGTGCATGTCATTTTTTATTAATAACTCCTCTGACTGACATTTAATCCACTTCTTATTGCCTGCTGCTCTTGTACAAGCAGCAGGTAATAACTAAGTAGGGATTATTGACATCATGTTTGCACACTCTGCCTCACCTATCACTGAAGCGGTGACTACATCACTGGGCTGCATTTTCAAGGTTTTTACCTTTTTTTTTCTTTTTTTTCTCCGCCGCTTCCAGAGGTGAAGGCAAATAGCATTTGGAAGGCCTTGAGAAATTGCCGATGCGGAGCTGTTGCCAGTTTGCGCCTTGAGAGCGATTGGAGGCAGGCCAGCGAAAAACTTGCTCAGCATCTGGCGGCGTTGTCGTCACGACGCCAAATCGATCCCACTACAGTAAAAACTTTTGAGAGGAGCTTAATTCGCCTCTCATGTTCTTTGGGCCAGATTAGCAGCCAAGACAAATAACGACAACAGCGGGGAAACTGCTTAAACGGTCAAAAGCTCGCAAAGATAAGAGCAGTAATTAAAAGAAGTTGTTTTAGAAGTTGTTTTAAGTGAGGATAAAGAATATATGCCCAGCAGTATTTTTCAATTAGCTGTGCATTTGTTGCTGCTGTTTGATTTTAAAAAAAAATAATCAAAGTTTTTACCACGGTGTTGACGCTAGCATTGTTAGCTTGCCTATGGTGTTTCTCATTATGAGTTAGCATTAAGCTACATGTGTTGATGCACCGTTTGTGTATACAACACCTTGCATTGTTTATTATTATTATTATTATTAGGCTCAGTGGACAAAGTTATTCTATTTTGTGTGTACATTGTTGGACATGGGAAGGTAAAAACGGTTTTCTTGTTGTCCTATAATGAACTCTGGTTGTCCTCCAAACTGGCCTTTATTTAAGCCCACACAAGCTTTATAATACCACTGAGGCTGAAGGCTTGAAAAGGGGTTTGAGAATGTTGGCTGTGGGGAGGAACAGAGCAAAGCAAGCGAGACAATGGGCATGTTTTTTCCATTCTGTCTTTTTTTTTCTTTTTTTTTTGCAGAAGGGGAACGACGCGATGAAGCAAGACAAAAAAGTTAAGGCGAGACAGACTGGAGGAATAGAAAGGCGAGAATATGAGAAGGCAGAAGCAGCTGCTGTGCCAGGCAGTAGTGGCTTTGAAACCGCCAAACAGACTTGCTAAAAATGTCCATTTGTAAATGGCAAAATTCCGAAAAGCTGCAGTTGTCTCGATGTTTGGCTTTCCACCTCGGCTGGAGACAAAATAGCTGAAAGTCGTCTCATTGGTTTCCTTTCCCGTCCTGTTGAATAAAGCAAATGACAGCCGGAGAGCGAAATCGAAACGAGAAATGATGCGAGCTTGTCAACGGGCATGCTTTCCCGACATAATGGCCGCCGGCCGCCGTGTCAATTTGCACAAATTGCCGCAGCTTTTAAAAGCACACCGTTATTTACCTTGCCAAAAATGAACGCTCAAGATTGAATTATTGTCTTCGGCTCAAGGTAAACACAGCAGGCGGGGCTCGAATAATTCTCGCTTATAAAAAAAGATGTCAAATATCAGGCAAGAAAAGAATATCATATCTTTTAAATGTACTTTGCAAGGTTGCTGTGGTGAATCATTTCTCATCTGACAATTTTTTTCACTTGCACTGACGTCAACGGCCAGCGCCGAACCAAAGAGCCTCCAAAGCGAGCGCGGCCAAGCTTCAACTTCTTTCAACGCCTCTCCAATTGTTTTCCGATTTAAGTATCCTCAGCCGCATCCCACCATATCAATGACTTATAGTCGCCGGCTTTTATTTCCATAATGCGGCGCTTCCTCCGCATGTACGCCGTAATTGGATTTCCTCTTGCGCTCCGTCCGTGTCCGCCATCCGATTGGCCCGCGCCGCCATAAAAAGAAAAAGGGACAGCCCAAACGGAACAAAAAGAGAAATAAAGGTTATTGGCGCCGAGCTAAGCAAAGCCATAAATGGACTCATGCGTGTATTTATTCACACATGAGCACGTATGCCATTTCCGTTGTAAGCCGAGCGAAGCCGAGAGTTGGCGGAACACGTAATATATCGCTTACCTGCATATGGAAAAAGCACTTTCGTGAAAATCGCATAAAAATATTATCACGAGGCTCCCGGCGTCCCTCAAATGTGCAATATAGCATGCTAGCCATTAAAACACAAAATTTGGGAGTGCGGCCTACTCAAGTGACTGCGGCGGGCTAATTATGACCGTATACTAAACTCCGCCCCCTCCCTTTCAGGAAGTGCCGGCACGCCTGTGGTTTTCAACGAGAACGGAGACGCGCCGGGGAGATACGATATCTTCCAGTACCAGATCACCAACAGGTCCACGGCCGAGTACAGAGTCATCGGCTCCTGGACCAATAAACTGCACCTCAAGGTGAGAGTTTTGCACTACTTTTGTAAGTATAAAACTCACTAAAATCCACTCAGGAATTAATTAATTAAAAAAAAAAAATAGACAGATGAGAAGACTAATGGGCAATAAATGCTTTCTGCATGATGGGTGCCTAGCTGAGTGTGATAGAACATATGGTTTGTTATTGTGCATAAATCTGGCAGGTGTGATATCAAGTCATTAACAGGATAGCTCGTTGGATATAAAAAGTCTGCACACCCCTGGTGAAACACCAGGTTTTTGTGGTGTTAAGAAAATGAAACCAAGATAAATCATTGAAATGTTTTTTCCGGAAGGGAATTAATAAAAAACACTGGCAGAGCTAGGGGGGGCTGCAGGGGCACTGACTCCCCCCTCCCTCGAAATACACTTGTTTCATGTTTCATTTTTATATCCAATGATATAGCAACTGACGTGACCATTTAGCTGGGTATAAACAACACATCCAATCTGTACATTTTAAAGCAAAACAAAAGCAAAACTAAACACTCTAAAAATCCTTTTAGTTACTCTTATCTGCCCAAAAATTGGCAAGTCAATGAATAAGGGATGAATCAGATAAGGGGAATGTAGTCTGTCAGAAGCGATCATGCGGCGCGAGATGTTTCCAAAAAGTTTCCAAAGCACTCTCATTTGCACTCCTGCACACGCGCCGACACATGAGGACGTGAAGTAATTATTTTCCTTGACAGTTATATTTGCATCCCCAGAGCAAACTGCCAAGCGAGGGATGAGAAACACTCTTGAATTCTCATTTTAGCGTCGCCACTTGTAAATTCAGTTCAAAGATGTCATTTGGACGCAGATTTATTTTCTTTTCTCCATTCTCTCCTGTGATGTTTTTTTTTTTAAACTGGTTGATAGCATTTCTGACGGCTCTTCTATCACCCTCCTCGCAGGTTGAGGCCATGCGCTGGAAAAGGGGTGACCCATCGCTGCCGGCTTCCGTGTGCAGCCTCCCGTGCCGTGCCGGGGAAAGGAAGAAGGTGGTGAAGGGGGTACCCTGTTGCTGGCACTGCGAACGATGCGAGGGGTACCACTACCAGGTACGTGGATGACGAAATAACCAGTCAACAAACACGAGCGCAAGTCCAACGTCGATGTGTCAAAGGAAAATTCCAAGCATAACAGCAACTTGACGATTGTCAGCATGGGGGGAAGATCGATACTCATTTTGCTGACACGACCAGCAGCAAGCAGATCAATAATGCGCTGACACATTTACTGTAGATTTGGGACTTGAGTGGAATTAGGTATGGCGCCATGACAAAACACAAGCGCGCCACAATAAAGCAGGCAGAGAAAAATAATGTGCCACATGCGCGGCCCCATAGAAGTCACTTGACGGGAGCAGATAATGACCTTTGGTGCGTTGTTGCACTGCATACATGGCAGACCCCAAAAGAAATGGCTGGCATTATATATTGCTTGATAATTAGACTGACAAGAAAAGTTCTGGCTAACCTGAAAAAAAGGAGACACGTACAAGCAAGGTGTATTTATTTCTGTTGTTGTCGTTAGCTAATTTAGCTTTTGTTTTTGTCTGTTTCCATCCTTAGCTAAGGTGTTGTTTTGAGAAAGGTCACGGTAATGCTAGCTAGCTAGCTTGAGCGCTGTACACATCAAGAGTGGATTGTCAGTTACACTAATGACTAATAGCACAAATTCTAACAAAAATTCTGTCCAATCTGAAAGAAACTACAAATAAGCAAGGTGTGTTTATTTTTATAGTTGTTGTTAGCTAATTTAGCATATTTTGTTAGTCTCTTCCCAGTGTTAGCTAAACAATAGCTTCACACACCAACGCTAGCTAGCTTGTTGCGCCACACACCGAGCGATGAGATTGAAACTATATTTTATGAGGCAGAGTCTTGGTTTCATACTTTGACAGTTGAATTAATACTTTGAATCCTAGATTGTTGTTTGACATATGTATCTGGACTTCCGTAGGCCTCCGAGTTCATGTGCGAGCTTTGTCCGTACGAAATGCGACCCGACGCCAACCGCACGGGCTGCGTCCCCATCCCCATCATCAAGCTGGAGTGGCACTCAGCGTGGGCCGTGGTCCCCGTCTTCCTCTCCATGCTGGGCATCATCGCCACGTCGTTTGTCATCGTCACCTTCGTCCGCTACAACGACACGCCCATCGTGCGGGCCTCGGGCCGGGAGATGAGCTACGTGCTGCTCACGGGTATCTTCCTGTGCTACGCCATCACCTTCCTGATGATAGCCGCTCCGGACGTCGGCGTGTGCTCCTTGCGGAGGATCTTCCTAGGCTTGGGCATGTGCTTCAGCTACGCGGCGCTCCTCACCAAGACCAACAGGATCCACCGCATCTTTGAGCAGGGCAAGAAGTCGGTCACGGCGCCCAGGTGAAGATCGCCGCTCACTCTTCACCTCAGTCTGTCCGGGCTTGCCGTCATTATTCATCATTATGTTTTAGTCATACATTATGTATCAGGCGTGAACTCGGGATCACCGTTTGCGCTCGGTGGGAGACTCTCCTGGCAGGCGGCGTCAACGCAGCGGCTGAAATGTTAATGTCGGCTTTAATGGACGTCAGGTTCAAGTGTCTACCAGCAGGAGACCAGCAGTTTCCTCGCCAGGGTTAAAATTGACCTGACTGTTGCACAACCATGCGAGTCTTAGGCTACAATGCTCCGTTCCAGATTAACACAACATGAGCCTGAAAAATTCCAGGGATGGTGTCACATAAATCTTTCATTCCGCTTCCTGTTTATTCTGGGTGTAATTTCACCGTCGACCACTAGAGGGCGGCATATTATTTCCTAGTTTCTTATTGCCTAATTTTTGCTGACGACATGCTCATTCCTGTCCATCCTGCTTTTTAAACCCACAAAAAGTAACATCTGTATTTCTCTCTCCCCATCCCAGGTTCATCTCCCCAGCCTCGCAGCTGGTCATCACCTTCTCCCTCATCTCGGTCCAGCTCCTGGGTGTGTTCTTATGGTTCGCCGTGGACCCGCCGCACACTGTGGTGGACTACGGCGAGCAGCGGACCCAGGACCCCAGGTCGGCACGCGGGGTCCTCAAGTGCGACATCTCGGATCTGTCGCTCATCTGCTCCTTGGGCTACTCCATCCTGCTGATGGTCACCTGCACGGTGTACGCCATCAAGACACGCGGCGTGCCCGAGACCTTCAATGAGGCCAAGCCCATCGGCTTCACCATGTACACCACCTGTATCATCTGGCTTGCCTTCATCCCCATCTTCTTTGGAACGTCGCAGTCTGCGGAGAGGGTAAGCATCTGCGTGTCCCAATACTTTTGTGCCTATCTTATCAACAAGTCAGCGACAGGTTAGTGGTCACGATGCGTTTACGGGCTTCCCGTGGGTACGGCTAAAGTCTCCTCTGCGTATTTTACAACGTTATTACATTTCATTTTACAGTTATGGATTTTCGCCCGTCACCGGTGCGGAACGAATGCGTTCTCTCTCCCTCGCCGAAACCGGTTTTGGAAATCAAATATGCCGCTTTAGGCGATTCTGTTGTGGCCGTTGTCGCTCCGCTAATATGTTAAGTGTAGCCGGCTGAGCTTAAGCGCGTGTAGTTTTTGCATTTGCACGTGAATCAAGGCATCTAACAATGGTGTGTTTTAAAATAAAACTTCAAAAAAGCCAAAGGGTTCTTTTGGTTGGAGCCGTGCACTCAAAAATGTCACCAGTCCGCCCCATTTTGTCATCTTCCTCTTGAAAACTAGCCCGCTCCCGTCGAGTCCGCTGAAGCTTCGCGACTTGCCTCCCACTCCTACCGAGGAAGAGCCGGCGGGTAAAATGTTTCCCTACTTCGGAGTGTCACTCAAGCCTTTATTACATCGATATATTTTTTTATTATTCATCCCTTTTTTTGCCCCATTTTTCTCCGGAGGCTGGCGCTGACAGAGAAACAATGTCTAAGCGCTCATACGGGATAGCGAGCGCTCTGTAACCGTGGCAACTTAGGAGCCGGCATCTTTCACGCTGTCGCTAACTTCAGCTAAGGGAGTTTTGATACTCGATGAATCCGCCCGGACACGCCTCCTCATGAATATTCAAAGCTTCTCTTCCTGCTGATCCACACCTAATGAGGTCACGACCTCGCATACATTTTGCCACCTGGGTGTCATTTAGGCAACACACCTAATATCTCCCGGCGTATTCTCACATCGGCTCTCTTGACGTTTACTCACCTAATTAGACGACTTTGTGTGTTTTTGTGCGCCGGCGTGCCGTGTGTAATTGGGATATCCACCAAGTGGACGCTTTTATGTGTCCCTTCTAATTGGAATACGGTGTCCAATGTGAGGCGTTTGGCTGCTTGAGAGGGGAAGACGAAGGGAATAAACAGGTAATGATGTGATTCGTTGACGGGGGGGGGCTTTTAATGAGTCGAGTTACGCTCAGGTGGGCTCACATTATGATCAACGTTCAAATGGCACTGTCGTCATCACCTACCGTTTCCCGCCCGAGCTTGTCGTAACGCCAATGACAGAAATAATCTGTGCTCGATTACTCATATTTACTGCGGAATTAGACGCCCGTGGAGCAATTTGACACGTCACGCCGAGCTCACCGGAAACGAAGACAAACGATGCCACTGTAAGCTTTTTAATGCCACTCCCGGTTCAAGTTTGCTGTCAAACTAAATATTAAACAAAAGAGGATTACATGTTTAATCCCAATTTAGTGACACAAATGCCTTATAGGGTTAGCTTATTGCTATCACATAGCCATGCTAACACAACTTGCAATGATAGTTTTGAGGCATAAATTCTTTATCCTCTGCAAAAAATTTTACCTACGCATTATTGCGCAACTGTGACCATGATTTCATTTTTTCTTTTTTAATAATGTTGCCTTAGTTCTACTTGAATCTTGATCCATGCCCAAGTACTTGTTTCCACTTTAATTTTGGATAATTTACGCTTGAAGAATGATTAAGAATTTGGGCGCGTAGCTTTTGTGCATAGAAGGCTGGCTGGTGATTAATGCCAAGTCATTTGCATGTTATTTCCCCGACTGCTGGAAGTAATATCTGGAAATGAGGAAGGCAAGCACAAGCGTGATGAGGAATACACAAAAAGAATTGGAGAAAATAAGAAAGTTTCTCAATCTTTCCCTTTGACCCATTTCCGAACAATACTTGCCTTGACACCTTTCCCTCTCCCATCTCGCTTTGTTTTTCATCGCTCTCGTAGTCAGTGACTCAGAGCCGCGTCGAGCATTCCGAGTGGGTCCGGACGAGTGCCGCGGGGAGGGAGGGATGAGAGCGGCGAGAAGAGCCGGAGTGTCGTAATAGCAAGGTGGGATGGGAGGAATGAGGCGAGGTTGAAGGGACTCGACAAATTACACAGGGGAGAAGAGGTGAAGTGTGTAGCGTGAGTCAAGCGCACATTTCACTCTTTTTTTTTTTTTTTTTTTTTCCCCAGCTATAGGCAGCGCGATTAGTACGGACACGCACGTAATCAGGATCTTCCCCTTTTTTGAGCAGGGAACAGCAAACGGATGCCGTCCAATCTCTCTGAGGCTCCACACAAATCCATCAGATAGATTTATGGCGGCGGCTGCGGTCCTTCTAGAGAGCGAATGACCAAACCGATCCCCTAAGCAGGGCTCGCCAAAGTAATCAATCCAAAAGTCGTGTGAAGTGCTAAAGGAGAAGCAGACAGGGTGGTGAAATCAACTCGGGGAAACTAAACTAAGTGTACAAGAGGCAGGAAAAAAAAAAGTGCCATTGAATTATTTATTTGTAGCAGTCGTTTAAGCAGTGGCGTGCAAAGCGGGGGCGCTGGGCCTCCTCACATCTTGTGTCCAGTAAGAGCACAAAGATGTCTTTTTTTTTTTTTTTTTTTAACATAAAGAAGCCTTTACGGAAATCTCTAAGTAGTCTTTTGTAGAAGATAATGAAGCCGTCGTGGACAGAAGCGGCCACGCCGGGGCCCAATTAAGCGATGCCCTGACATAACGTAGAGTTATTAGGCCTGTGTTTTTTCTTTTTAATATCACCGTGTCATATTGAAGGGGAAAAAATGTCAACTGGGTGATGGGAGGCTTTTAGTTTGTCAGTGTAATCATCACTGAGTCCGAAACAAAAGCAGGGATGAAACTTTAATGTCACCCTCAAACTATATAGAAAATAGTAATACATAGAAAGAATGTTTTATCGTTTTGGTTATTGCTTAACAATTTTAACCAACATCAGTTGCTTAGCTTAGATGCTAACATACAGTAGCAACTGTTAGTTTACATGCTAACAAACGTACAGTAGCAGAAGTTTCAACCAAACAGGAAAGGAAAAGAATGAAGTGGTCTCTTCTGTTTCTTCATAATTGTCTGACCTTTACTAAACCGCTTTCCCAATCAGCCTGTTGTGCTTTACCCTAAAAGGCAATGAGCTCAGTAAAGCGCCTGCTATTAATGACGGTAAAGGTTAACGAAGTGGACAAATAGACAACACGGAATTCAAATGGCAGCTTCTAGAAGATAAATCAAATCAAAATGGCTCCCATCATGACTTGCCTCGTTCTACAAAATGAATTCCAAGTCAAATCTCCCGAGCCTCCCATTAAAATGATGAGTGGTCCCATTGCGGGCGGTGGGAGACGGATACTCGCTGTCAATTAAATCCACAAAGCGGCTCGGTCCCGCTCCGTGAATGAAAATGGCCGTACAGTTCCCCCGCAGGGCCCGGAGGCGTCCCATACTGTCGCGGGGACAGGCACCTGCCAAGGACACCTAAACGGATTAGCTCCATGCTAAATGATGCAAAGAGTGAAATGGGAGCGAAAGAAGGTTGATGCAAGCGAATCGTGGGAGTTTTCTTCTCCGACTTTTTTCAGGTGTTCCCAACCTGTCTCGGTTGACTTTGGCTCACGTGCAGGCAGCTGTTGCATCACGGCTTTGTCTTCCCCTCCCGGTATTTGCTCAGCCAGTGAATTTTAGCAGCCTCCGACAGAAGGTAATTCACGGGGGGGGAGGAGAGGCGTGATGACAGTTTTAAAAGGATCTCGCATATTCAAGCAAGCTGGCGTGTATTTGATAGCCACATTTTTTCTGCTTCATTTCAATGGAAACTGTGGTGCTTTTTCAGCCTTGGCCACCAGGGGGTAGTATGATATATGGCTAATGTTACAGAATCCTCAACGGCCTAAAACTCATCAAATGTAGCATGTGTAAAAATTAGTTTGTGAAATATTTGTATCAAATTGGAAATGGAGGCGAGTCTCAAATGCTTAGTCAGTTGCAGTCATATTAGTTGCTCTTTGCAGAGGATAAAGAATAGAACCCTGCTAGCATTGTTATATTGTCTGTCTACATGTGTTGCTGCTATTTGTTATATCTGTCGCTCAAAGCTAAAGCTACCACAGTGCAGCAAGCGTTATTAATCGCGTGTTAGCATTAAGCTAAGTGACTTGGTAAAAAATCATTCTCACCACTTTACATTTCGTTTGACAACAAAGTTTAACAGGGAGTGGCAAAAAAAAAAGCTTGAAGTCTTGTTCGGGAGAATTGTTCGCTATCTGCCAAAGTATTTTATTTTTTAAATTATGCAAATGATAGTGTGCTCCCGCTTATCTCAAGGCACCACTTTTGCAGATGATGCGGCCGTTTCGGTATCCTGACATCATCCGACGTCATCTCGACGACTCTGCACGTTTTCACGGGAATTAGATTTTATCCGAATCAAGCGCCCTAACTTTAATACGCTTCGGAACGCAGCGCAGATATGTCGCCACGGTAACGCAATTGCTGTAAAGCGAGAGTAAGGATTAAGCAAGACGACTTTTTTTATAGCTCTTATCCCGTTCGTAGTCGCGGGCACATTAGATTGTCTGAAATCCAATATAGTACGAGGACAAAACATAACAACGCTTCCTTTTTTCTCTTTTAGGACACGCGTTTACCGTTTAAGGGCCTCTGAACGAGCAGCACAACTATCATGTTCTGTCATGATTGTGCGGAGCATTGTAATAAAGTCTGCTTAGAGGCTTCACTCGGAGCGCTAATTAAAAAATAACAAGGTTAAATCATCCCGAGCACTTTTTTATCATTGACACCAAAGACGGCGGCTCCTCTCGAGATGGCAATTAAAACGCTCCCGTGTAATCAAGTCGGTGGTGGCAATATGAATAGAATTTGGGCTTGCTGAGAATTTATGCTTCCCTGCTCGTCTAAACACGACGTTTTGAGTAATTGTGAGTCTGCCGGTTATGACTCCACCAGTTTTTTTAAATGCATCGCAGGAGGCGGCCATTTTGCCTTGTGGAACCACTTGCTGTCACCTGAAAATGGGAAGCTAATAAACCTTAAAAGCGTGTGCTTGTTTAGCCCAAGCAAAATAAACACAGCGAGGAATGTGTTTGCGCCCGTTGCATACTTTTATGTGCCTATAAATGAGAAAGTGAAGTGTATTTATCGTTAACCCCTTCCTATTCCTGTTTTTTGTTCTTGCGCCTGTCTGATTGAAGTTCTTCCAGATATGATTGTCCCTTAAAACATTGGACACTCATCAAATCTTCACGAACTTTTTTTTAACATTGTATCACATGGCCAAGTGGCCACAAGGTGGCGCAAATTCCTCTGTAAATTCTAAACAAAGCAGCTGTTCCATTGAAAAGTTTGCAGGAGATTTGCGCCACCTTGTGGTTACATGTGATACGTCGTTAAAAAAACTTCTTGGAAATGGGAATAATGCCCAACATTTTAAGATACAATCGTATCTGCAGGCTCAGGGGGCTTTTAAAATTTCAAATTTTTTGATCATTTATTTACATTTCAGTATTCCAATCAGGATCACTGTGGTAAGCGGCCATTGTGGCTTTTTCTTTGCAGATGTACATCCAAACCACCACCCTGACCGTCTCGCTCAGTCTGTCGGCCTCTGTTTCTCTGGGGATGCTCTACATGCCCAAAGTCTACATCATCCTCTTCCACCCCGAGCAGAACGTGCCCAAACGGAAGCGCAGTTTCAAGGTAAAAAAATAAAAATAAAATCTGCGCCCGGCGCTTTTTCAGAGCCTCACTTGAATTTATTGCCAAATCCTAACGGCGCAGGCCATTGTGACCGCCGCCGCCATGTCGGGGAAGCTGTCGCAGAAGGGAGATCGGCCCAATGGAGAAGTGAAGACTGAGCTGTGTGAGAGCATGGAGACCAACAGTAAGGCTTCTTCTTACTGCTGCTAATTCCCGTAGCAAATGTTCCTATTTCGGCAGGATTCCCAAAAGGTTGCAAACAGTTGCAAACAATTTTTCCAGTTGTTCAGCGAGACGCGGCCTTTAAAAAGTTACTTGTTTTGTCCCGCAGCTTCATCTACGAAGACGACATATGTCAGCTACAGCAATCACGCTACCTGAAACCAGACAAGATGACGAGCTTAGCGGACCAATGGACCAACAGGCAGAATCCAAGCATGAGACATTTTGTAACATTTCACTTAAATGGGGAGGGGGGGTGTTCTTGCCATTCGCTGGTCCAACCGTAAGTTTAAAAGTTTATGTTTAAAAAAAAAATTAAGGACAATGTGACATAAGCCTTGACTGGACTACAAAAAAAAATACAGAAACATTGTATGCATAAGGGCCAGAAATAGTTATTTAAAAAGAGAAATCTATGAGACTAAACATGTTTGTTGTTCTTCTCTAATTGTTAGTATTTTTGTGGTCGTGAGAAGTTTTTCCATTCTTGTCTCACCGTTGTCGATGAATCGTCCTTGCATACTGAGATGAGTGTTCCCTCCCACTGTCTTGGCTAACCGGGTTGTGAACCTGTAACACAACATGGGTGACGCATGCCGCTTTTGATACCAAAAGGAGATTTATTTATAATAAAGGAATGTTTTTGCAAATACCTGGATTGCTCTACTTTCACCTTTCGCTATTAAAGCTCCACAAATTCAAAAGCGCCTATGTCCGAGTTGCCTGGGAACAAATCGACAACTTGATCCTAGTAAAAAAAAAAATTAAAAAAAAAAGGCAATAATGTATTCTAGCTGTTGTCATGAGAAGGCAAATTTAGTGTCGGCCTGCGCAATTCTGAGATTAGGCCAAACTAATGGGGAGGAAAAACACAAACAAAACATTACAAAGAGTAAATGAAAGCAGTGTCCCACTTAATTAAAATGAATCGGAGATAAAACTGGGGGGAACGCGACATAATATCCCCTAAATTGTATGTGTGCATGTGATTAGTGTATCTGCGGGCAGGCAGCTTGTTTTGTTTGGCCACATTTTGCTATTGTCTACTCCAGCTCAAAAGTTCCGAGCCAAATGTCGTATTTTGTCACCGATATGCTCTCTGATTCATTGGCTAATAAAACTAGCTAACTAAAGATGTGTAACCACAGTTGTGTACATATTTTTAGCACACTATGGGTAATTTTGTTTTGTTTTGTAATAATTGACCTCCGCTTCAACCCGAGCGCTATGACCCCTCCCCTGCGGAGCAGCTTGGATGCAATTTCCGATATAAATGGGACCGTGTCCATACACGACGTGTCAGAAATGTCATTAGCCGTGAAGATATGGTAAGACTGAGAAAGGTTACCAAGCTCTGGATGTGAATGCTAATTACTTCGAAACTTCCTATTCCAGTGTATTGTGTCCACTATATGGATTATAATACAACCGTGAAAATATTTTTTTCCAAACGCCATTATACAGTAACTTCTAAGAAACGAATCAACAAAAACATAACACAACACGGTATGCATAGTGATTCTTTGAAAAGCATTAACATTACATTCTATGTCGCCTCAGGCGCCACGCCGTGATGTTAATAGTTTGACAGGCCCCGCTGCTCATCTCGCATCCCGCCTCCCCGCGGCGCCGCCACTCTCGCCGTTTCTATCCTCTCAGCTGCTCAGGTCGTGGCCGTCACAAGGCGTGCAAAAGAAACAACGGTCTCCAAGTGTTTCTCGATTTTTCTCTGCTAAATGTCATTTTTCTAAAAGTTCTGTTCTTCAGTGAGACTTTGTGTGCCGTAAGATGGAAAGGACAACAATGAGGGGTCATGTCAGGATGGCTCAACCTTAGTCATCAATCATCTTATTAGCTGCAGCAACACGCAGCCAGCCACCAGCCAGAATTTAACCTGACCGCAAGTTGCCACGACCTATTTTTAGTTTCTGTTTCAGACGCGTACCTTCATTTCAAATGCTGTTCATGACACGTAAACAGGCATTCATTCCAGAGGAAAAGCAAAGAAGAAAATTGAGGAGAGGTCAAGAAAAATAAGCCAAGATGTTTTCAAAACGCCTCATATAGTATGTTGTACGCCTTAACATGATCAATGTCTTAAGAAGCCTTACTGTGCATGGTTACTTGTTAAAACTATACATGATCGATTTTTCTTTTTTTTTTTTTATACTCAAAAAAAGCCTTACTTTATGATTTTTTTTAGAGCCTTACTTTACATGATCATTTTAAAAAATGCAATTTGTTGTTTATTTTTTATTGTTTGTATTCTTTAAATCATGTTTGAAATAAAGGTTTATTCATTCATTCAGTCTATTATTCATTCATTCATTCATTAAAAAAAAGCCTTACTATACATGGTCATTTTTTGTACTAATTAATAACTCAATAAAAATGCCTTACTAGGTCATTTTTTCCACAAATATTTTTTTTTTACAATAATGGCCTGACTATATTTTTATATATATTTTATATGTTTTTTTTGTTTGTTTTTACAAAAAAAGGCTTACTATAAATGGTCAAAATTTTATTAAAAAAAAAAAAAAAAACATTCTATTTCAAAATGCCTTGCTCTACATAACAGGCCACTTCATTAGGGAAAAATCATGGGCCAAGCTGAACTGAAAGTGAAATGTGCCACACCCGCCCTCACCCCCACTTTCTGATTGGGTATTTGATCTGTGATGTCACTTGGACACTCTATTAGGTACACCGCCATTTTCAAGTGTACCTAATGACAGGCCACTTTATTAGGGAAATATCGGTCAAAGGTCACAGGTGTCAAGCTCTAGTCCCCGGGGCCGCATTCCAACATGTTTTCCAAGATTCCCTCGTTAAGTGCACCTGCGTGAAAAGTTTTTGGTCATTTTCATGTTCTGCAGGAGCTAAAACTTTTCACGCAGGTGCACTTAACGAGGGAATCACACGGACACTCCATTAGGTACACCGCCATTTTCAAGTGTACCTAATAACAGGCCACTTCATTAGGGAAATATCATGGTCAAAGGTCACAGGTGTCAAGCTCTAGTCCTCGGGGCCGCATCCCAACATGTTTTCCAAGATTCCCTCGTTAAGTGCACCTGCGTGAAAAGTTGGGCTCCTGCAGCACGTGAAAATGCCCTCAACTTTTCACGCAGGTGCACTTAACGAGGGAATCACACAGACACTCCATTAGGTACACCGCCATTTTCAAGTGTACCTAATAACAGGCCACTTTATGAGGGAACTATCATGGTCAAAGGTCACAGGTGTCAAGGTCTAGTCCTCGGGGCCGCATTCCAACATGTTTTCCAAGATTCCCTCGTTAAGTGCACCTGCGTGAAAAGTTGGGCTCCTGCAGCACGTGAAAATGCCCTCAACTTTTCACGCAGGTGCACTTAACGAGGGAATCACACAGACACTCCATTAGGTACACCGCCATTTTCAAGTGTACCTAATAACAGGCCACTTTATGAGGGAACTATCATGGTCAAAGGTCACAGGTGTCAAGCTCTAGTCCTCAGGGCCGCATTCCAACATGTTTTCCAAGATTCCCTCGTTAAGTGCACCTGCGTGAAAAGTTGGGCTCCTGCAGCACGTGAAAATGCCCTCAACTTTTCACTCAGGTGTGTTTAACGAGGGTAACTTGGAAAACATATTGGAACGCGGCCCCTTGAGGACTGGAGGTCAACATCCCTGGTTTAAGTGAAAAGTGCCACACCCTCCCTCACCCCCACTTTCTGATTGGCTGGTTGATCTGTGACATCACTCAGACACTCCATTCGGTACACCGCCATTTTTAGGTGGCCCTAATAACAGGCCAGTTCATTAGGGAAAAATCATGGCCAAAGCTTAACTGAAAGTGAAAAGTGCCACACCCGCCCTCACCCCCACTTTCTGATTGGCTGTTTGATCTGTGACGTCACATGGACACTCCTTTAGGTACGCCGCCATTTTCAGGTGTACCTAATAACAGGCCACTTCATTAGGGAAAAATAATGGCCAAAGCTTAACTGAAAGTAAAAAGTGCCACACCCGCCCTCACCCCCACCTCCTGATTGGCTGGTTGATCTGTGACGTCACACGGACGCTCCATTAGGTACACCACCATTTTCAGGTGTACCTAATAACTTTATGCATTTTTTGTACGTGTCAAGAATGTGTATTTGACTGCTTGCTCTTTATTTTGGGGGACACCAACACATATTACACAACGTAAAACATATATACATATTGTCATATAAAGCAGTTAACCAAATGTCAGATTTTTGTTTTCATGCCCAATAAAATAAAAACAAGGAATAAAACACCAGACACGTTTTAACAGGTTTTAATGTTTATTAAAATAATAATAAAAGTAAATTTCAAACCAGCAATCTAATGTGAAATTGCAGTAGATATATTGGATAACAATATTTAGGCGTATATATGCATACACGTTATTTTAAGTGTTATAAAATCAAGATTACCCAAAGAGAAACATAATCTCGCCGTTGTTGCGTAACGGCGCATCCCTTCATGCAATAAAGTTAGCCGTTAGCTTGGTGAAAACGTGCATTAAAGAAGTGGTGTTTAAGTGAGTGGTACTTTCTTTTCTTGGCAAATCGTAAATCTACATTCCGGCTTACATAGTTCACGCCAGGAGACGCAACACATTCATTGACTGATCCGTTGATGCACGGGAAGGAAGGCAGTTCACCCATTGACTCGTTCGCGAACGGGAAAGTCAGGATTCGTTGCCTCACTGATCCGTTCTCGCGATGAACTGGAAATGCAAATCACTCACTGACTCGTTCACTCACAGAAATGGAATTCACGACTCGTTCGTGACCAGGAAGTTACGTCATTTTCTTCTTCGTTTTGTTTTACGGTGAGGTGGCACCAGCTTCAATACGCGTTACTGACACCTACTGGTTGAAGTCATATCAACTGGACTCGCAGATAGTGCCTCCTGTGAGTGTGGGGACCCAGTCCAGACAGAAGAGCACATCATCAGCAGTTGCCCCAAACACCGGCCACCGAATGGCGAACAAGGCCTGATTGATCTGTACACGTTGACCTGGCTCGCCTCAACAGAGCTGCATGTCTGAAGTCATACGACAGAAGAAGAAGAAGTTACGCCCGCTGCATTGCACCCTGGACGATCACGATGTGCTACGAGCAAACTATCTGATCCTAAATGAGGAGCTGTGTTTGAGATTATATTTTAATTGGGTGCCACAGCGCCCCTTTGGACAGATCATAAATCAACTAAAGATTTCTGTTAATGTTATTAAGAATTCAATTATTATTAATTCTAAAGTATGTTTAATATGCTGGTACTTTTACTCATTTTCATTATTCACCAACTTTGTCAACGAGATGGATGAAGAATAAGAGTTTAATCAACCGATTTCGAGGGGAAAAAAAGTGAAACTTTTTTGTTATACATAGAAATTGTTTATTTTAATGAATATTTTATTAATTATTTTATTATTCATTTATCATTTATTTTTAGTAATTTTAGTTTATAAATTCAAGGCAAATTAATGCAACAAAACAAAATTTTACAGGAAAAAATGTCAAACTTTTTTGTTAAACATGTCAAACTGTTTATTTTATTAATTATTATTATTATTTATTATTATTATTTTTAAATAATTTTAGCATAAATTCAAGCCAAATGAATGCAACAAAAAAATGACAGGACACTATCACTATTCAGTTGTACCGTATTGGCCCGAATATAAGATGACCCCGATTATAAGAGGACCCCCTCTTTTTCAAGACTCAAGTTTGAAAAAAGACTTTTGAAATGTAAATAAATCAATCTACTGTGCTAAAACAACAAAATTGCAATAACTGCATTAACCATCAAAGTGAAGTCTAACTGTAGTCTTGAAACAAATCTGAATAAGGAAAAACATTACAATAAAATCATGCAAACTGCTACCGCTATTGTTGGGGAGCCTGAGGACTGTATAAGGGGTTGGCTCGGATGGTTATGCTCTTTTCACCCCCGGGTGTCGGTCAGAACACAGGAGGGAAGACGTGGTTCAGTTTTGATAGCTTTATTGGCAAGAAAAATAATAATAAATAACCATAAATGAAATACTCTCAAAGACGCACACGATCACAGCAACATACTCAGTCGATACCAGCAACCTTGAATTTACCGCTGCGCACAAGTGAAAATCGGTATAATGTCTCGACCCCGAATATAAGACGACCCCCACTTTTTCAGTCTTATTTCAATGCAAAAAACATTGTCTTATATTCAGGCCAAAACGGTATTTACCTTTTTGGGTTCAATAGAATTGGATCTAATATTGTGTCCTGCAAGGTGTATTTTGGCTAGTTAGCGGAGAAAACCAGAGCACGTCTCTATGGAAACGGTGCACTTTTAATAGAGGGAGGAGGAGGACGAGGAAGGAGCCTCAGCTTAATCTTATTTGGTGGTCGTGCATAACGTGACATCGTTTCCAGGAAAACATCAGACTTCTGAAGAGGCTGGACTTCATCAAAGCAACCTATGCTCACAAAAACGACATTTAGCAATGATGGCGACAACGACCATATTGGTGAAGCGTGACAGACACTCGGGCCAGATGATAAAAACACTTGCTCGAGACCATGGAGATTTATTTAAATGCGAAATGCTCATCCGTAAAGAGCAAGAAAATTGCTTTTTTTCTTCCCTGCATGTTTATTTACAAACACTTTGACAGGTCAGCAACTGTTGTTAAAAAAAATTCTTTTGAGGCACAGCCACAATAGCTTGCAGGCAGGCCCCAAAAAAAAAAATGAACATGAGTTTACTGTTCCCGCCAGAACAGTTCACCTTATCTACACGTTGCATGAGCAAGATAAGCGTGAATGTTGTGATGATAGCATATTGAAGAAACACTGAATCATAATTAAGTGTATCGTCGTTTCCTCCCCAGCAACGACTATCTGATGGCGTATAAATGTAGAACTTGACTAGAGTCGTGCCAAACTTAATTAGACACTTTTATCTCAAATCATCCGTCGTCATTGAAATGAATGGAAATGCTATTAATTCGTTCCAGTGAACGCAAAAAGCTAATTGTTCAGTTTAAAAAAAAAAAAAAATAGCTCTCTTCAGTAACAATAAACATATTTTTTGTATCGTATTGTAATTAAATAGAATGTTATAGGCGAGATACAACCAAGACTTTCCTTCCATTGTCAAGACGGAAGAGAGCAACGGGAGTCGCATTTAAATCAACGACTCATTAAAATCAAGCATTAAAACCTGCTTAATGGAGATGAAGCAGATGAATCATTTTAACTAGTGGAATGAACGCGATCGTAAAGTCTTACTGTGCAACTGCAGCCGAGCTTGGATTTGTTCTGGAGTGCGGCTTCGCCATCAGACGGATGCCGGTCAGTAATTGGATCTTCGTGTCGAAAGCGGTGGCACGTGGAGAACAATCAGCCCAAACATATGTGACGGAAACTGCCTGAAAGGAAGGGGAGAGAAATGGAGTAGTTGTAGTCACATTAAAAATAAAGTGAGGAAATCCATTTCCTAGTACTCAAAACATCCATACTGACCGCAAAGTAAGATGGCGGAGTTTTAAAACACTTTTTAGACCGATTCAAATTCGGGCTAGCCAACACTTTATATTATTATGTATTTAACTTGTAGGCATTTATTATTGCATCTTTAGAGGTCAATGACTTTTTATGTTTTGCTTTGGGCCTTGGAAAAAGGCACGCAAAATTGTCCTGGAATTTCATAACTAGTCTTAAGGGAAACATTGCCTCCCGCATTTTAAGCGCGAATAAACTTTTCTAGTCTCTTCTCCCAATTATATCGCTTCACAACCTTGGATTGGTAAAAAACATCATCAGGGTTAAAATGACACTAAGATTGATTTTTTTTTTTGGGAGAAAGACGCCAAGGTTCTCCAAAATCAATAATACATTAAAAGAAGTGAGAACGACTTTTAACTGATTTCATTTCCTTGAGCTGTGACCATCAATGAAATTGTATAAAGAGACAACAAATCTCTGATTAGTGTGAAAATCGTGCATTAAATAAAATGTTAGTTTTTTTTATCATTTTGACCGCAAACCCAAAATGGACACTTAGTCAACGGCGGCCACCGACAGCGTCCAGCAGCTCCAGCGCCAACTTTCCTTTGAAACCCCGAGTCTAATCTCATCCCTGGCTATCAAGCTAGCAATTGAAATCGCTAGCATTTCAAATCGCAAACAATGACGCGGGGATGCTCGCAGGGTTCTCGGCGCCACCCCTGCAGCGAAAAGCCCTCGCCTTTGCAAATATTTGTAAATGTCACTGGCAAAGAGGTTGGAAAAACACCATTACCACGTCGCTAGTGACATTTGTGTGTGCCATTAGAAAGCAAAACTGTTTACACTGGGAGTCAACTGGCTCCAGTCAAAGACCTTCACAGTTCCTTTTCAAAAGACCGAGTTTGGGTTTGAGAAGGTGCCGTTGTCCCGCTGGCTGAGGCAGGAATTATATTGGACCTTAACAAGAGGTTGCCGTGGACATATTAAAAAACTATCAATCTCCCACTTTATGGCTTCCCGCCACTGGGGCTCAAGGCCGCCTGACTCATTACCTCAACCCGGCTCACCGCACATCCTTCATACCTCCAACCGACACCAGATGCCACAAAATAATTCAGTTAATCGTCAATTTAGCCGCCGATTATGCCATCGTGTCACTTTTCAGGGTGAGCACATGGGAAGGGAACCCGAGGTAATCGGAGGTTGCGTAAAATCCTAGGTGACTCTACTAAAATGTGCCCGGAAGTTCCAATTCAATATTTTATGAGGTAGCGCCATTGCACTACTTTTAACAGTCAGGATCATCCGTCAGAGTTTAAGCTAGCCGTCCATTACCGGAGGAAAACATGTCAGCGTGTAGGAAAAACTGCAACTCCCCGAGCAATAAAAAAAAGGGAAACACTATAATGTGATGATAGTGAGTTGGGATTTGACAGCCGCAATTGAAGTGTGTATAAAAGCGCTGCCGTGCGAGGTTATAAATTCTGAAAATGGATGGTAGTCGAAACATGCGTACAGAAACAGCGTCATTGATTGCCGATACTGTCGCTCATAAATTACTCAAGCGAATTCGGAGAGTGTTTTTCTACATTACACCATTGCCTGAAACTTGAAATGTTAAACACACATTTGCACATTTTTAATTAGTGATCACTATTGAAATTTTTAATATTTGCCCAACATAAACAGCAGCAATTTTAGCTAGTGAGCCCCAGTTGCATTATTTGAATAAAGCTTATATGACACTTATGAGTATATTCAAACGTTGCTCTTTATAGGCCAACAGTTTTATCAGTAGCATCCTGAAGCAATATTCAATTGATTAGCACAAGTCATTTGATATTTTTATGTAACCATTTCCAAGTTGGTCCCATTGGTATTCTCTCCTGTTTTGTTCTCCTTCAACACGGAAGAGGAGGATGCTCGACACAGTGTGGGATCTGAAGAGCCTGATGAATAATAAGCCAAAATCCTTCTTTAAATCTCCCCACAAAGTGTAACTTGGCACTTTCTGGCAGTCATCTCAAATTGTTTTCTTGCCTTGCCCACCGGGGGCAGTATAATACAATAACGGAGGCATAAGCAAAGAAGAGTTTCACAACTACTATGATGCAGTAATATTTGGCGGAAAAAAAAAATTCAAGGTGTACTTTCATCATTTTCGTCTTGACTCACTTTGGAACAAGTATCAAGGAAACAATTTAGAATATAACTATATATTTGTGATATCAATCAGCCCGCCGGGTCGTCTTATTTAAATGTCAAAAACAGAGAAAAGCACAGTTGGAATGACGTTAATTACCACATGGTGACACTTCCGGGCTGCTGAGGTGAACGCTAAATGTGGCAATCAAATGGAAGTCAAGTACTTTTGCGTCACATGGAGCTTGGACAAAACATCCGCGAGTAGAACAGCACAAATTGATTGAGAAAAAATCCAGAAAAATAATATAATAGGGAGGTTAATTATGCGCCTGAGCTGAAGAACAATTACGATTTGGCTAGCTTTTGAAATTCCTGCCGTCGATATCCGCTAAATTCGGCTGCGACAAAGAAAGGAGCTCCAAAAAGATAATTAGTAGTTGCAAATAGTGCAGAGAGACAGGTTTGTGTGGAGCTGCCTACAGGCATAAAAAGGCGCGTGAGCCAGCGAGCGACCTCCACTCCGATGATTCCCCGGCCGCCTCCACACTTAAACCGCAGCGTCGGAAGCTGTCTCCTCTGTCTGCCGACACACCAGCAAATGTTTTTTTTTTTCTCCTATCCCGAGGCCCGCCTAAGTGGAGCGGTCCACTGTAGCCTAGCCCCAGTAATTAACTGTCACAACGTTTCAAAACTAACAAATGGACTCGGTGTCAAGGAGGGCCCATTAATTTACTGGCCCTCGCTCCTCCATCCTGCGCCTATTATGTCCATTACGGCTGACTTTCATGTTCGGGGCGTCCGTCGCTCTCGGCTCGGCCCCCCGTTTCAAGTTTCAACACAAGGCTAAACGAGTCTGGGGAAAAAAAAAAATCTATTTGCCATTTGGTTTCTTTCAAGACCACGATTATTTATTTGAATGCAAATGCGGTCCGGTTGCCTCGTTTTGATGGTTGTATGACAACAAGGAGGGAGATGTTGCCTTTTCAGTTTGTGCATGATTGCACAAGCGTGGGCGCACGAGAGCAATTCAGGCATTATATCCTGACGAGACACATAAGCACTGTTGCGCGATAATGATGCCCGCATGCATAATGAATGAAGAAATGTGTTTGGGTGAAAGTGAGACTAAATTAGTCAGACTGGACGATATGGATGCGGAAAAAAATGTGCTTGTGAGCCTGTTCTAAAAATAGTGATAGACAATTGTGATTTCCTAGGAATAGTGTGTTCATCTGAATGAGGCTTGTAGAGAGTTATAGAAACTGGAATTGATGCGTTTGTCCAAATTAATTGAGTAATCGTTTATCAAATTAATCGAGAATCATTTGAATAATCGATTTGCAACCATTTTTTTATTTTACAAATTGTCCAAATCCTTCCCAAGACTCATTTATTTTGTACTCTTTCATGCGAAACATAAAATGTATCAGACGAAACAATCGTTATAATAACATTCAATCGTAACAGCCCTCGTGTTTTTCTTCATCTGTTTGAATGTACTGTACGTTCTTTGTGAATCCTTTTCCAAACAAAGGCGGCAACACAAACACAGAAAATCAAACAACACTGGGCCCACTTGAAAATGTGAACGAAGCACGCGGCGGCGGATTCTTTTCGGAAGGCTGCCCCGCTGAGCAACATGCTGTTTGCGTGTGTGTGTGTTCCTAGCACAAGCCCTCCACTGCGCCCGGCTTTGCTCCTTTTGTTGCGGGCTCGACGTCCGACTGCTGTCCTCACTTTTTCCTTCTCTGGCTCTCCGGAATAGCGACGGAGCGGCGCAATCTGTCTGGCGACACATACGCGAGAGCGATGTGAGGCCCACCCACGCAATTACAGAGTGTTGCGCATACTGTAAAAAATGCACAATGACTGAGCACTTAATAAACTGCAGTTTGGTTAACGACAGAAAATATCAGTCAGCATCTCGACTAAAACTTAAAAACATACTCAGCCGCCGTCACGTCGCTCCTCGAGAACGCCAAAGTGACCGCGGGGCTCGGTTAGCATTTTGTCGAGGAACAGCCATTAAATGTCACCCAGCTGGTGACTGATAAAAGGTTGGAAAGAAGTGCGTCACTAAATCCACTCACGATTAGGTACAGAGCAATACAAAAAAAAAAAATTCCACCATTTATTTAACAAACATGCGAAAATTCTGGAAAAGGCCAAATCACAAGCACACGACGTTTTTTGGTCAAAACTTAATCACAACTTTTTTTTTTTAACTAAACGAGAAGTTACTTTTAAATTTCATTTTAACTGACTTTTTTTTATTTCTTTACCTGAATTTCATGTATGAAATGCACAATTCCACAACTTTAAGCCAACTTGCTCGCCTCATACTCGAGCATGTTCAGGCCGTGTTACCATAGCAACAGCAGTGGCAGGCGAGCAAAAAGAATGAACGGAATGAGAGAAAGAGCACGACACACAAAAAAAAAACGAGTGAAGAGCGACGACGACACTGCTGTTTGAGTAAGGAAGAATCAAAGAGTCGCTATAAGGTCGAGTCGTTCAAACCCGATGACTCACAATTCCCCAACCGATGCCCACGGAGACGCTACTTATCATTTACACTCTAGCGGAACATTTGTGGCTTGTTAAATGACACGTTGTCGTCTCAAAAAGTTCTGACTCGGCGATGTGAAGATTGCTCTTTGACGCCTTTCCCGTTAGACAACACGACAACACGCGTCTGCTTCGGGCGTCCGTGCTCTCCTTTTGACAAACTAGGGCATGAAAATAAGCCTTGCGAGTGCCAGGAGAATTCTAAACGCAGGGCCGCTTTTCTTTGGCCTCGCCTCCTTAATCAGCCTTGCTCTTATCTCCGCCTCGCATCCTGGCGCTGGAGGGGAAGTCAAGTCGGCGCACACGCCGCCAGGATCGTCTCTCCTCCGGCCGTGGCCGCCGGTTCACCCCGGGAACAAAAGTAATGGGACACCTGCTCTTCAGATCTTTCTCCACGTAGAAATGAATGGTTTGCTATGACTGATTGGTGTCAAACTCAAGGCCAGATACGGCCCGCCAGATCATTTTATGTCAACTTCCTGTGTCAATACTAAACTCGCTAATTGTTTTTACTTTTAAAAAATTGATTTTGCTATCTTTTTTTAATATCCGAACAGCTTTTTTCAAAACAATCATAATGTCCCTTCGAAGGAAACTTCGACTACAATGCGGCCCGTGACACAAATTAGTTTGACACCCCTGGATTACTGCATTGATTAATGTCTTCCAGTATTTTCCATATTTTATAACACATCATTAAATCCACAGGTATGGATTGGAGTCGCATTAAAAGAAAATGATGTATAGCGTCTTCAATTTCAGCCTCCGATCAATGTCGGATGTTGCCTTGTAAACACTTTGTGAAGTTTAAAGTTTGCCCGGCTACTTTCACAGCAGCCGGCGTATAAAGTTATCGACGAGGGGGGTTGCCACGGCAACAAGGCTCCGCGGAAAGCCCTTCGGAGAGCCCGCAGGCAAACGCAGAGGCGGCAAAGTGGATTAAAACAAAACAGGTAAGGCTTAAACGCTTAGGACTAATTTGACGAGTGTGTCATTATTTTTGGACGGATTACGGCGTGACAAGGCGGACTAACGGCGCCCGTAAACAATGCTAGCTTTGCGAGCCCGCTGTGGCTGTGAGAGAGGATCGTTTGGGCTTTAAAGCGCAGTCGAGTGCATGACTTGCAATCAGTCATAATGAAAGAAAGACGCTAAGGGACGCTTTGCCATTTCTGGGGTACTGGAAGTCACTCAACAGATGAAAACAAGGATTTGTGGGTTTACAGACCTTGGAAAAAAATGGGAATATCGTAACGACATTCTCCCATATTGTTCCTCTCTGGTATGCGGTGTGATTTATTACAAGGCGATGCATTATGACAGCGTTACATAATCTCAGTATAAAAAAAATAAATAAAAAAATCATTTTAGCTCTCTAGGCTTTCCATTTTCAAGTATTACTCGAAATGACAACTTGATGCGCTCGCTTTTTGGGATTTTTTTTTTTTTTTGTTCAACGCTCCGTCACTTTTCCCCGCGTTCCCGAAGCCGGACTGTCAAATGTAGCGTTAAATTGCTCCCTTTTTTACTTGTGTCGTGCTAGAAATGACTGCTGGGAATTTGTGTTAATATTTGATATGTTAATATTTGTCTCGCTGTCAGCCAATGAATAATGCAAAGGAAGGGAAAGTGCAATGGGCCCGCCCTGTTCTTTTCATAATGGCTGTGACGTGGCCTTTGGCTTGTTCTTTCCAATTTTTTTATTTATTTATTTTTTCAACTCGACCGAGCAGCACTTGTAGGAACAATACGAGGGTGATTGCAATCCCTCCCACAATTTTTCCGCGGCAATTAACGCTAACAATCGCGACTAATGTGAGCACAATAATTGTGCCATCACCTCAAAACACCGTCACCGGTTTTTAATTACATTTCGCAGCCTTGTAAAGAACTCAAAAACTTCCATGTTTGATTTCCCGAAGTAAAACGACGACTCTGACGCGCGACCGTTTGAATATCAATAACTTTGCGTGTTTGCCAAAGATACGTGAGTAGTAAACTTACTTTTAATCACCCCTGCTGAAATATAATTAGCATTTTGATTTGTATTCGTATGGAAGTGGGCTATAGCCGAGCGGCTCATTAAGCAAATCAAACTCTGACTTGTTTGCTGTTCTCGCCTCGATTTCACAAGATGGGTAAAAGAGAAGAAGAAAGCGAGGAGAGGAGGAAAGATGAAGGATGCAAATAATAAACTGCCCTAAATAGATGTAAAAATACAGTTATGCATAACTGAGAAAAAAAAAGTCATATCGAATGAGACCATGTGGAGGAAGATATAAATAAAAAGTTAACACAGCCATCACAAATGTGATTTTAAGTCTCTCTCAGAATTGATTGATGGTCTTGTTAAAAATAAAAAGACAAAAAAAAAAAAAAATCAGAGAAGATGGCTGTAATTCAGAGACACCTCCCATGTCAGTCTCCCCCGCCAAGGCAATTCTTTTTTTGGGGGGGAAGTTTGCAGGCACTGCTTAGTCAGCTAAATTCTGGACACCCGCCTGGAGAATATTCAAGTAAAATATATTGTCTTGGAATGATTAGAATGGACAGCCCATAAAAAGCTGGTGGCACAGGTTATAAAACAGTCAGGAGATGGCATAGCAATTTTCAATAGGATAAAAAAAAAAAAAATTACAGCGTTGGTTCAAGGAACGGAGGTGTGGAGTCTCTAAATATTGAATCTCTGCGTAAATAAATACATGTATGTGTGCATATATATATAAAATATAAAATACATATATATATATGTATAAAATACAAAATAATATATATAATATTGTGCACCTTTTTCCAGTGAACAGTGTTCCTTTTCCATCGAATGGGTGTGAATATTTCATCATGAAGGATGGCTACGAAGCGACTGTCACTTTATCACATGAAAACTCAGTGGGAACTTCGGCCCCCTGACAGCGTTGGTTGCATTTTTGTGTGTTTGCGCAGGGTGTGTGTGGGTGATGATTGACAGCTCGGTGCTGGTGGGTTCGTCCACTACTGAGAGCGAATCCCTGGAGAGGCGGCGAACGGCGGCGGGGAAGCAGCCCCAAATGCGCTCACACAATGACGTCTGTGTGACTTTTTGTCTGTTTATCTTACTTTTTATTCCCGCTGCTTGCATGGATAGAGTAACGTGTGCGTGGCCAGGCGATGAGGTCAATTGTGTATTAAAGCAACGATGAAACACTAATTCAACTGTTTCCTCTTCAACATTTAAAAGCACTCGACCGGCCCGCCTGCAATTAGCTGAAGCGCTGACTCGTTTTAATGATGAGTGCTTTTTGGCCCCGGACAAAGCGAGCTAACAATCAAGCGAGATTTCATTCACGTCATTTGGATGCTTGTGTATTTGGAATTGATGTTTGCCCCGAGGAAATAATGGAGAAGATATGATTAATTAAATTACTGCATGCGGTAGAGGATTTTTTATGTCGCGCTACAAAGGTCTAATTGTGACAAATAAACATTTTTAAAAAATAATAATAAATTCCACAAAACGCTAATGAGTATACTGTGTATTTTATGGTGGGGGAGGCAGTGCCCACATGCCCCCCCCCCCTTTTAGCTCCGCCAGTGTTTTGCACTCAAGCTATCATTTTGGGATTTTTTTTTTCATTTGATGTGAATGTGGTTTTAGCATACAAAATCAAGGATCTTTTTTTTTTACGTTTCCTATTTATATTTCAGCAATTACAACACGCTCTGTAAAAGAAGCAATGTAGAATATGAAATGTGATGACATTAAATTGAACTCGACGACACCTTAGATGTGTAATAAAAGGATTTTTTCTTTTTTTTTTTTACCCCAAAGCCAGAAACACAAGCTAGCAGACACGCTGCTGTCAGCGTAGCCTCGCAGTGTTTCCCTTACTTTGGCAAAAATATTGCGATTTCTTGCCAAATGTTGCATGCTCACCTCCATCCATACAGCTGCTCTGTATCAAATTTTTAATTCCGCTCTTCACACTCGGGCGCCCTTTGTACTAACAAGTTAAAAATGCTCATCTCTTATCACGGCTAAGATAATTAGCATTCCAAGAGGCTCAGGCGCTGTAATTGCATGCTCGTGTATGCGAGTTAATCTACAATTCAAGTCAGATTTATTTAGAGTGCATCATCAGCCAGCCGAGGTCCCAGAGCACATAATAAAACACGCACGCGGATAATAAACAACAAAACCTACGTGACACTAATCCTCCATGCCTTGTGTATTCAAAACAAGTGTGCCCAGACCCTGTGTGTACGATTATGATATTGATGCCGCTATTGCCTCCAAACAAAGATAATTAAAGATCCTTGTGTGGCACTTAGTCACTTTCGATCACTGCTTCTTAATCCTACACAAAAGTAAATATGACAATGGGGTTTATTACGCTCATAACTTTCTTGTTAGGCCTGAACTCTCGCTGGAAGTGGACATCACTGCGAACAACATTAAAAAAAAAAAGAAAAAACGTATTAGAATATGTCTCACGGTGTCTAACGATACTTTATTTGTATTTGTTCTCACTAGATTGTACAAGTGTACCTAATATTGTGGCATTGAAGAGCAACAAACAAGTTTATGAAATTCTGTGATAAGAGCAGCAAAATGTATGCACGTCACTAATGGAAAGTAGACAGCAACGCGTCTCGCCTGGGCCACCCACTGTCTGGCTACCATGGTCACAGTCCGCCCCCAAAATGAAACTTCAACAATATACCGCATGAAAAAGCTTTAAGTGGAGCATCAATATTTGGATGGCAGCTCCACTAACATTTTATTATAAATGGCCTGTCTGCCTGCCATCGGTGCCCCAGAAACACACGTCTTCAATGTACAACCTACATATTCACATCAAAATTGTTGTTCAAACTTTGCGGCAAACAGCGAAAAGTTAATTTAATTTGAATACAAAGAACATTTTGCCACCCTCGCTGTCCTCATATTTAATCTTCGGTGGAAAAGTTTTGTGTTTGGTGATGATTTGAACTCTATTGTTAGCTAGACAGCTAGCTATAGCTGTTGCCCAAGCTAGCTAGCTAGCTTGCTAGTTGCCAGCTAACCTAATATGTTATTTTCATGAAGGCCTCCGTCATGGAACTTGTTTGGTCGGGACTAACTTGTTTATAAATTGTAAGACATAACAGTGTTTTTTTTTTTTTTTTTTTGCTGATTCAGGCTGCTCTCCCGTCTCTGTTTTTGCTTCTCACTTAAGTTGACGACTAAAACTGCAGGTCACTTCAAGTGGCGCGCCTGGTATCATTTCGCCGACCATCGTGAGATCTTTGTGTGGTTTTTAAAGTTATAAAAGGAGCAAGTTCTCAATTGATTTCCCCAGCCACATCACGACAACGCTTGACAGAAAGACACAAAGTGATGCTCCGTGAAGCAGGATGTTAACAGGAGGCTCTGCAGGGGGGGTTATATTACCACGAGAACATTCGTAAGCACCCCGCAGTTCTGTCGCTCATTTGTTTAGACAACATTGCTGTGGGACTTTGCATGTCTAACTTTGCCGCTAAATTATTTGTATGGCCCGAGGCTTTAACATCAAGGCCAGTGGCGTCCTAGCTTAAAAAGTGGCTCCTTTCCTGGAAAACAATGCATTAGCCTCGAGCCTCGCTTTACTTTTCAATATGGCAATGGTTGTATTTAATTGTTGTCTTGATGCTCAAGTGGAGAATCCAAAAAAAACCGAATAGACATTTCATGTAAAACTAAAATAAACTGATAGACTGGTTCTACCGAATCCAACACGTGTACAATGAAAGGATACCACAGAGGGAACCAACATATAAATAATGGATAAGAACAGTGTGACCTGAGAACTGAACGAAGCGATCCAAGGAAAAGAGGATGCTTATTTTTCGCCAAGAAATTCTATAGTGCCTGTTTTTGCCATTTACATAATTGTATGCATTGTCGCATATTGTGTCCAGGCGCAACATCTCATCGACGACGTGCTCTACTCAAAGGCCAACATGAGCAGATGGTAAGAACCTCTGATGGTGGGTGTATGCCAGAGATAAACATTGCAGCCTCCATTAGCGTTAAAATTTGATTGACTGATTTACCGATCCTAAAAAAGTTGATGAGTGACTTCTTCTAAATTACAGAAGAAGAGAGTAGACAGGTAAATGTGTTTTTTCTTTGGGGAGGGAACAGATCACAGACGAATTTAAAGTGTCCAAAGAGAATGCTGGGATGAATAAACACCTCAGACAGACAATTTGAATTGCAGATATATCCGAGAAAGAGGCCAACGTGTTTTGTTGTGGTCAGGCGTGTGTTTGCATACAGAGAAGGTTCCCGTCTGATGAGTCGGAACTTCCTTTTGATGCCCCCTTCTGGGCGAGTACGACCCACCTCGCACCGAGGAGCCCGAATCATTGACGGCGCCTTTGCAGCGTGTTGGCGGGAAGACGAGTAAAAAGAGCGGCGTGGCATCAGGTCGGCCATATGGCTATGTGATCCTTTCAGCTTGGAGCAATATGCCAAACCCGTGGGAGCTTGGCCTCGTTCTCCGCGAGCTCAAATGCTTCTGATAGCAGTTGCAGGGCTCGAGTGGAAGATTTATACCAAAGAGCTACGGCCACCATTTCTCAGTAAAAGTCAAACAAGCTAGAGATTTGTGACAAGACATAACATACGACTTGGCCGAGGTCGAAGAAGTATTACAAGTTTTAGGGGAGTCTGCTTCACAAGGACACTGGTCTCGTTTCAGAATCAGTTCTCAGGGGCTCCAGGATGCGATATTATCAGCTAGCAAGAAGTGCTGAGACAAAAACACCCAACTCTTTGTGATCAAAAGATACTGAAGAACCACAAGGGAGAAAGAAATGGCTGAATAAAACCCCCCAGAGACTGGCTGCCAGAATTCCCTGAGCATCTGACAGTTCCTGGACAAAATGAATTACCTGACTATTGACAAGAGGTTGAGATGTTCCAAAAAGCAACTACTGAGCACTTTGAGAAGTTTGTATTGGTGGCAAGAGGTCATTGAACAAGGTCTGCCCAGACAACCCAATCAATCAATTGATGAATCATTTTTAAAGCACAGTGGATTTAATCTGAAGGATTTAACTTTGTAAGAAAGAACTTTGCAACCTTGTCTCTGGGCAATTATGTCTTCTTGCAAAGTGCTTACTTGCAGTTAGTCAAATTAATAAAAAGAGCTCTTTCAAAGTTTCTTTTGGTGTCATTAAAAGACGAATCGGAACCAGAAGATTCCTGGTACCTGAATACTTTCTGCTTCTGTGAATAACATCCATCAGTGAAAATTCCTTTGGTTCACTGCGACTCTGGAGATTTTTTTCCTCCTGATTAACTCGGGTATGTTTGCACAAATTGCCGTCGTGGCAGTTGGCGACCCGTTCATTAGTAGGCAAATTATGCTTTAGTTCTCCTTACGGAAACGTTCTGTAGAGTGAAGAGGAAGAAATGTTGCTTGGTGTAAAAAAAAAAAATGGAGATAAGATCCCGTGTAATGTTGTAAGTCAGAAGACAAAATTCCGACCGTAAATGTTTTCATTTTTGTCAATGACTCGCGTTCCTTTCTCAAACTTCATCTTTGTCTCATTCCTTCTGTCCTTGACAACCTTGGCGGCACGAACATGAGTCATTACTCTTCCATTTTCCTCCGATTAGACTCTCGCTCTTGAGTTAATAAGAGACGAGCCGATACAAAGAAAACCGTTTTTTGCGGAATCTACCGCTTGGTTTCGTTTAAACGCATGCATACATTGACTTTCCAGCGTTGAGCCATAAAAAAAAATAAAAACTCGTGCCGGTGTCACATTTTATGGTTTTTACACTTTAATGATGTGAGAGTCGCCGGGTGATGGATGACCGCAGGAACAAGCGCGGACGTTCGGGATGAGCACAGTCTGTTCTGTTTTCCACTATTGCCAAAAAGAAACGGGCCCCGCTCCTTCGGCGGGTGTCTTAATCCCAGAAACAGGTGGGCCTCGTTTACTATGGGCTCTACTTTCAAGAGAGATTAATAGTAATAAATTGATTGCGACGATCACAGTTGGCATATCCCAATTAATGTTCATCAACACACCGCAGCGAATGGCTCAATGAAGTCGTCGGTTACCCCTTTTTAGCCAGACGAGATTTTCTCAGTGTTCAACACGAGCGCAATAATGGGAACGCTGTTTAATCGCCGCTTACAAGCGTGACAATTTTAGTCGGAGCTAAACACACAGAGGATCGGGCTCGTAAAGTTTTAGAGATCATGTCATTGTTAGGGGGTCTTTAAAGATACGTGATGTATTCTTGTTACAAGTCTGGCTCCAAAAAGCCACCCAAGAAAAAGTTGCACGGTCGGTTTATCTAAATGGATCTGTCGCTCTCATCTAAATAGGCCAGAACTCACAGATGCATGTTTATTTGCGATAAAAACAAAGCGCTGGATCGGAACGTTGTTCATTCACACCGTGACATTGGCGAAGCTCAGGGCTTCTCTACTTTGTCCTAGCTGACCTGTTTTCCTTTTTCCATTTTACCACCTCGCCTAATAGACCGCAGGGCAATCGTTGTGTTTCAAGACTTGATGAAGTGGAGCCTATTGTGGAGAACAAAGGCTTACTCCATCTTGGTTGGCTCTGGCTGACACTGTCGGTCCCTCGGGGGAGTTTGAGGCTCTGTGCCAGTTGCTCAGTCTTCTGCCTCGTCGTTCCGTTCAATGGTTACAAAATCGGGATCTGCGGGACCCGTTGGAGACTGGGACAATGACGGATGATTACGTGAAAGATCATTTCGGCTGAATCGTTATTCAACGCTATTTTCATATCAACTTGTGTATTGTATGAGTTTTAGTATCGGTGTCACCAAAGACATCTTTCAAACTTCTCGACTTGGAATGCCAGACGATCGACCAAAGAGGTCCTAGCTTAACCTGGTACAGTCTGATTTTGTTTTCCAAGCTCAAGGTTTCATCCCAAGATGAAGACAAGGAAAAAAAAATCTGAGATGAAGTGGCACAGAGGGCTAGAAACTTTCCTGGAACTTTTCTGACTCTATCGGACAAGTCTCCAAAACAACTCCACTGAAAAGCAGTTTGCTTTTCCTCAACAGGTGGATCTGCGACTATCGATCGTGTCGGTTGGAGAAGCAACGCTAAGACGCTCATTTCATCTTGAAAACCTCGCTTACGGCAGATGGTACGTGAGTGACAAGACATCATGTGTGAAATGGAGGAAGGAAGTTCCTCTGGGAACAACTCCTCTGTCACGGCGTAGTGCTTGCCTGTCACATCTTTTGCCATGTTCCACTTGGTCTCTTTTGTTTGTGTCAGATTCGTTTCTCTCAGGAGCCTCACGGTGACGAGATGATGAGGGAGCGAAATAAGGTAAAAATCTTCTACTTACTAATAATTTCCAAACTAAAGAAGCTTAAACCACTGGAGGGTTGCTGATGATTGGATTCTCTATCATGTTTCTTTCAGGGTCTATTCTGGTTTATGCTGACACTTAAGCTTTTCTTCCCTCTTGTTTCATCTGCTTCTTTAGCGTCGTCTTCTCTCTTGTGCCAAGCACCTCTGGCAGCTTTTCAATTCCTGCCTCCGTATTTCTTGTTCCCACTGCTGGGAACCACAACTTGGCCTCCCTCGGGGATAAACACACACAGACAGAAAAAATAAAAACGCCTATAATCGCCTTTGGGGAACACAAACATACTGTCCGGTCACACGTTATGCTTGCTGCTGATGCTCCGAAACAAAAATGTCAGTAGGCTCATTGGTCATTTATGAACGTTAGCTTAGCATGACTAAGCTTCAAGGTCAGCTAACTTTGTCCGACAGATATTCAAATTTTTCGGGTCAATAGTCCAAATTACAGCTACAGGTGCCCGCCCGTCGTGGTTCAAGCGGCCACAATTTCGAAAAACCCAGAGGAGCTTAATGGTCTGAAAAGCTCTTTAGCAGCTGTTATTTACATGAGAGCGCAGCTCAGGTGGAGCCCTAATTCAATGACATCAGCTCCTGTCACCGGTGACAAATGGCAGAGGGGGTGACGAACTAATGTGCGGCAGGATGTGCCTCACACTTTTATAAAGTGGCTGACTGGAGCCTATCGGAAGGAAATATAGAGTCCATTAATGTCGCCGCATGGGCCGGCTGAGTCAGGGGAAAATTGGTAGGGGAGGTAGTTTGAGAACTAGTTGTTTTTGTTTTACAAGACAGCAAAAAAGTGTGTAAAGTTGACTTTTATGGACGCTGTCTATGCTAGATTGCGATATGGTAAAGGGTCAAATGCTATCGCTAGCCATACTTAGCGTCATGTCACCTGACATGTCCACAATCCCATTATTAGTGACTAATTTCTTAACGGGCTTTCAATTTGTCTGTTGATGTGTTCACAGCTGTTGGGGACTCATTAGCGACTTGATGTAATTGTTTTTTAGCCCGAACATGATTGAGCACGCTCGGCCCAGTAATTGTTCTAATCCATTTGGCTTTTGCAGTTCTTGCACAAGGAGGCTTTTATGCATCGTGTCAATGTGACTCTCCCCCCGCCACCATCTGCGTCACTTCATTAATGACGGGATTTCGTAATGAATTCAAGATTGGCTTAATGTCTCCTAAGACACTGTTTGGGGAAGGAGACAAGCTTTGTCAGATTAATCCAAAAGCATATGGCTTCAATGACATGTAAACAATAAAAACATTTGCGCTTGTGGACATTCGGAATTCAGACAGCCCTGAGCATGCATAGCCAACACTTTTTAACACCCATGTGGCTTCTCAGGCATACACATTCTCACACACACACACACAAAACGGCATTCTCATTAGTGCGCGCTAATGAACGTAAATCCAATATTCGCTATTAATGAACAAAGAAAGTAAATAAAGCAATCGGCCCTCAGTTTCAAGCTATGCGCTTCTGGACTTTAATTAAAATCCTCATATTACAGTTACTGTGAACAAATGACCTCGACAATACGCTGCATAAATTTATTTATCAGTGTAGCAGAGGCACATCCTCAAACGCGTTAAGACTAATATTTCACCGTTGCCAAATAAGCTTGGAAAAAGTCAATCAGAAGTCATTTCATGACGTACAACTGAGTTAGGTTTGGTGGCTGTGACAGTTTCTAATTAAATTCCAAGTTGGAACTTTAGAGAAAACAGAAAAAGTCTGGAAATTACTATAAGATAATTTGACATCGGAACTCGCTTCAGTTGGCTAGCTAGCACAGCTAAATTGTGTCTTCTCACTCCATGGCAGCTACAATTGTGACAAGTGTTATATAACTGGTGCTAACTGCTACGCTAACATAAAATGTAAAGTAGTGAAACACCAGAGTGAGTGCCATGGTGTAACAATAAAACTTTAAAAAGATGTTTCCATATCTTCTATTGTATTGAACGAATCCTGAGATGATGAAAGTCAAGCTTAACCGATTGGATTCGGTAAGGACCCAAACAAATCTGTTTGTTTACAAGAAGCGGAGGTCCGATTCAACTGGCACCGCCACAAACAGGGATGACTCTCTCTGCATATAAAATAGCATCATCATGTCTGGCTCAACAACAGAATGTAATTTGGTGGCAATACAAAAGGGATTTTGAACGCGGGCCCGTGGAAAACCGGTTGACCCGTGTCATCCAGCTGAGATGTGGGGGGGGGGGGGGGGGGGGGGGGGGGGGGGGGCATGAGGGGGACAGTCCGCTTCCTCTGGACTTTTACGGAGTAATGAGAGCCGGTCGAAAGCGGTCCGCTCGGCCTCCCCGGATCGTTAACTTCTCACAACATGAAGCGCAACTGGCACAAAGGTCTCGCAAAATGAGCTATGGAAGTCCCAATGGTCCCATTAGTCAACTGCAGGATTTAGCCAAGCGGCGGAATAGTACTCAGCGTGCGACTGTATTTGGCAGCTTCTTAATACTCAGAAGGAACAAAAAAGGTTATTATAGACATAGGTCACTTGTAAGAAGCATAACGAGAGTCATTATACCCCCAATCAACCGTCATCAAAAAGCAGTCAAGCTTTCATCTCTGCTGACATGTATGAATGGAAATACTACATAATTCCTCAGTGAATGCAAAATCCATATAGGTCAGCGATTCCTCTGAGATGAAACACTGAGATGGGTTATTAAAGAACCCTAGCCCTACCTATAGCCAACCACCTGCTGTCTTAAGGTCACTCAAGAATTTATAAAGAAAGGAACTGCAGGCTAATTGTTTCCTCTCTTGCTGTGTTCACTTCCGTAATATGATCCTCTCATTGGTCAGGATGATAAATGCGAAAAAAAAAACGAAAAAATCCAGGAAATTGAAGTGGCCCTAATATTGAGCCTTGGGGTACACCACACATTGACTGTACTGAAAGACACTATAATAATTTGACAGTAAACTAGCTTGGAGAATCTTTTGGTGTTGGTTGTGATATGAGAATCTGTCACTTTGGGTTAACGACTGACTCAATGTCACAGATCGTTTAGAGTAATTTGATGACACCGAAGTAGTAAAGATTTTCGCGTAAGGAGACAGCAAGACCCGGTAATGGGAGCTACTGCCACGAAGAGCCTCCATAACACTATGAAGTTCATAAAGTGTCGATTTATGCCTCTTGCATCGTTCCGCTATTACACAACATTGGATTTATACTGGGCTAGTAAATTGCTGGGGGTAAACTCCTCCTGACATGAAAACACTATGTTTGCATTTTCCATCTTTAGGTTGAGTTAGAACAGCTTGTAAGTCTTGCGGGCAGAACCTCTCACTGCTCAAATTGGATTCACTTGTAAACATCCAACACTATGTGTATATATGATATAAATTGCCTCGATATGTCTGTGGGATGAACAACTGGTGACTGAGTGGCAATAATAACTTTGGTTACAAAAAAAATTTGGAAGCATGACAAAATGGGAGTTGAAGGATGAAGATTTCTACATGGCTGCCTTCCTCATTCCTTGATGCCGCTATTTTGCCAATTGTTCCATCTTCCCTCCGTGTCACCATCCGGCAGACGGTTACTTTGATTTCCCTTTTTACTCGCCTGTTTCAAACGCTGCGATAAAGAATTAATTTAAATGTATATCGAAGTCATAAAATAAAATCCACCTGCATATTCATCATACATTTTTCTTGTACTTTGCACTTTCCAGAAATCTTAAAGCCTTTTTTCCCCTCTCATTGGATTATTACAAAGTATGCTTCTGATGAATTAATTGGTAGCACTGCTAGTGATTTTGTTCCAGCTGAATCAGCAATAATGGAAATGGAATTTAGCTAGCTTAGCTTGCGGTGGAATGGTTAGAATCCAATCAGATATAATCGGTGAGATTTGCCTGCCTTTGTACCATCAAAGATGCGGTATTTGGAATTCAAATTGCAGTTTTAGCTGGAAAAAAGCTCAGAGCAAACCAAGGCTCACTGTTTTGATGCTTTATCTTAATTCCGTGGATATTGGAAATAAGCTCCGACAAGGAAGAAAGACAAATAAATGGAAATCAAAGTGCAGAAATAAAAACTGGATTAAAAGTCTGGGAATTGCCTAGGTAACTTTTATTACTATTACAAAAGTCTTTTTGTCCATTTTTTTTTTCCAAAAGTCATAATGACATAAAAATTTGGTTCATTCAAGCTGAAGCAAGTGCGTAAATGCTAATCGTCTAATTATCCCCTTGTTGACTCAAGCCGTCACTCACTCACACAAAAGCCCAGACGTACACTCACGGGAATTTGAAGATATTGTTTGTTTGCGCTAGAAAGCCCGTCGCACCCTGATCGACAGCATCCCTCCGGTTTAATCTGGAATTCATTAGGAGCTGCTTTGTTTTGGCAAAGTTGACTAAAGTCAATGCAAGTTTTCTCAAAGCTGCCTAAATAAAAACTACATAAGCAAAACGGGTTTGAATTACGATGACGGTTTCTCTGTTATGTGGAAGATGTTGAATTAGGCAATCGTTTCAAAAATTCCACAAAGTCTAATGTGTGTGGCGACCTAACGTTTTTCAGCTTCAGGGGTGTAATCGCCTATCATTCACAACCAGATAGGCAAAGAGTAATAAGCATATGTAAAAGAATATTGTGTGCTTTTTGCTTGCCGTTTTTCAGTATATTTATAGAATACGGGACACGGCTCACATTTTCCGGGAAGCTATTCAGCTCTAGTTTACAGTATTTAAATCTTCTATTCATGTTTGCAAAATGTGTACGCTTTCACATGCCAACGGGCACGACAGAATTTCTAACTGTGCAGAATTGCTGCAATAGCACACAAAAAAAGAAAAAGAAAACAAACATGGTTTGCCTTTGTTTCGTGGTTGGATATTGGGTCAATGTTATACTTTTATCGCCTCCACCGAGGTGGTTCTGTTTTAAATTGTTTGTCTTGTAATTAGCCGGATTATACATGAACTAAACTAACCCTGAACAGTATTTTTTTAGCCTCACACCTACACTTTTTTTTCTTCAAGGTCTGTAAAATTATTTTATCATGACTTAAATACAGTGTACCCGATTCCTCAATGTGTTTATAGTAATCAAATTAAATTGACAAAAAATGTGCATTTTAAAATTAACCTATAGTCCTCGCTTTCTGTAGGCGTAAAAACCAGGATGGCAGCAAAACTAGGCTGTGCTCAAGTACACAACTTACTGTTTTGTTCTTCTTCTTTCAAACTTCTACAGAGTGGATAAATGTGCTGCCATCTAGTGGTTAATAATGGAATCACATGAGATTTAAACAACAGACAAAACTGTACAAAAAAAAATAGTGAAATGTGTGATGAAGGAGGGCTTTACACGATATAACATTTTTTTATTTTCCATTACAAGGGTAATCTATTCCGAATTCTCTCCAGCTCTGCTCACAAATTCCATTACAACCTCGGCCCGGGGACCAGAGCGTCCTGCACCCTGGCAGGACGTCTGACAGCCTGCCATGCCAGGAAGGCCTGCAGGACTGGCAGGAAGGCATGGTGAAGCAAAGCATCTAATAGTAGTGCATTCAGATCCAAAGAACCATGTCCCAGCCCATTTTAGTCTTCCCCTTAATGAGGTGACACCACATTGGAATTATTGAGATTTTTATAAAATTGACGATGATCTTTAGTTCAGTAGTGTGGAATTACTAATATGATTTTTTTTTTTTTTAGCTCCATCAGTGAACATTATATTTAGCTCTTATATTACAAAACAACACAAGCATTTGTTTGAGTTGACTTTTAAACACCAAAACTCCATTTTGGCTGACTTGTTTTCAAGAATTAATATTTGGAGTAGGCCGGGAGTTGAGTAGCGCTGACAGGAAGTCGGGTTCTATCGGGCAACCAAGTGGTACATTGCTCTTGTGGGCTTGCTTTAAAAAAAAAAAAAAAAAAAAAATGTTGAATATTATGCTAATCCTACAACTGCTTCTCACATTTAAAATCAGTTTTGCACGTTGCACATGAAACAAAAAAAAAACTTCAGAAAGTATGCACATATATTAAATAACTTCACAGACAATACAAATTGTGGCATTCAACTGTATGTCCTGGAAAAAAAGAAAAAGCCGCGGGGGGGGCGAATGAGGCCATAGCGGGGTGAAGATGTGAAAACATTGCTAAACATTTTTGCTCGACATGCCGGGCTCATTTTCTACTCCAGTGCTAAAGTAGAGAAGCGGTGTAAAAGCCTTAATACATAATTCACCGCCATCTGTCCACAGCACATGTTGTGTAATAAAAGCTGTCTTGTCTCCGTCTCTCGCACTCTCGCTGCCATGTAGGAATAACTTCCACTTATTCTTGTCCCTCCCTGCACATTTTACTTGGCTACCTCTCACATGTTTGCTCTCATTGGCAGCTCCGTTTTACCGATCGCTTTAATTAGCATTCCTCGTGACTTGTCTGATCTATTGTCTGGCGCGTCACGTGTCTGCCCGGTGGGTGTTTGCGTGCTCTCGCCCTCTCTCCGGGTCGGCCGCGGAGGGTGACGAGGCAATAACGGCGTGAAGCCAAAGTGAGGGCGGAGCGGTGGTCGCCCGGTGATTAGTCTCCGCCAATAAACAGACGCAAAGTGTGGAAGGCATAAGGCAACTAAATTAGACGTTAGTTTTTACATGCGGGCCACACGCCATCGAGCTCCTGAACAAATCTGTCAAGCATGCTGTGCAAGAATACTTCGATAATACGGCATGTTCTAACTTTATTTATCTATTAAGTTTATTTATTTATTTATCTATTTGCCCATCATCACTGCAAAACTCAAACAGTACTTTTTTTTCCCAATTAATTGTTTTTAAATGGTACCTCAGCAGTGTTTTTCCTTCAGTATTATTTAATCATTATTTAAAATTGCTTTTTTTTTTTTAACAAAATTAGTTATTCTTTATACAAGTTAGAATTTCAGTTTCAGAATTGATTAATCTACCGATTATCCAATCAGTTAATTGGGTAAAAATGTGCATTGCATTATTAAACGACAAAATGTTTTTGTTCACTTAATATTCTGACTTTTGAGTGTGTGTGGCTTTAAAAGGGGCTCGGGTCTGACTCGGTGAGTGACGTGGGAGTCAGAAAATGTATGTGAGGAGTTGGCAATTGTGAGCTCAGGTTAGCAGCTAGGTGTTAACTGGTCAACTGTCGAAATCATTGCACTTTACGTTCTTGATTTTTTTTTCAATCAATCGTTTCAGCCCTAAATGGAACAAAACAGTACAGATCAGCAATATATATATATCTTTTAAATCATCACATTCAAATGCTTTGCTTTCAAAACCTGATGCTTATTTTCTCTAGCGTGGCCAACTTCCCTTCTAAATGACTCTTTGATTGCACACATTTGCGAGCTGCTATCTCCTGATTGCCGTCTTATTTGGCTCCACTTCCCCGGCTTTTAAGTCATTTGTTTTTCATGGAAGCCATTTACATCATTGACAATGTATTTGCTTTTCCCTACCATCTTCCTCCATTTTGCGGGTCCACCCCAATTATTTAGCGCTGAGGAGGTCAGCGAAAGGTCCGCTCGCTTGGCGAATTGGAACCATAGATCACCGCCACATATTTCCCATTCTTCTTCAGGCCAATCGCGAGGAGGTGTGTCTGTTTTAGTAAAGTACCGCTCTTATAAATCCTTCGAGGCTGGTGCCCGGGCAAAGAGTGACACAGAGGAATCGTTGCATTGTTCTAGACCGACGAACCCTAAAGGTAGTCTACGAAAAGGGCTGGAGCCGCATACATATTTAAGAGAGAGAAACGAAGCTCCAGTTGAACATTTATTTTTTCTTCAATTTTGTTTTCTAAGCAGTTATGTCTGAGGCTGTCAAATGCAGGTTTTTTTCCGCAAAATGTTTTGGAAAAGTGTCTTCACCTCAAAAGGTGAAAAATGCTAATTTGCTGTTGACACACTCATTTTTCCCCTTTGAAATGACACTGCTGCAGCATGAGCTGCTCAAATAGTAGAATTGGAGCGGTCGTTTGTTGAATAGCAATAGGAAAGTTTAAAATGGCATTATTTCAATCCTCCAGGTCACAGAGTTACGACTAAGTGATGGACGGTTGAGCCAACCTGATTTTCCCACTTTCCCTCAAACTTTCTCAGCTTGTTTTACTTTCTCACCAAGTCATTTTCAGCGACCTCCTCCCTTAACTTTTCAAAAAAGTCTAAATGTCCTCCTTTATTGCAAAACAAGCAACTACGATGCAGCCAAGGCGAATATTGACTGCCGCTGGCAAAAGGGAATCCGACAACATCCTCTTATGCCAAAGCTCGCTGCACTGAAATGACTCTGATCCTCCGGGTACAAGCAGCAGAAGCTCAAAGCAAAACAGTTATAGATATGTTCCTGAAAAGTGCAAAAAGTCACAGATACGAAAAGCAGAATCTGCCAGAACACGTATATGTCATTACTGTCCGATATTACGACCCAGGCAGCATTTTAAAATGTGCGAAACACACCTCAATTATGTGGCCTTTTAGAAATGACATTTCAAAATTGAATTAAAAAAAAGGAGCCCATTTTCATACGGACTAATTCAAAATGCTTTGTCTGGCTACACTTTTCTTTAACCCGTCATTCTTTTTGCCGTTTGTCACTCTCCACTAAAAGTACTTAATGTGGCAGCTCTAATGGTTGCTTGTATCTTTCTTGTTTTTTTTTTTTTTTTTTGTGTTGTTCCATTTCTACTTCCTGCACTGGGTGGAAAGCAAACACAAAGTGAAGCACTCCGGTAATGTAGGGGGCGGGTACCCCCTGAAAAGTTTAAGAGCACTCCAGCAACTGGGAGGTCAGTCACGACGCACCTAACTTGGTGTGCAAACACAAAGCGCTCTCGTTAAGTTGTGACTCTACAAACCTCCACGGGACACGCAATACGTAGGCAGGATCACACTAGAGTGCCTGATACCGAGTATACTGAATATTATGGGGTGGTGTCTGGTTTATGGATACTTTTAACAGTTTGTGATCAGAAAAAAAATCATGCTAGCAACATAGCATCTGTAACTAACATCGCCTTGCTAATGCTAGCTTAGTTATGCTAGGTTAGGCTACGTTGAAGGTGTTTTAAACTGCAAAGTCTCCGTTTAACACTTAATCCGATTTCGAATGAATGTTTAGAACTCCTGTGGCTAACGTTGGCTTGTTTCCACTGCTAATGCTAACTTAGTATTAGGCACGATTGTATTCTTGGGAGGGATTACTGGAGTGAGGCTCAAATTTTGCTGTAGTATTTCCACACTTGCACGTGCCCTTTCAACACTCAGTCAATTCTATTTGGAATAAGTGTTCAGAACTACCCGTTTTAATAAGCAGAATAATGCCACCCAGCGATACAGCTCGTGTGAGATGTCCCTGACTTTGACACCACCGCATGAAATTCATTAAAAGTAGTCTCATGGAACATTATCCCATAGCTGGTGAGAGGCAAACAATTCAACAGTCTGAAACATTTGAATGTACTTTCAGTTCATGCAAAAAAAAATTATTGAAAGTCGAGTGGGGGATTGAGGGTGGGTCGGGGTGGGGGGTGTTTCCAATTTTCTCCATGGAGAAGAGAGAGGTGATTTGGGGAAAGATTTCCGACTGAAAGGTAAGATTGCTTGCGAAATCAAACGCGGATGATGCATACGCGAGAAAATGACTCGGCGCCAGACATGTGTGCGAAGTTAGTCTATTGGTACTGGGGGAAAATTGAAAAATGAAAGGGGTGGAGGGAAGAAAGAATTAAGCCAATACTGAGCAGAGACACACAACTCTGATAAAGGTAGCCCTCTTCTCGATAGCATTGTTTGGAACGAAAGTAGCCAAACCAACCAACCTGGAAACTTTACAGGCACACAACACAGACCTATTTTGAATGAATACAATTTAACATCAATTGCAGTCTTTGTGTTGGTCACACATTCTATGCATGTTTTTTTTTTTTTATTCTCACCCCCTCGCCCCTTATCTTGTCCACTATTGTGATGAAAAATGCAGTGAGGCCAAATGCAGCACTGCCAAACTGGGCTAAATTTGTATATTGACGCAGCCTCTGAAGGGATTTATGAATAAATCATTAAAGGCATGTAAGGAGCTAAAATGTCGCCTTGAAACCACAGAAACAGAATGTTTTTGTTTGTTGGTGTTAAGTAAGTCTGCCCTGTTGCCTCTTGCTTTCTGGTCCACTTATGGGATGAAATGTGACACGATGAAAAATGGATTCCTATTTCTCACTTTAGTGCATTTACCAACTGTACAGTCATCGGTTTGTTGAGCTTCATCATTTGTGACTCCACTATATCCAAAATTCTGTCTTGAAAACACAATTTTCAACTATTGAGAGAACGTAAGGAATACCCAAAATGTTTGTAATGATCAAAAACAAATTTGCACTCGATCATGTACTGTTAGTAAACAGCATGGGACCTAAGATTGAACCCTGTGGGACTACAAGTATCTCACGAATGGTAGAAGAGTCGTGCCCAGTTAAATTTATACCATGACCACAAATGTAACTAAAAACATAAAATTTTAGTCTATTTAAGCCTCCTCAAGAACTGCACCCTTCAATATTGTACTTTAATATAAAGACACACAGAAAGGCTCTACTAAGACAAACTTATGTGGTTAAAAGTTTTCGAATAAAACATTTCACACTTGAATAAAATAACAAGCAGCAAGTCTTGATGTGTCACTACACCGATCTATGAAAACTATTCCCACAACGCAACAGTAACACAAATTCAAGGCCGCTCGGTCAATGGAGCTTAATTGAAAAACACAAGGATGTGTGTCAATAATGGAGCTAAAAAGTAAGATGGCACCTTTCGGAAAGTTTTGTTTACTTTCGCTCAGCGCGTTTGCTCGCTCCGAGCGTGAATAATTGTGTGTGTCGGGTAATGATGGCGGAAATAGGCTGGCAGTGTGCTGGACTCACAGTGTGAGTCTAACTGATACGCTGACAAATAGAAAGCGTATTAGAAAAGACAGTTTTTCACCTCTGGGTGACCTGAAGAAAATCTCTTCATAGCGTCCCGCTTGTAATGCTTAACTTTTTTTTTTTTTTGGCTCCGAAATGTCATCTTTGTGAGTTACTTTCCTGACCACATGGGCTTGGTTTGATATTTACAATCAAGTTAGTGACTAATTTGCTAGGAAACATCTTTAATCGATGTTAAATGTCAGGATGAAAAATATGGAAAGCTCCTGTTGGCGATTTGTGCAAGTTGTGACAGCCGCCATTGTGTCTCTTGATATAGCGGCAGAATGGCGGAGTTCAATCAGTCATATGTGTCACTGTCTTGCCAAGCTTGTTTACATATTCTGCCAGGGACAATGAAGTCACACACACAACACTTGTTTGACAGTTTTCGGTGTTGTTTTCCGAAATATTTATGTTATTAAGTATGGTCCAGTGTTGTTGGAAAATAAATAAGAAAATAACAATTCTGACCGGCATATATTCTTTATCATCTGCAAAGGCCATATATTACTGCAGCATACTGAGGAGCTCCATGTCTGTATTGTAATGCCCCCTGTTGGCCAGTAGGCATAGTTTGATTATTATTATTTTTTTAATCCTATTTATATTGCATGCTTCCAATGTTTTAGCAGCTGCACATCAGTGATTACCATTTGAGATTTGCATTCATGCCTTGACTTCCCTTACCTGATTAGATTCTTTTTCTTCAGCAAACAACATATTGTTCGATTTTCATTTTTGGTATTTCGCGTCCAGTTTCTGCAATATTGCCCGAGTCTACATGACAACTTGATTGTTACATGCGGAGATAATAGCTGTCAGAAATAAAGCATGTTGCAGGGATGCCTGGAATATTGTGATGTATATTGAATAACCGCGTTGTCGAGTCGATGAACCAGCAAAAAATAAAATCAACAATAAGGAAAATGGAGGCAACTGGAGTGAAGGTGCTATCGAGGGAGGAAGTAATCGAGCATGCCAGTGCGAGATCAAACAACATAGATGACAACAAGCGGGAAGAGAAATGCGAGGAAACAACACGTCTTGACAGCTGGAATAACAAAAATAAATAAATAAAAATGCCTCAATAAATCAATCAATCTATCTCAAGACAAGAATAAAAAGGCAAAGTGACGTTGGCTTTTTTTTTTGGGGGGGGGGGGGGGGAATTTAAATAAAATAAGGAATTAAGACCACCGCTGGCTTTTTGAATAAGATCCGCATACTTGGATATTGCAATTCTAATTAAAAAAAAAAAAAAAAGGATCTGTGGGGGTGGTGGGTGAGAAAGTTGCTTATTATGTGGTGGACGCCTGCACGTCACGCTTGGCTGCCGAGCGCTATTGATGCAGTGCGCCGTGCAGAGGGGAGGGGACACAATCTTGTCATGTGCCAACATATTGCGCGTTGGCGCCGAAGCACACCGACTGCTAATGCCATCCTTTGCTTCGGGAATGAATATTATCAGGGAGGGGAGGGGGGTGACGGGCAGTAGGAGCAAATAAGAGAAAGGTTGTGATAAGAAAAGAAGGCGAGGCAAATGAGAAAAACGCTCGTTGGCCAGGAGAAGAAGCGCTCGGAGGAAGAAGTGCGGCGCAGGTGAGCGGGAAGAGGACGGAGAGTGCAAAGGGGAAGGCGGGAAGTGCGCGTTGAATCATAAATGCAAGCGGCGCAGGGTTTCGTGCGCTCGCCTACGGCGTGGGCGTCTGCATTGATGGGATCTGGCACGCGGGGAGCACGCATGGCGGATTAACCTCACAAAACGAGTGACGCAACCTCAACGTAACATTCAAGCGTTTGGGAGATTTTCTTATGGGTTCAAAACGCACACGCTTGGGTAGCGATGCTTAAATTGGCGCTAGCTCGTGTAGCGTGTGGAAAGCAGCTGGGTAAAACTAAAGGGAACTCCGTTTTCGGCGTTAAACGAGAACATTTTGGCGGAATTTGACGCTAGCGTGATGAGTCGACGTCGATTAATCGATGATATTATTGATATTTTTAGCATGATACAGCGGTCCAAGCACTTTGTGGTATTTTATATTATTTTATAATTACTCTAACTAGTCAACTAGACTGATCTATATATTGACAAAGTTAATTAATCACTGTTCTAGACTGACTCAGCTATTTGCTGTACTTGACTTGTCGACGAGTCGACTAATCGGTTCAACACCTACGGTAGTCGACTGGCGTGTTAACTTCCAAAGTTAACTTGAAAGAAAGTTAAAAGCAAATAAGAAATGCTACAACAAGGAGGGAGAAGAAAAAAAAACAGATGAAATGAAAAACTATTGGATGTTGAAAGGCTGGGAATGAAAGAGAGACAATCAAGAGTGGGTAAAGACAGACACAATATGAGCTGACCGACAAAGGGAACAATTGTAACAAAGCTGAAAGGATGCCAAACGCTCCGGGATGATGAAAGTCAGGCCGAGGAGTAAGTGGAGTGAAAATGAAAGTCGGAAAGACATAAAAGTGCGAGAAAACTGATGAAGGCTTAACCAGGAGAGAGAGGCAAAGCACAGAGTTGCGCAAGAAAGGTCAACGGAAGAAGAAGTCGGGGGCGCCGGATGGTTGATTTGACCTTGCGGCCGAGTTGCGGGGCGGAAAGTGGGAGGGGAAAAAGTTTGGAGCTGCCTTTTAATGCCAACTTACAGTGTGGCCGTAATGTTCTTTTGAGTTGTTGGAGAGCATACAAGCAGACTTACGTATCGCAACGGCGCCAACGAGGTAGGAAGATGCAGTATGGCTGGTTTTCTGGTCTTGCTTCTGGTCAGGCTTTTCACTGGCGGCCGGAATGCGTCACACGAGACACATCTTGACTACAGCTGTGACACTTCCTGGGGGAAAAAAAAAAAAATAAACTAGTTTTTAAACTAGTCAATAGCCATTGACGGCTATAGACGTCAAAGATCCATACGATAATAAATGAGTAAATGCACATAAACACAAATATATTAGTATATATTATTTCATAGCCTACGTTCGTATATAATTTGTACATATATGTATATTGACAAAATAAGTATGTAGCGAAGATGCTAGTTTAGCCTGGGTTGTTAGCAGATACCTCATGTATCCATACATGCACACTTTTTCCAAATAAAATCATTTTTAAAGCTAATGGCAAGTTTTATGGGATTACTGTTTGCTTCAAAATATGATCAAACATTTCATAGAAATATTTGAATTGTGGCGGAATGCTGTGAGCGCTATTCAAAACATTATCTTTTATGAGCAGGTAGACATAATATTCTGTTGCTCCAGAGACAAAGACGCAATTTTCCTCACATGCAAGACATTTTTTTTTTTTCATCAAACATATCAGCTCACTAAATCAAATATCCTGTGACCTCCTTTGAGAGGAATGAAACAAGATCGCAAATGTTTCCAGTTCTTTCATATTGCAATAAGACGCTTTTGAAGCACTATCTTTCCATTATGAGCGAGCGAGACGTGAAGCGAACCGAATCTTCCCTGAGCGCTTTAGCGCGCTAACATTTTTGGTCTCGGTGAACTGCGAGCGGCGGTTCGGCGTTAGCGCTCCTGCAAACGTCTCCTTAATGATCCCATGTTTGTTCTTAGCCGGGGAAGTCCGTGAACGAGCATGAATAATGGCGCCCCCAAGCCGGCAGCTCGCTTGAATGGAACGTGGCCTCGCTGTGAAAAGGGTCACCTAACACGCTTGCAAATTGTCTACTCACATACAATTTATTTTGTACCTGACGTGATTCATGGCCATGTAGTCGAGAAAGAGTACGATTGCAAAAGCATGTGTAGTATGTTGCCTTTTTACGAGGGATTGCTTTAGAAAGTTCGAGAACGTTATTTGGAAAGTTTATAATGAGATACAATGGAGAGCAAGTTCTCTTTTCATTGAAGCAGAACGAGAAGGGAACCCGCTCCCAGTAATTCAATTTCTCGGAATGGTTTGTTACCTTTATTCTCAAAAAAAAAAAAAAAAGGAGTAGCATTTTGACCGCCACATTTGCTTAAAGTACCTCGTTTTCAAGTGCGATCCGGCGAAAGCAGGTAGCGAGGAAAACAAAAAAATGTTCAACTGCTAAAATTGTCCAAAAACTTTATTTTATATATTTATTTTATATATATATATATATTTTTTTAAAAATATTTTTATATTTAAAAATAAAAAAAAGGTATTTTAAATGTTTTTATATTTAAAAATAAATAAAAACAAAATATACATTTAAATATACAAAATTTGTAACAGTACAATGTAGGGCCGTCACTATCGAACATTTTTAGAATCGATTATTCTAGCCATTATCTATCGATGAATCGAATACATTTTTATGTCACTCTTTTTTCAAAGTAAAATCAGTTGTTTGCAGAAATATCTTACAGGGTCAAATGCTTGACTGAATAACCACTCGACTTAACACAACAATATGATTCTTCCCGCTGCATCATTTTTGCTCTCATTTTTTTTTTTCTCAGTGTGTTTTCCCACTCGAGGCTTTGGAGATGAACACTCGTGATTGGCCCCACGATCGTGCCCAGTCCGGGCGTAATTGCTCCATCCTCCGAGCTGCCGACTGCACGCGCGGCTAAGCCTGTCTAGGATCATCATTTCAATTTGCTCGTAGCAAGGTTGTCAACACTCCAGTGTTCCTGGGGGGGCGCGCTTCGCTTCTGACCCGCCGACTAGTTGCTAATCCCGTTACGCCACCGGAGATAACGTAACAAAAGGTTGATACGGTGAAGGAAAACAAGATGAAGCTCAGCTCCCCTGCTAACATCATCACAGTGTGAGATGTATTCGGAAAAACATTTGAAATCTTTTAAATCAACAGTGGAGGTGCCAGTTTAGTTTATACTGGCCAAATATATACATTACACTAAACAAGGATATAAACAACAAAACTGTCGAGATCAATCGATTAATCGAAAAGTAATCGATTATCAAATGAATCAACCATTTGAATCGAGTAATCATGTCGAGCTATTTTTTATTTTAGATTCGCCAAAATCTGCTAATATCAACCTCTCAACAGTAATCAATCGCTGATTTTTGCGGTTCGTAAAATGTTTCGATTTTTCCGCAATGATTTGGATCCACTTTGAAAGCAAAGCGCTGACAGCCACTGGACTTATGTTTATATTGTCATGCAGCAGAAGCTGGAGAAGATCCTTATGCCCTCCATCAGTTGTATGTTATACGCTGTGACAGATTTCCGCGTATGCGTGCCTTTGTTTGTGTCTTTCTGCGAGCGTGCTAGCAGTCCGTAATGGGGTTGGACAGATTATGCTGTAGCCATTGTTGTCATGTCCCTGTTTTACTAATGCCTCTCCCCGGGACATATGAAGAATGAGAAAATGCAGCAGTGACAGCCAATCCCTCATCTTTATCACTTGTCATTTTTTTGGTGGAGGAATCTGAGGATTTTTAACAAGAATATTAGTGTTTGCACTCCCACGGTCATCTCCTACTTTGTGACCAACAAAAGAATTATCCACATTGGCTGCCAAGCGACCGTGAAGAAAGCACTTGAACGATGCACGTGTGCGTTGTTAAAGCGTCAATAAAGACCTTGACACGAAACAAACACAAAAAAACAAAATGGTGCCCGCTCATACAGAAGATCCAATCGATCCAGTGCTTCCTTCACTATGTGGAGAAGTAATGAAAAACAAGCGTTACAGCAGAACACTGATAATAGCGCATCTGTTTTACACCTTCACTCAATAATCCGCTCATTTTCTTCCGATTATCCCAGTTAGGGAACTTGGGCAGCGAGAGAGATTTATGATGTATTGTGAGGCTCAGACATCAGCGAGGTGGAAGTTATTACGCTATGTAAATATGATTGCGGAATGTAAATATGACTTGTAATAGTTGCTTTGCATAATGCATTACTGCCACCTACAGGATTGGAGGGATTTTTTTTTTACTATACTGTAATCTTTTAATTTATTTAAACAGAATGTTTTTGAGTCAGAGAAATTAATTCTAATGTTCACTATTATACTTACAATACAGTACATAAAAATAAATCCACATTTTAAACCTTGAGGTTGTGGCGAATTTGTCAGATCGCATGTTTGTCGTAACGCGTGGTAGCGCTTCGCGGCGCGTAACGAGTGAAACCGCCCGCGTCGTTACGCATCTGATCGCGTCGGTTTACATAATGTCTGCTTTGCATATCTGGTGCATCCCCCTCGTCATGTTCGTCTGCTCGTTATCGCATTATGCCATCAGTCAGTCAGTCGTCACTCAGCATCTGTTTCCCTCACACACGCACACATTCACAAGTCGGCGAGTCAACACCATTAGATGGCAAGTCCGTCACTGGCTTGCCGCCTGACACTTGTCCGATTCATCCTTGCCAGTCGTAATCAATCAGCGTAATCCGGCGATTGTTCACGATGCAATGTGGCATGTTTTGGAGGGGGAGGGGGGGGCTAATGTGGCCCAAGGAGCATAAAAAGGCGTCACCGACATACTGACTTAACACAAACATGGATAACGACGTTACACACTCCCGGTTCTCATTAACGGGATGGCGTCAAAGCAGGTCATTAAATGGAGTAGAAAAAACAAACATGGCTGCCTTGTGTATGTTTTTGTTGCTGTATGTATGTCAAGCTGCCGCAGACTGTAAACTCACCAACAAATTTAATAAACACCTGAACAATCTAACGATGCATCAAAAAGTCAGCTTTAACAAATAACGGTTGTGTATTTACTACACACCAATGTCTGCTATCTTAATGCTAGTCAATGATTAATCGTGTAGCGTGATTATTTTTTTACACAATCGCTTGAACACAAATAGTGCAGCAACACACCACTATCACAATACTCACGGGCATAGATTCTTTATCCTCCGTGATAAATGAGTGCATGTACGTTTGTACTATACTGCCCCCTGGTGGAGAAGGATTATTCAACTCATCCAGTTGCTCCTTCACAACCTGCTGATGACACTCAAAGCTGTGTGTGTGCTTTCCATCAATGACAGCGCGTGTGGTCTCAGGAGGCAGGTCGGCATCGACGTGTTTGCCATCATGTCACGGACCAGCGATCCGCCGTCTGTGTCATCAAAATCGAAACTACGACGGGCCCCTCTCCTCCGATTGTTTCCTCTCAGCTGAGCCGTCAATCAAGCTGTCATCGTTCCGTCTCACCCGAGTTAATATGTAAAAGTCTCACAACAAGACCACAGTGAATATTCCCGCATTTTTTTTTGTTTTCCTTTCTATTTCTTGTCTTCTTCCCATTCCGAGCTACGGACCTCAATACGTGTCAGAAAGAATAAAAGCAAGAATCAGTTTGGCGGAGGCGGGCTGATAAAAATGAGACGAGAAGAGATGCCACGAGACACATTGTCACCGATGCGGGTTCCCCCCCCTTCACAAGGCCCCATTTGCAATAAAATGCAATATGGCAGCCTATTACAAATACAAGGCTGCATATTGCACAGGAATAATTTATGAGGCTTGAAAGCTTATACTGGGCATAAAATGTGAATTAAATATCCACATTATGACTCATTATTGGCCTATGTTAAAGAAACTTAACACCGCCGCTGCATGCTGGGGGATGTGTCGTTATTACGTGAAAAGAGCAACGAATTAACTACATAGAAGGTAAATGACCAACCGCTAATTACGCCCAAATATGCACTTATCGTTTTTCATCAAGTTATATGATTGCAATTTGTGGCATACTAATGCTTTCTTAGCCTACAATTTTTTTTTTTAAGTCATGGGGGCATTTTCTGCCTAGCAACAGATGACCACAACTTGTTTTTTTTTTTTTGCTCCATCGATTAAATACATTTATTGCATATAATTGGAGTCTGCTGTTTGTCATCTTAAAAGCACTTTTTACTTAGCCATACTGCCGTTAGCCGCCGATGCTAACGTGCAATTAATAAACAGTGGGTTGTTAACAAGCTTCATTTGCGCAGTTTCTTCCCTGTGATTATGAGAATGCAGCACAGTCCTCGTGTTATTTGTTGCCTGGGAACCAAACAAAGGCAATGGAGAAAGATGTAAAAAAAAAATATATATATATATATATAAAGGTTTTTCTTCAACAGCTCAGCTTCGACAGCTGATGAAAACGGTGGCTTTTGACGACTTTATTTGTCAAGAAGAGAAAGGAGGAGCGACTTATGTATGTGTGGTTGTTAGGTGACGGATGACGCATGTATCTAACCTCACGCTGCATTTTGCTGAAGGTGAATTTCGACTGGAAAGATCCAAAGCAAGGCATTGTACGTTTTTTTTTTCGAAGCGCACAGAGGAACGTAAATGTCAATGTAACAACTTTTAGTAGTGAGACACTTTACAACTATGTCAATGACAATTAATGATCGTATTACTTTCCGAGGAACTTTTAGTATTCTCCAATCTTGTTTTCTGACCAATTTACCACCCCTACAAAATCCTGTTAAATTTCCAACTCCGTCAGCATTGACAAATTCACGATATGGCCAAAGTTCTTTTTTTAACTTTGCAAATAGGCTTTTAAGCCCACTCAGCATCATTCTTTATTTGTTTATCTCCGTCTCCACAGAAGGCAGGCTGACGCGGATCCAGACCTCCTAAAAAAAAAAAAAAAAAAATAGAGCTGCTCTCATCCCACTCTGATTACACACGTCGGTGGCGGGTGCCAAAAGGATCTCTGGGAGGAATATTTTACGTGAATATTATGTACAGCCGGTAAAAAAATAAAGATGCAAATTTGTGAAAGTCAACCTTCTTACAGTTCACATATTTGTGACTTTGAGTGTGTGCAGCTTGAAAAAAACGAAATGGTGAGTGACGTGGACACCGGCGTATAAATTTGCAATTTGCATTCATCCAGTTAGTCGATTAATCGTTTCTTGATTAAGTGTGAAATAAAACGCCTTAATCATTTAGGCCATTATTTTGTATATAAACAAGCCCCAGTCATTATTCGTCCCGCATGAGGTCAACTGGGGTCAAAATGCAGCCATTAGGGGACTTTATGTACTCTGGCAGATGTGAGAAATTGCGTTTGCCTCTTGGCTTGTTTAATGCTCACATCATCGTGTATATGGGTCACACATCCAGTGGACATAAGCGTAGTGACCTCATCATTATTTTATTATGATTTTAATGCTGACTTTGTGCTCCGGGCAATATAGGCCCATACGCAATCTTTATAATGTTCTCTGCCAATGATTGGAAAAATGTTTGTGATAAAAAAATCTCATACAAATTTCAGGGATTACTATTTAACCACAGAATTATAATAATCTTTTTTGCGGAAAAATAACAGAGCAGAGCGGCACCACAGATCTCATCAATCCCATTCAGGCTTTCGGAGTTGAATCCATTATTAAACGGCGTGAAGTCAGATTTGTGTATAATTTACAATCTTGCCTCAGAGCGAGCATTTAGCTCAGCGGTCGGTCGAGTTCACTTTCGCGTGGCGCTAATGAATGGAAAATTCACAAAATGTCCGTGTGTATGACGCTTTGAATGTGCTTCCAGATAAGTTGAGCAACGTGAGCACGTTGGATGTGATTTGTACATGCAAAGTGACACATAAAGCTTATTATGCAGCCGTAGTCACACACTCTGAGTCACACACACACACACATGAGACTCGTGTGGTGTACCATCTGCGTTTTGAACAAGGAGTCTTTGCGTTACGACCCCCCCACAGCCCCTTCCCGAGGGTTCTCGTCCCTGTTATGTTCGACACCTTCTTCTTCTTCTTCTTTGGTGACGACATGAGAGCTACTCAGACGCGTCCTCCGTGCCCCTGAAGTGTCTTTGTGCGGTCCCGCGTGTGTGTGGAGATCACATCTTCTACCTGTGCCAAGCGTGTTTCCGCAGCGCCTATGAAAGTGAAGTATGGGGGGGGGTTGAATAAATATTCAGCCTCGCCTTAGATGTCATGTCGTCCGTGAGGATCAATTTAAAGCCGGGTAAACATGACGCGAACGAGGGAGGACTCGTAATTGGGAAACTTTTTTTTTCAGCAACCTAACCGGATTTAATTGACAATTTTTGCCGCAGCCATGTTGGCGAGTTGACGCAAGTTTACCGCCAGTGTGTCTGCTGCCATTAGTCACGTTGCACTGAGGTGGGCGAGGACATGAGATGGCAGCCACATTTTTGGCAGGCCGTTCAGGTGGATTGATAACACGCGAGACTCCTCGGGCTGCTATAAATATGCAAAGTAACGATGAAAACTAATCAAATGTCATTTGAGACGAGCTGCGGTCGCGGCTGTCTGTTAGCGAGAGACGAGACGTGGCGGCGCTGTCGGAAAGCGTGAACTGGACTGACCCCCTCGCTTGTAACATCACATCCATTTAAGATGAAAACTAGGATGAAATTAAAACTCTCTCGACTCATCTCGCTTCTTGTTTGATGGCTTACAGAGATGTTGCGGTCACGCGGGTCATGCAAAGGGCAGTCAAGGTGCTATGGTGCGATGAGTTGAGCAGCTTCATTTCAACAAAAGTAATGCTTTTGCGCCAAAATGCGGCATCCAGGTAACAAAGATCTTAGTTGAGTAGCTTAATTTAGACAAAAGTAGAGCTTTGAGGCCTAACCCTATATTAAAAAAAAAACGCTGAGTAGATTCATTTAGACAAACATAGTGTTTTGCTGCCAACATGCGGCATTTTTATCTACGTTGCTGCGAGTGGAGCGGCTGCATTTCGACAAAAGGAGTGTCTTGCCGCAATATTCAACTTGAGCTTCTGTTGGACCAAATCTTCATGCCACAAATGTTGATGAGTTTAGAAGCTTCATTTGGACAAAACTTTGCTGTACCTAATATTGTGAACAATCCTTGTTTTCCCCCACAGTCTGCTCACTTTTCCAGGACCGTATTCAAAATTACCCCCCCCCTCCCGAGAGCTGTCACAAAGACGAATGGCTAAACGACATCCATCGATGGCGCATTCATATATATATATATATATTTTTTTTTATACCAGCCATACTGCAAGAAGTCTAAAGGCATCCCGGGCAGGAAATAGTAGTCTGCTAATCTTTAATGCCTCTCAGCCACTCCGGACACCATCCCCAGACAATAGTTTACCTGTTTTTTTTTTCCTTCCAAGCACACCACCGGTGAATTCTGCTGAATCTCCAGAGGAGTGTAGACTGACATTATCCCACATGGAGAATTGCTGGCTCCCGCTGAGGGCCACTGTTGTACCCACCCGAGCTCTGACATTCCTTCAATCTGCAAAAAAAAAAAAAGAATCACTCACGACTTGGAGATGGATGAACGGTTAGGATTAACATTTAGTACTTTAGATCTTGTGAATTATGGTCCATAAAGGACCGCCTTTCGATTAAAGTCCGACAATCGCATGGGGTAGATTGCAGGACTGGAATTTTGGACACTGTCATGAGTATTGAGAACAGAAAGGTGGTGATATTCAAAATGGACAAGGAACATCTGGTACGCACTCTGACTCCCAATGATGAGTAGTCAAGCTTTTCAGGATCTATGACGCTAAGTCCTCTTGGCTCTTTTTCAACAGTCTGGGAGGGATTTACTGCATCACACGGCGGAGTGGAGCACGAGGAGCGGCCCACTCGCCAGCACCGTCACGATGACAAATGTGTCGTGGTCGTGGACATGTGATTCATTACACACAAAAAAATCTCGCCTGTGTACTTTCGGATTTTTTTTGCAGGGGGAGATTTCAATAAAATTATTTATCTTGTGTTAAAAAAAAAATTGAGAAAATTTGTCCTAAAAAATAGCAAATCGGTCTGGCCTCAAACTCAATATTGCTGACACCCACGTCACTCACCTCACTTTTCAATTCTAAAAAAATTTGACAGCTGCAGCCCGATAAAATCCTTTGTAATGGGCACCATGGATTGGGAGCATGTATGGTGTTTTTTCCTCCATTTTTTACAAACTACATCAAGCTGCTTTAATAAAATCCCTATCATTTATTTATGCCATACATATCCCATATTAAAAATTGAGAAAATATGTGAATGGGGGGGGGGGGAGGAAAATTTGACAAATGCAGAACGGGAAAAAGCAGGTGGGGGAAGCCTACATTACGTAATCCGATGGTGTCGGTGCTTTGAAATGGAAATGGATGTGCATAGCATGTCTGCAGTATGCACTGGTACAGCAACTTACTGACAATAATGCTCCCACAGCGCCATCTGTTGGTTGCTAGGGGGAAAAATATATTGTGTTTTACAAGTCGTGAATTTAGGTGCTTACATTATGACACTTATGTATAATTCGGAGACAGCTAATGGAAGATTTTACCCGGTGTGCATTCCAAGCAAGAAGAAAGTCAATTACTAGAAATGTGACATTTGTTTCAAACTGGAGTGTTATGTTTTACTCGGGCATTTTCAGTTTCTACTCATTCGCTTCTGGCGCAAAAAAAAAAAAGCACTCACGAATCGATAAGCACCCATTGATCAAGGGGCCATTAAACGCTGGAGATTAGATGGAAACGTTCCTGAAATTATCGACCGGACCAAAGAAGCGGCTAAAACAAAAAAAAAATGAAAAACGCTGAAAGAAATCAATGTTTATGTCACCCGATGGACGGAAGGTACAAAAGCTTGTGAAGAAAGAAGATCCATTTGTCATAATATATTATTGAGTCGTTTTACCAACTGCTGCTCTGCGCACTCACAACAATCTGAAATAAATTACAATATCGTGACCATCAAAGTCCGCCGTTCGTCATTTTCTTTTTTGTAGCAATAAGAGTCAAATCTTTTTGTCTTTGCCTTTTTTTTTTTTTTTGGAAACCCAAATGAAAAGTGCTATTTTGGCTGCCTGACAACTAAGCGACAACTTTAACAATCCCATTTGCCAATCTTGCTTCATTAGCGTTTCATTGTTTTTAATTTAACTCATGAGCAGTATTTAAAAAAATATTTTAGATGTACCGATATCTCTACATTCTTTGTGATATAAACAATTCACCAGTATGTCAATAGTTGCAAAGAAGAACGTCAGATATTTTTGGAGTATCGGTGACTGGTATCGGAAGCCTCCGTGAGTACCCGATACCAAACCGATAGCGATACCTGGTAGCAGTCATCGCCCATCCCCAAAGTAAATATCGCAAATGCACTTTATTTGCTCGCTTTAAAACTGATCCACGGACCAACGAGGATTCGCCAGAAGGTCCAGATAACCACTTCGGGCCTATCTGAACGAATGTGGTGACATCACTGCTGCGATCATCTTTTGTCTGCCATTGAAAAAGAAAAGCTCCAAACATGCGCTCAGCATCTTGTGATTTACAACCATGAATCAGTGACCCCGTTCACAACATAACAAGAATTAGCATAAAGTTACACAGCACACATGTATCTCCCGTGAGAAAACGTCACATTCAGCTCTTACAAGAAAGCTCGTTCCCAAGGGAGACACGAGCTCCCTTATAATTGGCGACAGCCTTCAAATCTAGACTCCAATTGAATTTCGATTCCTCCCCTTATTAAAATGGCGAAGGGAAAGCCGCTCGGATGTCCGCAGCCAGCCACCCGCTTTGATCGACTTTGCCCCTAATAGGAGCTCCACTCGCGCTACTTCTCTTTTTTTTTTCCCCCGTTCCTTTATACACTCCAACACTCCAAATGACAGGAATTACGATTTGAAAGACATCTAGAATGAGGCAGGAGTCAGAGAAAATGACCAAAAATTGTCCTTTTGAAAGTGGCACCAATAACCTAGCATCAAAAAGAAAGGACCTGGCCACTACATTAGGTAAACCTCCATTCATTTGGGTCAGACAAAAAAAGTTTAAGAAAATGAAAGTGATTATTATTTTTCTTTTTTTTTTTTTTAAATCAAAACGAGAAATCCAAATCTCTTACAATGGTGGCTGCTTAGCAGCAAGATGCCACAAGATGGCAACAAAGGCAAAAAAAAAAGACAGGGCTTTACTTTGAGCACAAAAATAGAGAAGTTATATTCCTTAGAAAGCCGATTATTCACCGAGGTTATAGAACACGGTAATCTGTCCCGTGGATTGTACTAGTGTGCCTAACAAAGCGGTTGCTACAAATGTAAACAAAACAGAATAAAACCACACGAAGCCGCTCGGATTTGAAGAGGATGCACAACCTTCATCCATTTCCAAGCACTCGAGCGGCACTTAAATCCACAGACGGCATTGTTATTAAGTAAGTCTGCCACAGCGCAAATGACAACAAATGCTCCGCACGCTCACTGCAAATAAAGTATAATGGCGCATATTAGCCATCTTGCCAGGAACGATTTCATTGCGGCGCAATAAAACAGCTCACAATTAGAGAGCAAAGAACAGTCTTGACTGTTAACACCGACGGAACGTTTACGCAAAGTGATTATTAAAAGCCCGGGAGAGGGCAAAGACGATTGCGAGACACGGTAATAATATATATAACATGGATGTATGCTCATTTCCATTAGCCTGTCTATGGAGTTTCACACAGATGTTAGCATTAAGCTAGCAGACATACGTTGTATAAAATGTCCAAACTCATTTGCTGATTCCTTAATCATTTACCATGCCCCAATTTCAATTAGTAGTCAGTTGTAGCTAAGATAAAAATATAGTGTATAGTTTATAATATAAAGTATAGTGTTCATACTTCACCATTGTTTATGCTAGTTTTGTTAGCCCGTTTGTGGCATTTTACACACTTAGCAATAAGTTGGTGAAAAAGTTATGCAATTGCTGTGAATAAATTTGCATCATTGGTTTTACAATTAGTTTGAGAATAGATTATAACTGTGATTAGCCTATTGTTGATTGATTTACTTGCTATTTGCCAAAAAAACTACTCTACCACCATCAAAATTTTTGTTTGGAACTCAAGACAAAATACACGCTGAGTACCACTGTATTGTTTCTACTAAACTTTTTTTTTTTTTTTTTAATGGGACTATGCAAAAGATGTTCTACAAAAAAATCTAATTTTTGTACAGGATTTATGCCCAAAAGAAAAGAATAAATACATTAAGCAAGAAACATGGACACGCTTCATTAGCTCGAGTAGACCACATAAAATTATGTGCAAAATAAGTCCTATCTACTTTTTAAAGTGCCCTAATGTCTTCTGTTATGGTTGTATTTTAAAAATGTTTTCTGACTAAACATTGCCCTCTCAAACAGGACCATTAATATAACAGAGAGAAAATGGATGGATGAATACAAAATCGATAGAAAGTCATTTTTACCTTTACAGTCTTCATTGTTGCTTCCAGCTATATTTTTCATGAGCGTCACACCTCAAAAAACAAACATAAAAACATCAATTGCACTGTTGGAAACACGAGACGCAGAAAAAGAATGGATTAACAGTTTCTCTTCAACAAAATGTCAAAAAAAAAGATGTGCTCTTACCCATGAGGTCATCTGCTGTCAATTAATTATTGACATTCGGATTAAGAGCAACCAAACTAGCAGCCCCAGAAGGGCACATTACATCATTTGGTTGATTTCTGACACGAATTTAATGTAAAATTGATGATATTGTCATTTAAAATTGATATAGGCGAAGAAACACACGACGTTGGCACTAAACACAAATATGGGATTGATTGGACGACATCAGTCAGCTGGGACAGACCGAAGAAGTGACCACAGCTGACGCGAGTGTAGCGCCTCTAGCTGGAGAAGTTTAGAACTGCATCCTGGCGCCATAAAATTCATGTTCACAATCGTCATAAAATCTTTTGATTTTATTCACGCAGCAAAGCACTAGCATTAGTAATGAAAAGAATAATCGTCATTTGGACCACAAAACAACATTCTAATGTTTAGAAATTAAAATCAAAGTGTAAATAATGAATATTTGTGCGTCATTATCGATTGATCTGCTGTGACGACTCCTGACGACGAGCAGGTGAAATATTATTATTATTATTATTATTATTATTACTATTATTATTACTATTATTATTACTATTATTATTATTATTATTATTATTATTCGGAAAAAAATATAGGGGCAAATTAGGAATCAGTGCAAATTCTGAAAAAGGTTCACTTGCATCTCACCACTATAAAAAAAGGAATATAGCACAGTTATGGTTTTTTCTGGGTAATAGTTCGTCATCATGATCTCTCTCCTCTGCTCCAAATCAAAGACAGCTCTCAGCATCCCTCGTACTCCATCACCCGCTCCTCCCATCAGTGTGCATTTCTCCCTATTTTGATCATCACTTCCATCTACCTTCTCTTCCTCCTCCTCCTCCTCCTCAATCAGTTTGCAGGTTTGAGAAGGTCAGCGGAAGATAAGTGCAATTCGTATCCGTCTGGCATCTTGCTCGCCGCAGATTGCTTCTGCTCGCCGTCACACCGGTGGACAATTCACCTTTCACCTTCACTTTTGTCTTCAATCTGCCTTTCAAAAAAGGTCGACTTGAATCCCCATGTGAATGTAACCAAACTACAGTGAAATCAAATGAACCTTTGCTGATGTTAGGGAAACATTCAAATGTTGCACCATGTTTTGCAATCTTAAAAATGATGCATGCAAAATAAACCTTAAGTAATTCTTACGTGTACCACTAGAGGGAGCCCAAATAGTACCATTGTTAACGGGTGTTTTCAGAACCTGTGGGCCCTAATACAGAGCCTCAACGCACATCATATTATTTCCATAGCAACCTTGTGTCCGTACATATGCAATACACCAAGATGAGTCAACGGTTCCAAACACTTTGCTGCCACCTGCTGTTTCAATGGTGTCATTCCCCCAAATAAATGGCATACTTAGCCTTCGCCTCATTTGCCGCACGGTAAGCCATCGCATATTACACAAATAAGCGTCCCCCCCTCTTGAATTGCACCTAACAAATGAGTTTAAATAAGGCCGTTTAGGTGTAAGTGCGGTACTTCATCACTTCCAAGCGCAATCATTACCGGGGCCCGACGCACAAGTGGCCGGCTCGCTGAATTATGCATGTTTGTTTGTTGCTTTCATTACGCCAGCAGGCGTCTGAGGCAGAATAATAGAGGGTTTCCCAACGTTATTATGTGGTGCTTCCTCATACTTTCTGCTTGGAGGGATGATGAGCACTTTGGGGGCCGCATCGTGCGTCATGGCTGAAACGTTTTCTCGTTTCTTATTTCTGCCCCGCGAGTCGTCACTTGTACTTATTTGCCATTTGGGATCTAGCTGCAGTGAACAAGCAGTATTATTTTATTTGTTAAAAAATGACATGATACGTTCAAGAAGCTAAGGCTCACGTATACTGTGTGCGCCAAAAATAACATTTATCTCATGCAAATGGAAGTCTCACCCCCAAAGAAATTCCATGCATGACAAGGAGAGAACAAAAGAGAGATTTTGTTGTGAGAGATTTTTTTTTTTTGCAAGTTTTGTGTGGGAGTTTTTAACAGCCAGCACAGTTGAAATGGACGTCTATAGTTGTCAATGGCAGTGAATGAGTTAACCGAAAGCTTTTTTTGCTCTCGTATTGAATGTCTTTTGATTATGCAAGGGGTGTGTTTTCAAAAGTCGTCTTTGCGGCTTGATGAGCAAAATCGCTCCATTCTGATAGACGTGCGTGGCTCGGTGCTTTCCGGCTTGTCAAGCAGTCGGTAAAATTCCCAGGAGGACTCCAGAGGCAGTGCCTCACCTGCCTCCTATGAGTGCACATGCCTGCCCTCCATCGATGGTTCTTTCTCTTCAGCCCGTGTCAGTCGTAACACCATTTCTCGGAACTACTATCTTCCCTCGCTCACTTCCATTTCATTCCCTAACTTGGTGTTTGCCTGTTTAAAATGAAATGGAGGAATTGTTGGCATTTGAAATTTCAATGCTGCTGTGGATGAGTCCAGAGTCGTGAGGGAGGCCTCGTGTACGACTCTGAGCTAGAATCTAAACAACGGCGCCACTTAGTGGATTTATCTGGTACTACAAGGTGAATCTCAACCAAGATTGATCAGTGTCAAACTGGTTGGACGACTTTGCGATGAATGAACGCATAAATACGTCAAGTCGTGTGAAAACATTTTCATTTCATTTTTTTATACTGAGTTGCCTGACCGGTTCGTTTTTTGTTCGAGTAGTGCCAAACAGCTGCGGAGTATTCCTCCTCCCCCGCTGACCGACCCAAATCTCTTGTGATGGAGATAAACTCTTCCGACGTCCATAAAGACAAAAAGAAAAAAATTAAGCAAACATATGGGGAGACGACTGTTTGTGCTTGCCTTCAACAATTACTATGCAGACACAGGGCATAGATATAGACCCGGAAAGCAATTTATTTGACGATGTAACTAGCAATTGTTGTTATTACACGGAAAATCAATTCAAGGAGAAAACCAACTTAGAGCAAGATATATCAATAATACACTTCAACAGTAGGAGTTTATACGCAAACTTTGATAAGATGACAAACTATTTACAGCACTACAACATGCAACTCATTATAATTATGTGAGCTACCGAGCAGAAGGTCGCCTCCTTTTCATGCGGGGACTATAATACGGACAGACTTCTTGGTAAATCCACGTAAACCACCTGCAATGGAAGATTTGATGGATTCAATGTATAGTGAAGGCTTCTATCCAAATCATTCAACGACTACAAATAACATGACCAAACAAGCAAACCAAGCGGAATTACCACCCGCTCAGCATCAGTAATAGACAATATTCGTACGGATGAGATGACAGGTAAATTGGAAAGTGGATTATTAAGAAACGATACCGCTGATCATCTGCCGGTGTTTGTTATCCATGAATGTAAACGTAAGAACGTAGACAACAGCAAAGTCAACAGACACGGAGGAGATGAAGAAGAAATGGCGCATTTGGAAAGGATCCGATAGCTCAAGACTGGAGGAATGTTGACGACAAAGAAGATGCTGATGCAGCCGTTAGTTTATTTCGGAATATAATTTTTTGACCCTATAGAATAAAAACGGTCCAATTCAGCGACCAAAGAAAACGTCAAAACGACCAGATAAACCGTGGTCTGTTGACTGCCTGCAAAAAAGAAAAAAAAGAAGAATGAATTATATGAAGATTTTAGCCAGCACAGAACTGAGGAGAAAGACACTAGATACAAAAGAGATCAAAATAAACTCACAGAAATTCTTCGAACATGTATGAAAGATGATTACAGTAAACTGTTGGAAACAAATCAAACAAACTCGTCGAAAGAGCACGTGGAATATTTTGATACACTGAATGATAAGAAGACGAAAAATAAGTACCAGATTCACAAATGAATTCTTTGGAAATGGTAAGGTCATTAAAAATAGTGATGAAGTGGCGGCAGGATTCAACAAATTCCTTGTGAATGTAGGGCCAGGTTGGCAGATGAGATCATCCCTCCACAAAGGGGAGGTGTGTATCACAATTTTGGGGGGAACGAAACCCGGCTAGCATCTTTCTGAGAAATGCAGATGCGACTGAAACCATTGGTATCGTTAAACAATTTCAGAGCAAAACATCAAGGGACTGTGAGGACATTGGTCGATACTTAATTAAATATGTAATAGTAGCTATAGCAGATCCCATCGCACATATCTGCAACCTCTCGCTGAAACTGGGCTCCTTTCCCACACAAATGAAAGTAGCCAAAGTCGTTCCCATCTATAAGGCCGGTGAGAAGAATCTTTACACCGACGACAGGCCAGTCTCATCGCTTGCCCAATTTCGCAAAATATCGGAGAAGCTATTTGCTGACAGATTGATTGATTGATTGATTGATTGATTGATTGATTGATTGATTGATTGGTTGGTTGGTTGGTTGATTGATAAGTGTGGGATATTGACTGATAGTCAATATGGTTTTAGGCCAAAACGATCTGCATCTTGAGCTTCGATTGACCTCGTGGAAGAACTGTCAACAAGCAGTGACGACAAGAAGTTTGCCGTAGGAGTTTTGGCCTTAGATGCAATTAATCATGACCTTTTGCTTCAAAAATTGGAAAGGTATGGGATTAGGGGAAAGGGTTCCGTTGGATAAAAAGCGACTTAGAACAGAGGCAACAGTTTGTGCAGATGGGAGAGAAAAATGCTTTCAAATATAACCTGCGGTGTTCGGCAAGGGTCAATATTGGGACCAAAATTATTCCCATGATGTATTCATGATATAATGAACACCTCTAAGGTTTTGAATTTTGTCATATTTGCTGATGACACAAATATCTTTTGTGAAGCAGAGAACCTACGACAACGAATGGAGACTGTATCCGATGAGCTTGCCGAGCCAAGCTGAAACTGTGGTTTGACTCCAATAAATGATCTCTTCACATAAAGAAACCCGATCTTATGATCTATCCCAAGAGACATATGTACCTATTGAAGTATTGCGTGATAAAACCAGATTAGATAGAGTTGACAACAAGTCCTTTCTGGGAGTAAGAATTGACCACCGTCTCAGCTGGAAACCGCAAGTCAAAGGCATCAGTTCAAAACTGGCAAAGACCGTGGGTATACTTTGTAAAGTCAGACGCTTACCGAACCGGAAAACAATGTACACGATGTATACTGCTCGCTGCTTCTTCCTTGCATGTCCTATGGTGTTGAGGTATGGGGCCTTACCTACAAAACCACCCTAAAGACAATGCAGAAAAAGGCAATGGGAATGATCAACAATGTTGGCTCTTGTGAACATACAAACAATTTATTTATTAAATGACAAACACTAACATTTATGGATTTGGTAGCTTTCAAGATGGCACAAATTATTTAGGAAGCGGAAAAAAAAAAAAAAATTGCTCCCTAATAATATACAAAAAAGGTTCGTAGGAAGTGTCGACAGTATCGGAAGGAGAGGGAATTTTTTACACCCTAAGGTGCGCACCGCACCGCACCCTCAAAAGCATGTGCATATCGGTCAATGGGGTGAAGCTATGGAATAAATGACCTGCAACGATCAAAGAAAGTAAAAACGTTGGCCAATTCGAAGAACACTTGAAACATTTTGCAATAGAAAATTACAGGAATTGAAATCCACTGCCTGTCTGTTTTCACTCATATCGTCCATATCTTATTTATTCATTCGTTCATTTATTTATTTATTCTTCTTTACAGAATAGTACTGTATACGCTGCTTTTCATTCTAAAATGATCTTCCTCTGATCAATCAGGTTTTCTCTGTACTTTGAAATAAATAAATAAATAAATAAATAAATAAATAAATAAAAGAATTAACCGCCATGTTGAGATTTATGGTGTATAAAAGGGGTAGGAAAAAACAAGCAATAGCTTCTTCCTCCAAGTTGATGTATGTGCCTTATTGGCATCACATGAAATTATGTGAAAAAAATGATTTTTGTGTTTGGTCGATCGATCTCATGTTCAAAACTAGATGTCACTTCATTCATTCATATTAAAAACCCCAACCAAAACGTACTGCAAAATACAGTTGCGTATGGAATGAAGATTTAACGAATTAACGATCCTCACGTAATGGAATTTGACAATAAAGCATAAAAATGCTCTATTGACACTAGGCGCACTGGTTAGCACGTCCAATTCAACCCGTCCCAACTTTGCTTACCATAGTCCAAGTGTCATCCATCTTGCCAGAAGTGCCCCAAATAAAGCGGAAGTGCCCTAAATGGAATTGGAAGAGCCCCGGAGAAACCGGAAATCACCTCAAATAAACCGGAAGTGCCTTCACCGGATGTGAACCGAAAAAAACCCCAAAAAACAACAACAACAACCACCCACCCGTCTTAACTAAAAATTCTGCTCATTCTCGATGGGGCATCTGCTCAAAGCGCACATTTTCCCAATTCAGCCCGTTTCCAATTCATGATTCCAAAAGATAGGTTACTACCTGTAGTTTTTGTTTTGCTCCTGTGTTGGGGGGGGGCGACGTTCACTCCCACTCATTCGCTAGGCCTGGCATTCAACATTTGCATCCGTTTCAACTTTGCTGTCATTTGTAGCATTCCCCAAGAACCTGTTGCGCTTTGTTGGATTCTGTCCACAATTTAGGGAGCGCGTTATCTGCGCCTCCCGGCAAAAGCCTTTGCCGATCACCTGTTATCCAATTTACTCACTGCGTGCTCGTTTGAGTTCTTCAGATTTAGGAAAATGCAAAGACACTGAAGCAGAAATTAGACTTAGACAGATTGGTTGAGTTCAATCACAATTCTTGTTCAAAAAGCTCCGTTTTCAGGAAAGTACAATAGAGCGCTGGGCCCTTCAAGAGCGGAAAGTCTCCATTCAGAAAAGGCAAAGTCCAAGGTTGTTAGATCAGTTTTATATTCAGTAGCACATTGTGGGCCGGGATTGATGGGCGATGAGTCTTCGGGGTGGGGCAAGTTCGAAGGAGAGTCTGCTTCCATGGGAGTGGTGCTGGTTAAGGGCGATTCGGTGTGTTGGTGGGGGGCTGTTGGTGTGCGTGTGGAGGGGGCTGTTGTCTTCCATGGGAGTGGTGCTGGTTATGGGCGATTCGGTGTGTTGGTGGGGGGCTGTTGGTGTGTGTGTGTGTGTGTGTGCGTGCGTGCGTGCGTGTGTGTGTGTGTGTGTGGAGGGGGCTGTTGTCTCCCATCCCGTCTCTCGGCCTTGGCGATCATCTTTGGCCGAGTTCTCGGGTGGCTCCTTCTGGCACCTGCTGGTTTTATCTCCACGTGACCTTCCTGTAAACATTCTTCTCCAATCTTGGACATACACTGTCGTACCTCATTCAACCGTATCTTTTGTTTGTTAGGCAAACTATTTCCCTCTGTGCAGAGCGTTCAGTAGTAATCAAAAACTGGCGTCTAGCATTCGTCAAAACATAAGATACAATCAAGTACTGAACGGTCAAGACGACTCTGGCCGTGTCCATGATTCAGAGAAAAAACATCAGGCGTGCATTCCACAGTTCCTCTAAGGGTCATGAAGCTATTTAGGCAATATGTCAAAAGTCATTTGTTATTTCAAAGTCCTCAGAAATATATCAGAACATAAAGTTATAGAAACCTTTCTCATCACCACTTCTCAAAAATGTCTAGTGATGTCTTCTTTATTGATTTGGTGTGTAGGTATAATTATATGCTTAAAATGTTTCTTTTATTTATTTAATATGTGAATATACTTGTCTGCTTACGTACTTTATTCAATGAGGTTTGAGCATATCTGTTTTTGTAGCTAGGCAGGACTTTTTGTATTTTGACCTCATTCCTTCAGCTTCTTTGCCCTCACACGCAATTTGCACAGCAGTTGTAAACTCGTGCGCCGATTGGCCAAATGTTAACGTAGATTGTGCGCTGACTGGTCAAACGTCAGCCGATGCCTTGGTCCTTCATAGCCTTCAAAGGTTCTCTTGCACGCGCGCGCACGCCCGCCCGCCCGCCCGCCCGCTACAGACAAAAGAAAGCAGAGGCGGGTGCAATTTTCATCGCTTTTATTGAACCGAAATCACAACTTCAGACAATTATACATACACGAGCTGCTGGCGGCCCAATCCCCCTCCCTTCCTCCACACTCGCGCGTCATTTCCTGCCCAAGCCCCCCCATCGCCCTCACCTCACCTCACACTTCCCATCATGCGCCATAAGAAACTCTCAGGTGCCAGCAGTACACATGGATGATCATTTTTACGACAAGATAACAACTTACTCCTCTATGAATAAATGAATCAATCAATGAATAAATAATTAGCAGACGGCGGCGTCTTTGTGAGCGCGGGGCGCCCATCATTTCAACTCATGTAAGAACAAGAGAGAGCTTACGATTGGATTCGGTCGACGGAATCGATAAATGCGTCGTTTCAAGTAAGTCGGCCGTGCTACCCGCCGCCTCGAATCCCAAATAAGAACAAAAGATAGCTTACTCGTGTTATTGAAAAGATCTCTGACGAAATAGGTTGAATAATTAACAGATCCAATCAAGTGTTTGTGAGCGCCCCTATCATTTCAAATCGTGTAAGGACAAGCGAGAGCTTACTATGAATGATTCAAAGGACTGACTCAATAATCACTGTTCAAATAAACAGCCAGCCTGTTAACTCCAAATAAGCGCAAAAGATAGACTACTATTAACGATTGAATCGATAGGGGATAAATTACAGCTCCAATGAATATATAGTAATGTATCATTTCAAATCACGTAAGGTAGCTTTACTTTTGGTAAACGATTCAACCGATTGAATCAATCAATGAAGAACGAACCGATCGAATCGAGCGTGAGCGCTCCTATGGTTTCGAATAAGAACAAGAGATAAGCGTGCTCTGATTCAACGCCTTGAATAAATGATCAAATAAACAGTGTTACGAGCGCGCGTCTGATTCCATAAGGAGTAACAAAAGATATGATTCACTAAATGATGAATGAATCATCAAAGGCAAAAAGATAAATCATGAATGATAAGTGAATGGTGAAATAACCACGATTATATATATATATATATATATATATATATATAAAGGATGAATGAATCGTGAACGATGAAATGATCATCATCGTGCGCATATTCAATATAGGAGTAATAGATCCAAGAATTCCTCCAGACTGGTTAACAAAAGGTAGCTTACCATGACCAAATGATGGACTCGATCAAAGCATTCAACAGTGCTACACTGACAATAATTGAGCGAGACGATACCAACACGGATAAGAGCTTACTCTCAATAATAGATCAAATGGACAACTGAAAACAAAGTCAACATTGTTAATGAACCGAGATCCCACTAAGATGGATAGATAACAAAAGGTATTATGAATAATACATGCCTAATTGGATCAAAGAAATGGATCTCATGACCTATTTTAGAGGCGAGTTGCTTATTCTGCTTCATTCTCAGAATGCTACGTTGAGACGTTTTTTTCCTTCTTCACAATCAAATTGGGAGTCAGTCCGAATTGTTGGCTTGTCCTTTCGGGTCGTTTGCGCTGACGCGAATGAACGAGGACGGCTGGGCCAATTTGCACGTGATCGATCTCAAGTGGAAAGGTAATATTTGAAGTCTTCCGCCGCGACGGGGGAGCACTTACCTACAGCAAGCGTGCCGTGCCGTGCCGTGCCGTGCCGTGCCGTGCCCCCCCCCTTTATTTCCAGTGCCAATTCAAACAACAAAGACGACGACAACTAAGCGGCTGAAAATGCAAAGGTGAGCCTGGATCGCTTACTTTTTGACGACACCGATGACGCATTTGCAATCCAAAACATTCGCTCGCAAAACTAAGTCATAATCGTACGTCCATTTGGATCGTGTGGCCGATTCAATGATTGGGAAGATTCAAATGCTGGAGTGAAATCAACGGAACAAGGAAAAAAAAAACAACAAAAAAAGGCTTTGCCTGCCGCTCGCTCCACTCTGGCCGCTCGCTCCGCTCTGGCCTCTCGCTCCACTCTGGCCGCTCGCTCCTCCCGCTCCAAAAAGGCAAAGTCAGTCCCCCCCCCTTCGCACTTCCATCCGACTGAGGAAAAGCAGACAGCCGCCGGTTGGCAATCGCAGAGGAGGAGGAGGAGGAGGAACAACAAAGGAGCGTAAAAAGGAGCAAGGTGCCGGCCGGCAACTCACCCGGCAGCCGCCGTGTCTAAAGCATCCAGCAGAGATGAAGGAGGCTGGTCATCAGCAGCAGAGCGACGGAGCAGGACGCGGCCCAGGCGGCCCCATGGTTCCCTTCGAGAGCAAAGGTGACGACAATCATTGGCCTGGGCGAGGCAGGGCGGGCAGTGACATGGAAGTACTCACCGTTTCCGTCAGTCCTGATGATGGGGGGGTTCACGGCGATGGTGCCGTTTTGTTCTCCGACGCAGTCGTCGGCCGCTGTCGAAAACAGGGAGTGAGTGACACATTCGCAAACAGGGCTGACGTCAACCCGAGAAATGGCGGCGTACTCACGGCTAACGCTGAGAGTAAAGGCGGGGCTATCGGCCGGTCGACCGCCAAGGTAGCTTACGGCGCGGCAAGTGTATTGAGCGGCGTCCGCCGGTTGAGCCACGCTGATGGTCAACTTCTTGTCAGCGACGTTAACAGTGGTGGGAGATTCGTTCTTCTTCCAAGTGACTGTTTTGGCATCACCGGTGACCTTGCACTCTAAGGTGACGCTGCCGCCTGCACAGGCAGAAGCTTTGCCCTCGATTTTGACACGGGTGATGGGAGCTGTTGGGAAGAGGAAGTGAGGCGGCAAAGTTTTGAGCAAGGGTGCATCGGCTGAATTCCTTTCGTGGCAACAATCCCGCGGCGTGAGAGCTACCTTGGACGGAGACCGGAAATGTTTTAGTGGTTTGGCCCTCCGTGGCCTTGTAGGTCCCCGCGTCGACTGGCGCCACGTTGAAGAGGCCCATCTCTTTCTTCTTGTCGTTAATGAACTTGATGTTGTCAGTGATCGCTGTCTCCGGCCCGTCAGATGACTTCTGATGACTCCAGGTGACAGCAGTGTTGTCAGGAGCTCCGGAGTCCATCTTGATGGAGCTCCCCTTCACAACTCCGCATGGTTGGCCTGCGTGGCAGTCGACTGAAAAACCCCAAAAGAGTGCTACGTTCACCTCAGTGGTCAAGTCCGAGTGCAGGCGTTAAAAAGCAGCAGACGGTGGGACGCGCCGCCGAGGGCGCGCGCTACCCGATTTTGCTCTGCGCTCCGACAAATGTAGCCCACTACGGCGGCGGCGGCCGCCATGCTATCGGCAAAGGATTTCAGCCGAGGGTAAGAAAAGGAGTTGCCCCGATTTCTTCTGAGAGCAACGTTTGCTTTTCTCCCAGATGGCAAAGTGGCAGGCACGTTTGAATTTCATTCCAAATTGGAACCATTTAAGCCGCCCGCTTTGCACGTGGTGTCTTTCACAAAACGCAACGGTCGCTCAGCGATACGAGCCGATTGTCGTGCAACTTACCGGCTCCGACGAGGATTGAGAACTTGGCGGTGGTGGTGCTGGGGGGGGAACCGTAGGTGGCAGTGTACGTGCCGCTGTCCGCAGCGGTCAGGCCGGTCAATTTCAGGGTTGCCGGATCTTCATATGTAACGCGAGATGGTAAGTCGGCGGTCTTTCCCGCAAAGGCCCATCCGACAGTGACACCCGCATCGGCTCCTGAAACTAGTTTGAGATCGAGGCCAGCATTGCAGAATTTCACATGGCCAGCCGTGCCCTCGCAGTCTGGACAAGCAAGGAACAAAAGAATAATATGAGCGACAGATTTTACAATGGATCGTTTGCTTTTTTGCACTCATTGCCGTGGCAGAACATTCCTTTCAAACGATTCTCACGGCTACTTGGTAGCCGGCGTACGCCATCAATGGACACAAACCACGTGCGACGCATCAGACGGGGGAAGTACAAACAGCCAAGCCAATCACGTTGATGATGTTGATGATGATGTTTTGCACAGCGACAAAAGCCCAGAAGCAAGCGGCCGACTCCTCGTTTGAGACCTTGCCAATGGCTATGATTCAGTCGAAATGACGTCGTCGCATGGACGACATCTCTCGATGCGGGGAGGAGAGAGCGACTGATTTTGTTTTGGAGGCTCACGAATTGCAATCTATCAATGGAGCCTGTTTTGCCTGTTTGAAACGAATGCAATTCTTCGTCGTCGTCGTCATCATCATCATCATCACAGACTTGACTTGATTCAAGCAATAAATGCAACACGTACTACGTAACTTACTACCCAGCAGGCGGCCTTGTTATTCCATAGAAAGCACTTAGCCGCTTGCTGGCTCTCAAATCACCTCATCTGTACACGGTATCCAGTCAATACTAATGAAGGGACGGACGACAAGTAGCAACAGTTACTCGCACTTTTGTGGGAGCCCTCAAAGCAAGACAATCTTTTCAAGGGAATCCCATCGACGAGCTTGTCTCACTCAACGAGCGCGACGAGTGACTTGGCACCATATCTGCGTGGTGGCTCAATGAAGTTTCAATCGGTCAATCAATCACTCAATCAATCAACAAGTGCCATTTTATGCCGAGAAGAGGACACTCAAATAAAGGCAATTCACTTCAAAGTGATCAGCGACATTAACTCAGGAGCACATGATAGAAAACGACAAAAACTGGCTCAAACTGGTGGTGGTGCAGAAAGAAAGAAAGAAAGAAAGAAAGAAAGAAAGAAAGAAAGAAAGAAAGAAAGAAAGAAAGAAAGAAAGAAAGAAAGAAAGAAAGAAACGTGAGAGACGGCGACTGCATCGTACACTCCTCTCTCGTTGGCGACATAAAAACAATGAAGGCTGCTTTGACAATTGACAAAAGTGTCGTGTGAGGAAGCTTTTACCCTCTGACTCGGCCACCCTGGTCAGGGAGAGCAGTAGAAACCACACAAGTGCGGGGCGCAGCCTCATGATGAGCAGTTCGCGGCGGCCGCGGCGGTAGAAACTTCGGCGGACCATCCTCGGGCGCCTTGGGTGATCAACGACTTCGGCTGCGAGACTCTCAGACAGCGAGGCAGGCTGGCAGGCAGGCAGGCAGGCAGGCAGGCAGGCAGGCAGGCAGGCAGGCAGGCAGGCAGGCAGGCAGACAGGAACGGCGGCTCCAACTCGTCAAGTGTGACTGACCCACGGACGCGACTAAAGTGTGCCTGCCCTAGCCCGCACCGCACCGCACCGCACCGCACCGCGCGTGACGTCCCGCTGCTTTGACACGTTCAGCCTTCGTCGTCTCAAAGCTTCTGCCCAAGTTGAAGGCTTGCTTGCAAGTTGCCGACCAATCAACTTTATTTCCCTCACCATGCAGTCAAACAAAAAGGAGCAAAGGAATAGGTCAAATGGCCAACATGACGTATGGCGCTGCTGCTTGCTTGAATTGACGCCGTTTCGCTTCTATGTGGAATGGAAAAGTTACCAAGCTGTGTGTCTGTGCTCCGATGGAGCAACTATGTTTGTAGAAATAAATACGATTAATATCATGTTAATAATATAGAAATAATATTTACACATTGCTGTTGCGCCCTCTTCAGTTGAATCGCTGCCCACGACACCACCCGTCACGGAAAGGCAAGCAACTTTGAAGTCACGCGGCATTTGCAATGGAAACCTTTGACTCTCAAGTCATCCTAAAGACACAACGTTCTTTTCCCTCCATCGCTCCCTCCCTCCCTCCGCGTTGAGCAACCTTCTCCAGACCTTTCACACCGCAGCCGCTTTGCAGGGCAAAGGCAAAGCTGACCCGGCCGAACCAACCAAAGCCCGAAAGCACTTAGCGGCTTGATCTCAAATCAAGCATGAGATCCCACAAGCCCGCCCGAACCCCACAAGCCTTCCGTTTGCATGACGAGGTCACATGCAACACGCGGTGTGACCTCGGGCTGCAGTTCTCCATGGCAAAGTTGCTTCAAACAAACATGTCACACCCAGTTGGTTCTTTATCGGCCAGATTGTCTTTTCTCGGCCATTGGGTTTACACCCCGGGTGTCAAACTCGAGGCCCGGCCGCGGGCCAGGCCCGCCGTGTCATTTTATGTGGCCCGCAAAGACAAATTGTGCATCAAATTTGTGTCATGACTAGAATTGCAAATTGTCGTCGCTTTTAACAATACGAGTTATTTGTCAGTCTATTTTGTAGCTTTTACTGAGGTGCTCCTAGATTTATTTCAAGATTCAAGAGTTTTTTATTCGCCATGTTTGAGCGTGCCAAACAAGGAATTTGACTTTGGTAAATCACAGCCTCTGTTCAACATTTAGGTGACTAACAACAACACTCAGGACATGTGAAAAATGAAAGATATTCTCAAACATCCCCTGATCTTAAACTCCCAAGAGGGCAAGGAAACACTCCAAACTCCAGCTCGGAGAAACCTTGAGAAGAGACCACAGATGGGACGGTCCCTCTTCTAGGATGACCAGGCTGCAATGGATGCAGAGAGGACACATAGTACAAAGAGTGTAGACAAAAAAGGTGTGGAAAGCGGGATGTCATTGCACAGTAATGACTCTGAGACTCTAAGAGTGGTGTGAGTTCATCAGAGCGACAGCCTGGGGGAAGAAGCTGTCTCTGTGTCTGCTGGTCTTAGTGTACAGAGCTCTATAACGGCGTCCGGAGGGGAGTAGTTCAAACAGGCTGCAACCTGGGTGCGAAGGGTCTGTTGAGATGTTACTTGCACGTTTCCTGGTCCTGGACAGGTACAAGTCTTGGATAGATGGGAGGTTGATGAACCATGATCTTTTCTGCAGTCCTTATTGTCCGTTGCAGTCTGTGCTTGTCTTGTTTGGAGGCCGATCCAAACCAGACAGTGATGGAGGTGCAGAGGACAGACTTGGATGATGGCAGTGTAGAAGGTCTTCAGCGGCTCCCGCGGCAGGTTGAACTTCTTGAGCTGTCTCAGGAAGTACAGCCTCTGCTGGGCCTTCTTCCGGACAGAGTCCATGTGGCCGGTCCATTTCAGGTCCCGAGAGACTGTGGTTCCCAGGAACTTGAAGGTGTCTGATGAGAGAATAGTATTACTGCGGATAGTGAGGGGTGAAAGTGGTGAAGGGCCTCGCCTGAAGTCCACTGTCATCTCCACGGTCTTGAGCGGGTTCAGGTCCAGGTGGTTTTGGCTGCACCAGTGGACCAGCCGCTCCACCTCCTGTCTGTACGCAGTCTCATCACCCTTCTGGATCAGTCCGATGAGAGTGGTGTCGTCTGCATACTTCGGGAGCTTCGCAGAAGAGTCACTTGCGGAGAAATCGTTGGTGTAGAGGGAGAAGAGCAGTGGGGAGAGGACGCACCCCTGAGGGGCTCCAGTGTTGGTGGTCAGATGTGATGCTCCCCAGCCTCACACGCTGTCTCCTGTTGGTCAGGAAGCTGGTGATCCACTGCACTGACAGGTGGGGGCAGCCACCGCGAGCTGGATGAGCAAGCTCATCAGTTGGAGGATGTCAGGAGCGATGGTGTTGAACGCCGAGCTGAAGTCCGCAAACAGGATCCTGGCGTACTTTCCTGGGGTGTCCAGGTGTTGCAGGATGTAGTGCAGTCCCATGTTGACCGCATCATCCACCGCGCCCTGTTTGCCCGGTAGGCAAACTGGAGGGGGTCCAGCAGGGGGCCCGTGACATCCTTCAGGTGGTTCAGCACTCCTAACCTCTCGAAAGATTTCACGAGCACAGAGGTCAGTGCAACAGGTCTATAGTCATTCAGACCTGTGATGGCGGGCTTCTTGGCTGGCCACTGGAACGTTGGTGGAGCTCTTGAAGCACGAGGGCACCTCACGCAGCTCCAGGGAACGGTTGAAGATCCGTGTCAAAGGTGGGCGCCAGCTGCTCAGCGCAGACTTTCAAGCAGGAAGGTGACACGCCGTCTGGGCCCGGTGGGTGCCTTCCTGATCTTTTGTCTCCGGAACATCTGGCGCACTTCCTCCTCGCGGATCTGGAGTGCGGGCGCGGCCTCTGCAAGAGAGAGAGAGTCGGTGACCACGGTGATGGAGGTGTGGACAGAGCAGTTGTGGGGGGAGGGGAGTATGTAGATTGTGCTGCAGGAGGTCCCGTTGTGTGGGAGGACCGATCAAACCTGCAGTCGAACCTGTTGAGCTGGTTAGCGAGCCTTGGGCTCTCCACAGGACGGGGGGTTCGTTTCTTGAAGCCCGTGATGCTCTGCAGGCCTTTCCACACTGTGGAGGGATCAGGATTGGCAGAGAGGTGTCTCTCCAGGCTCTCCCCGTAACACCTCCTGGCTGACTTTCCTGACCTCTCGGTTCAGTGTGTTTGTGGTCTGCTTGAACAGGTCCCGGTCGCCGCTCCTGTAGGCCTCCTCCTTGACTTTGCGCAGCCTCCTAAGGTTCGGTGTAAACCAAGGTTTGTCGTTGTTGTACGTGCAGAAGGTTTGGGTCGAGAGTCATGATGGCCCTCCGAAAGAAGCTGTGACTCCAATGCGCCCCGCCAAAAAAACGGGTTTGACAACACTGGTTTACACGTTGAGGTCAACGTCCGTCCGTCCGTCCGTCCGTCCGTCCGTCCGTCCGTCCTGCTCGCAAAAAGAAGTGGGGTGCAGTACAAGATGTCTCCACCAGAAGGCACCGCCAACCCTCCGTAGGTTCGCTCACTTGACTCAATGTTCGTCGTCATTCATTCTCGCCGCCAAGGAAACAAACAGTTGATCAAGCAAAAAAATCAACACGGCGCACACGAGAGATGATTTCTTTTCTTTTGTTTTGTTTTGTTTTGTCTTTTGAACATCATTCAGCGTTAAAGGTTTCAATCACCGGAAACATTTCAACAAACCCAAGTTCAAATTCTTCAAATTCAAACAAGAAAACATCTGAAACGATCTTGAAATATAGCAACTGATAATGAAGAAGAGAAAAGGCCCAAAATTGGACTCACACTTGGATCATGGTTATTTCCCAAATGAATCATGGTTTCCCGTTGGAATGCTCACTGTTTTTTGGGCCACCGTCAAAAGGAAGCAAATAATCATTGACAATGACTGTGGTCAAAGTTGTGCAATGTTTTAAACAGAAACAAAGGAGTACGTACATTCGCCAAATCACGAGTGGGGTCAGGGGAAGCCGTTAGAGGAAGGAGCAAACTGGAGTAGCTTGACTTTGAGCCCCTGGAGCCTGGTCAGGATTGCCAGTGACTCTTGAAGGCATGTGCAAAAAGCAGCCGTTTCTTGCTCAATCTTCAACTGTTGTTCACTAAATGGAAGGGCAAGAAGAGAAAAGAAAAGCTAAATCACAACAAGATCACTAGTATGACCGACCGACCGAAAGACCGACCGAAAGACCGACCGAAAGACCGACCGAAAGACCGACCGAAAGACCGACCGAAAGACCGACCGAAAGACCGACCGACCGACCGACCGAATTCCACGGTTGTGTCGAAGCTGCCCAACAGATTGCAAGGGCTCGGCCTGATTTGGAAGATACGCCTCTGCCAGATGGTCATGTGGTTTTTGTTGATGGGTCTTCTAAGAAAAATGAATCCGGTGTGACACTTACTGGCTATGCGATTGTCGCCGCCGACGAGGTTTTGGAGGCTGCTCAACTGCCATCCTATATGTCAGCACAGGCCGCTGAGCTCATTGCTTTGACTGGGGCCTGCAAATTGTTTGCAAACAAGTCCGTCGCTATCTGGACTGATAGTCAGTCTGCTTTTGCTACAGTCCACGTTTTTGCTCAGCAGTGGAGCAACCGTGGCATGATAACTTCTACAAGGGAAGCCCGTCTCCCGTTCCGCAATACTAACTCAACTTTTGGATGCTGTCCAGCTAGCTACCTTGAAAGGTAGCGGTTTGCAAGTGTGCTGCTCACACTGCGAGCTCTGATCCCGTTTCTCTCTCGGTAATGCTTTTGCTGACAAATCCGCTAAGGCCGCTGCGGAAGGCCTGCTTCATGTCCTCTCGTCTCTCACGGCTCATGATTCGATGTCACGCATCTCCCCTGATGTCTTGCTTGACATGCAGTCTCAGAGCCCCTCCCAGGAACGACTCTCTTGGGAAAAGCGGGGTGCAACTAAAAACACCGATGGTCTTTTTGTGTGACCTTTGGGCAAACCTGTCTTGCCTCGTAACTTGTTCAAATGAGCTGCTATTTGGAGTCATGGGGTCACCCATGTCTCGGCGGGGGGTATGGTGAAACAAGTCGAGGCTATTTATACATCATACGGCTTTGCCGCTTTCTCACAACGATTTTGCAGAGCGTGTTTGATCTGTGCTAAACATAAGCCACAAGGCAATTTAAGACCTCAGAGAGGGAAATTCCCGACTCCATTGTACCCGTTTCAGACAATACATATGGATTATATCCAATTACATAAAAGTGAAGGGAAAGAATATTGTTTGGTCATAATAGACGCATTTTCTAAATGGGTAGAAACATTTCCTACCAAACATGCTGATGCACTCACAGTGGCAAAAGCCTTATGCAAAGACATCATTCCAAGATACGGTATTCCAGAAAAAATTTACAGCGACAATGGTCCACATTTTGTAAATCAAATAGTGCATAACATTGGGAGAATGTTCCACATAAATCTAAAGAACCAACCAAGAAATCTAAAGAAGAAATGTACATAAATCTTACCAGTACAACAGGGCGAACTCCCTATGAAGCTATGTTTGGAAGACCTTACAGGCTTCCTCAGTTCAACAACACATGGGAGATCCCCGAGGAAGCCACGTTAGCTGATTACATGAGAAAAATGTTGGAACGTCAAAAGAATCTAACCAATAACACTGACGATTGTTAGGGTTTTCTGGTTAGTTTGATCCTATGATTATGTTGGAATGTAACCTGTAATAATTAAACTCGCTTGTCCTGTCTTAACAAAAGTGGTAGAACAAAGTGCTAAGATCTTTTCAACTGATTGACTAGCTGCAGAGGAAGCAACCAAAGTGTTTTGTTCACACAACATCGTGAAGGACCCCCTGCTGTGCTTTGATCAGTCAGGGGCTTCGACCATTTGTCTACTCTGTCCCCCACTCTGTGCTTTGATCAGCCAGGGGCTTCGGCCATTTGCCCACTCTCAACCCCCACTCCGTTTCTCTTAATAAATATCCCCTCGCAGGAACAAGGGTTCAGACTTCATTCTGGAGTGAGTGAACTCTCCACCTGCAGGTGTCAAAAAGGACTTACTTGTCTCCGTGTGGTTCTTGCAAAATAAGTTGGAGTGAGCAAATCTCTAACATTTTGGTGCCGAAACCCGGGACCCTCATACCCATCATCTGGCTGACGGAGGACGACGCGCTGCACACCGTCGACGGGCCAGCGTCCATTAGCCGGACCTGGTAAAGAAAGACCTGGGAAGGAAATTCTTCGCTGGGCCAGCATCTTAGGTCTGCCTTCGTCTGACAGAGGTGGATTGACGGGACCCGGCAGTGCAACGAACCAGGTGACAAGTAAGTTAAAGGCCTGAAGTTGTGTTGTGTTGTTAAACGCGTAACACATAGAGGTGCACGAGAGCCAGCTTGGGTTCAAGTCCCAGTGGAATGAACAGGCTAAGAAAAGCAGAGCTTCTTTTTCGTTCATCGAAGAAGTGTGTAGACTCTTCTTTGTCTGTTTTTCCGAGCTGAGGGATCTGGCTTGGGTTAGAGTCCCAGTGGAAGGAACGTGCTAAGAAACACGGAGCTTCTTTTTTGTTAATCAAAGAAGGGCGTAGATTTTTCTTGGTATGTTTTTCCAAGCCAAAGAATAGCTTGGGTTCAAGTCCCAGTGGAAGAAACGGGCTAAGGAAAACAGAGCTTCTTTTTCTTAATTGAAGAAGGGCGTAGATTTTTTCTTTTGTCCGTTTTTCCAAAGCTGTTTGGGAGGGTTTTACACTCATCCCTGGATAGGCCTAAAAAGCGCTGGAGTTTGTGTGATTGAGAGTGTGACTGGTAGGATAAATTGACTAAATAGCAGTTCTAGCATTGATCCACGGCAATAATACAGGCTAGTAATTTGTTGAAAGGTCAATTTAAACCTGCATTGAGGATCCTCAAATAAATAAATAAATAATAATAATAATAATATTTTTGAGAAAAAAAAAATTGTAAAACCTTAAACTACTAAAATTAAGATGGGAAATAAGAATGGTAAATCTCTTGCTCTGCTCTTCTTTGAGATGAGAAGTTCATGGCAAGGAGATTTCTTAATTGTATGTAATATATGCCGAAGTGGAAGAAAAAGTATGGAGTAGAAGGGAAATTGAAAGTTGAAGTGTGGAAGATAGTAGTTGATGTTTTAGAAGAGAGTGTGGAAAGAAAGAAAAATGGACTGAAAAAGAAAAGAAAAGAGAGAGAATTGGATTGTGCTAAAATGTGGTTGAAAGCTTCACAAGAAAGAAGAGAACAAATCCAAAAGACAAAAGATGGAAAGTTGAAAAGTGATGAAGCCGCCATTCAATTGAGATTTGAAAAAGAATTCTGGGTACATAGTGGCATCCCATTCAATGATGCAGATGAGAGTGCTTATCAGCAACATCTTAAAATTCCGCTCCTCACTGGTTTCCCCCCTGACTTGGGCAGTTGGGTGAGAAAACACTTGGTGGAAGCGGACACTGCTTGGTTTACAAAAAACATGCAGTGGCCCAGAGACGCTGACAAAGGGATTGAGAAAGGCAGAAGTTTTGATGTATTTCATCTAGATGATGATAATGATCTAAATGAAGATACAACAATCTTCTACCAAAGTTCCCAAAGGGGCAGAGGAAGAGTTAGATACCAACAACGTCGCAAGCCACCATTCAAATCAAAACCCCCATCAGATTCAGACAACTGTTGGAACTGTGGGAGACGAGGACACTTTGCACGAGAGTGTCGTTCTGCAAAGCAATATCAATCAAAGGGTGCAGGAAGGGGCAGAGGAAAAGCCAAATTTTTAGCATGACAAGCTTCCTCCTCTTTGACCGCTTATGCTCATACAGAGAAAGAAAGAATAGATGCCCATATGACAGCAAAACATGTAATTGTCAGATTATTAGAATTTTTTTAGATTATTAGAAGTCTTGTCCATCCAAGAAGTATGACAATGCTGTTTGTATGCCCAAATTACAAATGACTAGAGCTCAATTTGTGTTACACTAAAGTTAAAATATGCAAATCAAGTGGTAAAGAAATGCAACTTGCTTCTAGAAGATAAATAAATAAAATTAGAATGTGCTGTCCTCGTGTGCATGGGAGGGACCAGCTCATGATCGACCACAGGAAATGGCCAGCCTGTGACGAATCATTGTTGCTGAGACCTACCTTCTGCACGCGAGAGCTGTGCATGTGTGTGCGTATGTGTTAAAGTTAAAGTTAGAGTCCCAAATTGATGAAGATTGGCTAAACTTTTAATATAAAGAAATTTGCTAGACTGTTGTCTATTCAATTTACACCGCAGAACAGAAACAATTTTGACAGATAAAAATGAGAGGAAAAGAGAGAAATCTGTTTGCGAGCAGAAACTAATCCACACTAGTGTATGTTAAGTGTCGAGCTCACATGAGAAATTCGATGAGAAAAAAAAAAAAAAAAAAAAAACGACAGAACATGCTTTCAGGAATTGGAAGGAGCTAAATTGTGAATTTAAGATTTTGCAATGCTACATTTAATAGGAATAATTGATTGGTTGTGTTATAAGATTATACAAAATTCTAAATGCAAGCTAAATCTGAGAGATTGAGTTCTTCAAATTTAAAAACAAAGAAAAATTCAGATTAATTTGCCAGTTGTTTGTTTTAGTTAAGTTTTTTTTGAATTGGTGGATTGTTCTACCAGGAAACCTGAGTTGAAAATGTTATATGAATGTTGTGTGGTGAGCTTGGATGAATTGGGACCAATGTGATAGTATGACTCCTTTTTGGAGACTGTGTGAGATGCATATGATGAGCATTGATGAATGATTGCCTGAATGAAAGGTTGAATGGTTGAAGTCGTTGGCGACTACTATAGAAAATTAGTAGAGCGACTTTGATGAAAGAGTGATTTTGAGCAGGTTGAATGTTAGAAAGAAACACGTAGCTTTTGGATTGATAATTAACTAGGAAATAAAAAAAAAAAAAACTGGAGAACCGGTAACACGTGTAGAAGATGTGTGAACTGAGAAATTGAGAAGCGTTTTGGAAAGAAAGTCAAATTAAATGATGATGGAATCATATGTAGTACAGAACGCATTATCCCAAACAGTTTGTCAAGGTGTGAGGCATGGGCGTTGCCAAGCCTCAAAAGGAGGGAGTGAGTAGGGCAGATAGTGGAAGATAGTAAGAATACAACACTTTATGACAATGAATTTTCGAATACATTTGGTGTGGTAAATTTTTTTTTTGTTCTGGTGTAGATAGATTAGCAACACGAGAGATTTAGAGGTTCAAAAGAAAGACAGTTAAAAGAAAACATTTTTGATTTGGACAATTGCAGGCTAACAGGAATATGAGAACGATAAGAACTACGAGGTGGGATCCAATTTCATTGGGGAGATTGAGAATTCACAGCACCATACTCGAAGTCACATTTTTGAGCAAGCATGACAATAACATGTGAGAGGTCAAGACATACAGATCAGGGCTTGATGTGGAAAGCAGACTTCGATGAGTTGATTTTCAATAATGATACTGAAGACAACATACTGTCCGATTAAATTGGAACTATAGATAAAATGTAGCTCAAAAATAGGATGAGTTGCAGGATTTACGATATAATAACGAGACCGCTGTTATTAGAAGAATTTGAAGTTTGGTAAACAAACGTTACCAGCAAATTGATGGAAGCAGCTACATTTGGAGATAGTCTTACAAGTTTGATGTCCCAGCCTGTCATTCTCAGTGTCAGGGTCCCTGAAACCCAATCCGAGACTTCACCTGCAGCCGTGAACAACTACAAAATGGTGCCTGGCTCTGAAGCACCTTTGACCTTTGGCAAAGGACAAGAAAAGACTACTGTTGTGCTTGGAGGGGGACAAGTACACTCCGGGGGACAGACAACATCCTCGGGGACGAGAAAAGACAGTGAAAAGCGGAGGAACTCACAATGATGAAAATTGACTCATTTGAAAAATGGACTCATTCAAGAGTGATGGATAGGGTCGCTCTGAAGCAACAACAAAAGAACACCAACTTGAGAGGGTGACGTGCGGCAAAAAGATATGGACTTGGAGTGTCCGACAACCAAATCGCACTCCTTGCTACGGCGTTACCAAATTTGGTGAAGCTTGGTTCAAAGTGGAAGGGAGGTTCGTTGTGCACTGAGTTTGACAGAACTGAGGAGATTTGATAAATAAATAAATAAAAATTTGAAAAATACGTAGGGCTACAGAGAAAAGCATTATAATCAGAGATTGAACGGATTTGGATAAAACAAATAGGCTAAAACGGTAGGAAACAAGAGCAAGATCTGATATTTTGGCTCATCAAGCTTAAAACGTAGAGGTCGAGTTATATAAATTTTAGAACAGGACATTTGGCAGTCAGGAGGGAGCTAGGTTGCTCAATGTACCTACTCAATACAACAGTAAGGTTTTTTGTACCACAGTGGAGGTCTGATGGTCAGAAAGTTAGGTACGTTCGATTTTTGACATTCACACAATCATGCATAGGAGTCACACGGCGACAATTAACAAGACAATGACTGCAATAGGGGCCACATACGACTGCACCGACAGGAAAAAGTAGAAGCGAGAGAGCAGAGTATGGGATTATATGCTCAAACGTCTGCCATACAGTTACCGATAGGAGATTCTATCAAAAGAAGCTACACGAGAGATGTGTGTGTGTGTGTGTGTGTGTGTGTGTGTGTGTGTGTGTGTGTGTGTGTGTGTGTGTGTGTGTGTGTGTGTTCACACCCTGTGTGGGTGCGAGCGTGTGAAGAGAAAGAAGGCATGGGTAAGACAATCTCTTTTAAACCAGGAGGCAATAAATGGGAACGCCCCTGTCATAAATAGTTTTTGGTTAAAGGGAATCATTAGGAGGTGTTCAAACTCTTCCCGCAAACACTCCTATTTACCAGTTAAATGGGCACTACAATTGACTACGAGAGTTGCAAGCAACAGATAAAGAGCAGTCCTTGGCAGATTATATGATCAGGACGCTCAAACTGTGTCAAAGACAAATTTACTGCCGCTTGATCTTTCCTCCTCACAGGTCGACAACCCCATCAATCCAGGAGACTGGGTCTACATCAAAGTCATCAAAAGAAGGAACTGGGCCAGCCACGACAGGAGGGACCATTCTAAGTCTTGCTGACTACACATCCAAGGTTGCAGGACCCACAAATGCATTGACGACGACTGCTCTCCAGGAGGAAACTGGATGGGAGCTTTGGACATCGCCGCTGTGTGCCAGGATGAGAGAGCCGTTTTCAAGGTGTAAGGGCTCTACAACCAACATGGCTACACCATCGAACGGAACATACTTCATACAGAATGGCTGGTGGCTTTGTGGTCACAAGGTTTATCCGATGCTGCCCGCCAACTGGACACGAGCGTGTGCGCCAGTGTGTGTGACAGACCTCACCTACAGACTAGAACATCATCAGCTGACGAAAACACAAGCACATATACAACTTCTTAGACGTGACAGATATGATGATGATAATGAGACGTGGATTGCGTAGAGGCTGTTCTGTTGAGCATGTTTTACGGAAACTTGTTGATTTGACCATCAAATATGCTTCGCAAGTAATGGATATGCTGATGTACTGTTTCTTTGTTTTTATTTTTTTTTATTATTGATAGCATTCTGGTCGCCTAGGCCAAAGGGACCGTGTAAGAATTTTCCTGCTAATAACATCTGGCCAGCAGGTTTTTCGCTTACACATTAAGTTTGATTTGGGGTATTGAGGTAATGCCTCATCTTCACTGGAAGGTGTTGCTATCATTGTTTCTTGTTTTTATTTTTACCATTCTGCCTTCTTCATTATACGTATATATGTTTTCTTGCTTGTCTTTGTTGTTTGGGGTGACATAATCATATGATAAATCAGGAGGGAGATGTTAGGGTTTTCTGGTTAGTTTGATCCTATGATTATGTTGGAATGTAACCTGTAATAATTAAACTCGCTTGTCCTGTCTTAACAAAAGTAGTAGAACAAAGTGCTAAGATCTTTTCAACTGATTGACTAGCTGCAGAGGAAGCAACCAAAGTGTTTTGTTCACACAACATCGTGAAGGACCCCCTGCTGTGCTTTGATCAGTCAGGGGCTTCGACCATTTGTCTACTCTGTCCCCCACTCTGTGCTTTGATCAGCCAGGGGCTTCGGCCATTTGCCCACTCTCAACCCCCACTCCGTTTCTCTTAATAAATATCCCCTCGCAGGAACAAGGGTTCAGACTTCATTCTGGAGTGAGTGAACTCTCCACCTGCAGGTGTCAAAAAGGACTTACTTGTCTCCGTGTGGTTCTTGCAAAATAAGTTGGAGTGAGCAAATCTCTAACAACGATGAACCCATTTCTCCGCAGGAAGACCCCAAAGTGGTACCGGGAGACTGGGTTTTGATCAAGAGTATCAAGAGTAAGAATTGGCATTCACCCAAGTGGGCAGGTCCCTTTTTGGTGCTACTCACGACACCTAATGCTTTGAAAATAGCCGAACGCAACACGTGGATTCATTTATCTCATTGTAAAAAGGTGATCTCCGCGGACCCAACCTAAGTACGGAAGGTGAGCAAAGTCTGGTAATAGTGCCTGACCCTGGTGCCAAGATCCAGGGTTGACACGAAAGCTCGCAGAAGCCAATTTCCAAGACACCAACCCGAAGCTCAGGGTGTTGACTCTGAGGAGATCCGGAAACATGAGCATTAGAGGGTCATTTGGTGAGTACTTTAACCGGGCTGTAGCCTGCGCAAAGTCGACCATGTGTTTTTGGTTGCTTTTGCTGGTTTGTGTTACCATTATATTTTTTTTCGGGGGTGATTTTATTTGTATGGATAGAGTACCATGAGCCTCGAATAGTCTTCTCTCAGGCAAATACCAACGCTAATTCTAATCAATATGGCTCGTGGGGAAAAATTGCTAGACATAAGCGCGACACTCAATCCCCTTTTGATCAGGTTGTTTGTATTCCAGAAACCGTCCGCGTTCCAACTTGCGTACCATGGCTTTTGTCTTGGACTCACAATAACTAATAATTGATGTTTACTGTGGCTCCTAATACATCTTCTTCTATTATTGTACCTATGAAAAGTTTGAAAGGTTTTCTTAATGGTCACCCCACTACTGGGGATAAATGGCTGGGATATTGGTGGTATTTAACTGGCCACCCGGTTAGCACCGACTGGGGCACCCTTGTCACCACACAAATGCGAGAGTATTGGCCCTCTGGTTCCGGTGAAGAGGCTGTGTTCTTTGCTAAACGAATAACTTTGAAGAATCAGGGCACAAGCCTCCTTTTACTCCCTGATGGTCAAATTCGTCCTCCAAATGCCACTTTGGTTAACACTTCTTGTTGGCGTTTTCAACTGTGGGCCTGGTCCTCCGGAATCGATCCTCACTTTCCTATTGCTATTTGCATTAATAAAACAATGTCGATCGCAGACCGTCCCGTTACAAATAATTACCCTGTCAGCAGGAGCAAAAATCACAAGTATGCTCCTCACTGATGCGGACAGCTATTTTGTAGCCTCTACAGGACTAAGCGGTCAAACCGACAACTGGCTTCTTATGGCTGAGCAAGCCGCAGAGATGGCTGACACCTGGCCTGGCCTGGCCTGGCCTGGCCTGGCCTGGCCTGGCCTGGCTTGGCTTTCGGTCGGTCGGTCGGTCGGTCTTTCGGTCGGTCTTTCGGTCGGTCTTTCGGTCGGTCTTTCGGTCGGTCTTTCGGTCGGTCTTTCGGTCGGTCTTTCGGTCGGTCTTTCGGTCGGTCGGTCATACTAGTGATCTTGTTGTGATTTAGCTTTTCTTTTCTCTTCTTGCCCTTCCATTTAGTGAACAACAGTTGAAGATTGAGCAAGAAACGGCTGCTTTTTGCACATGCCTTCAAGAGTCACTGGCAATCCTGACCAGGCTCCAGGGGCTCAAAGTCAAGCTACTCCAGTTTGCTCCTTCCTCTAACGGCTTCCCCTGACCCCACTCGTGATTTGGCGAATGTACGTACTCCTTTGTTTCTGTTTAAAACATTGCACAACTTTGACCACAGTCATTGTCAATGATTATTTGCTTCCTTTTGACGGTGGCCCAAAAAACAGTGAGCATTCCAACGGGAAACCATGATTCATTTGGGAAATAACCATGATCCAAGTGTGAGTCCAATTTTGGGCCTTTTCTCTTCTTCATTATCAGTTGCTATATTTCAAGATCGTTTCAGATGTTTTCTTGTTTGAATTTGAAGAATTTGAACTTGGGTTTGTTGAAATGTTTCCGGTGATTGAAACCTTTAACGCTGAATGATGTTCAAAAGACAAAACAAAACAAAACAAAAGAAAAGAAATCATCTCTCGTGTGCGCCGTGTTGATTTTTTTGCTTGATCAACTGTTTGTTTCCTTGGCGGCGAGAATGAATGACGACGAACATTGAGTCAAGTGAGCGAACCTACGGAGGGTTGGCGGTGCCTTCTGGTGGAGACATCTTGTACTGCACCCCACTTCTTTTTGCGAGCAGGACGGACGGACGGACGGACGGACGGACGGACGGACGTTGACCTCAACGTGTAAACCAGTGTTGTCAAACCCGTTTTTTTGGCGGGGCGCATTGGAGTCACAGCTTCTTTCGGAGGGCCATCATGACTCTCGACCCAAACCTTCTGCACGTACAACAACGACAAACCTTGGTTTACACCGAACCTTAGGAGGCTGCGCAAAGTCAAGGAGGAGGCCTACAGGAGCGGCGACCGGGACCTGTTCAAGCAGACCACAAACACACTGAACCGAGAGGTCAGGAAAGTCAGCCAGGAGGTGTTACGGGGAGAGCCTGGAGAGACACCTCTCTGCCAATCCTGATCCCTCCACAGTGTGGAAAGGCCTGCAGAGCATCACGGGCTTCAAGAAACGAACCCCCCGTCCTGTGGAGAGCCCAAGGCTCGCTAACCAGCTCAACAGGTTCGACTGCAGGTTTGATCGGTCCTCCCACACAACGGGACCTCCTGCAGCACAATCTACATACTCCCCTCCCCCCACAACTGCTCTGTCCACACCTCCATCACCGTGGTCACCGACTCTCTCTCTCTTGCAGAGGCCGCGCCCGCACTCCAGATCCGCGAGGAGGAAGTGCGCCAGATGTTCCGGAGACAAAAGATCAGGAAGGCACCCACCGGGCCCAGACGGCGTGTCACCTTCCTGCTTGAAAGTCTGCGCTGAGCAGCTGGCGCCCACCTTTGACACGGATCTTCAACCGTTCCCTGGAGCTGCGTGAGGTGCCCTCGTGCTTCAAGAGCTCCACCAACGTTCCAGTGGCCAGCCAAGAAGCCCGCCATCACAGGTCTGAATGACTATAGACCTGTTGCACTGACCTCTGTGCTCGTGAAATCTTTCGAGAGGTTAGGAGTGCTGAACCACCTGAAGGATGTCACGGGCCCCCTGCTGGACCCCCTCCAGTTTGCCTACCGGGCAAACAGGGCGCGGTGGATGATGCGGTCAACATGGGACTGCACTACATCCTGCAACACCTGGACACCCCAGGAAAGTACGCCAGGATCCTGTTTGCGGACTTCAGCTCGGCGTTCAACACCATCGCTCCTGACATCCTCCAACTGATGAGCTTGCTCATCCAGCTCGCGGTGGCTGCCCCCACCTGTCAGTGCAGTGGATCACCAGCTTCCTGACCAACAGGAGACAGCGTGTGAGGCTGGGGAGCATCACATCTGACCACCAACACTGGAGCCCCTCAGGGGTGCGTCCTCTCCCCACTGCTCTTCTCCCTCTACACCAACGATTTCTCCGCAAGTGACTCTTCTGCGAAGCTCCCGAAGTATGCAGACGACACCACTCTCATCGGACTGATCCAGAAGGGTGATGAGACTGCGTACAGACAGGAGGTGGAGCGGCTGGTCCACTGGTGCAGCCAAAACCACCTGGACCTGAACCCGCTCAAGACCGTGGAGATGACAGTGGACTTCAGGCGAGGCCCTTCACCACTTTCACCCCTCACTATCCGCAGTAATACTATTCTCTCATCAGACACCTTCAAGTTCCTGGGAACCACAGTCTCTCGGGACCTGAAATGGACCGGCCACATGGACTCTGTCCGGAAGAAGGCCCAGCAGAGGCTGTACTTCCTGAGACAGCTCAAGAAGTTCAACCTGCCGCGGGAGCCGCTGAAGACCTTCTACACTGCCATCATCCAAGTCTGTCCTCTGCACCTCCATCACTGTCTGTTGGGTTGACAACATTTATCAGAAATCAATCTCAGAGACGGTAGGTCTTTCTTGGCTTAGCGTTTTCTCCCGCGCAGAAGGACGGATCACAGACACACAGCAAGTGTGGCAGTGATTCGCACTTTGCGCTGAGTTTGGCCGAGCCTTTATTGAGAGAGAAACAAAGGGGCAAGTGTACATGATCGAATAGGTTTCCAAACAGGAAGGACATTCCATAGTTATATCCCATTCCCACAGAACAAAGGGGATACTCTTATGGACGGGGCAGTATGGACGTCTCATGACCATTAGCTTAACAAAGACGTAGGGAATACATCGCTAGGGAATACATCGCTGTGCCGTACTCATGACTTCATCTTAAATAAGACCTTTGTCTGCTTCAGCCATCCCATGACAATCTCATGATCTGTACATGTCTAGCTAACTGTGGGGCTTATTGTATAGCGCGGCTAATGACTCCAGTCATTAGCCGGCCATATGCCCCCAAGTCATTTTCACGAGGCCGGATGGTCACATACTGCGGAGAATCTTGCACACAAAAGTTACATAGAATCCAATGATAAAAAGTATATCATTTCCAACATTCCCTCCTGTTTTTAACATTGGAATTCATGGGAAAACAAAATATCAACTAATAACTACATATGTGTATAAATGAGTATATGCTTACACAATATAGTATAGTACCATCAAAAACATGAAAGTTTACATTCCAGAGTTTATCAGAACTACAGCTCTCCATTCGGCTTTGGCTGAGTTCGTCATAATGGAATGTTTTTTCCCTTTTTTTCTTTTGGATCATCAATAGGAAGAAAAATAGACAGGTAGGTGATTTACGCAAGGTGGTCCCACTCATCTTGTTCACGCTGGACCAACATGATATTCTGGACAGCAAACGCTGATGTCAACATTTTAGTCATCATGTGACGAATACAAGGTATGATGCACGATGTAAAAATACAGAGAAATAACAGTATGGCAACTAAAACAATTGCAACCTTCAAGAGAAGTTGCCTCCAATCACCGTAAAACAGCCACCAAAAGGGATGGGCATCCTTGGCTGGAGCTTCATCTTGGGACATAGCCTTACGGAGGTTCCGAAGTCCTTGTAGCGCATATTCGATGTGGGTGTCGTTTTCTCCTGGGATGTAGGTACAGCAGGAAGTACCAACTATTTCACACACACCTCCTTTTTCGGCAGTCAGGAGGTCCAAAACCATTCGTGACTGTAGTGCCATTATTTTCAGGGCCTGCAGCTCTGTCTGGTAACCTGTAAGGGCTTCAAGAGTAAAATTGGCAAAGCTCTTCAACCTGTAGTCCATGGTTTCTATTCTGAGAATAGTTTTAGCCACACCCGCCTGTGGAAAGAGTGTGAGCGCCACCTTTTGTCCTGTGCTCCAAAGCTTGTATTCATCTGGTACGTCTGAGCCCCAGACGCTGTCGTAGGGACGGAAGGTGGGAGCCACAGCTGCACGGGTCTTTCGTTGATGATGTTCCTGAAAATGTGTCAGACTGAGGAACACAGTGTGATCTGACACATATACGGGGGCACACGTGCCATCCCATCGTCCGGGAAGGACTGCGTAGCCTCGGCGACCACAGAGCCACCATCCCCCTTCGATGATAGAATGGGGATTTTCGCCTCCTGCTAGGATTTGTCTGATTGCTACTGTGGTATTCATCGAGGTCTCGCCGGTACCTTCTAGAAGTGCGGTGGTGATGCAGCGCTTTGTATCTCCCACCTTTATTCCATCAACACGTCTTCGTCGGAAGCACAAGGGATGTGAGATGGCTCTACTCACTTCGAGAGTCACTGGAGCGGGTGTGACAACAGAACTTTTTGCCACTATTGTGAATGGCCTGGAGATGTTGTGACAGGGATGGGTGGCCAGTTGTGCATCGGTAATTCCTGACCGTTTCAGTCCTTCGAGGGGATCAAACCCAAAAGCCCTTAGTAATGCGAAACACCATCCATTTTTCTCTGGCATCGGTCGGGCATGTAGGACGGGCTGTTGACTTGATCGTGGCATTATGGAACATACGTAACATTCAGTTTGGTTGGATGCTTTGGCCAACATTGACACATACTGGTACCACATGTTGTCTGCATGTGGTATATCTGGGTTTATCGTTATATACTTTGTCAACAGTTCGGTCGTCATTCTCTTGATTCGGGTGGGAGTTCCCCTTTCCCCTTGGGGACCCTGGACACTCCATGTCATCGGCAAGCATGCTACAGCCACAGCACAGACAAGCACTCCTCTGAGTGCCATTTTCTGTTCAGTTCCACAGAGCCACCTGAACCCCCAGGGAGCTAAATGGTCAGGATTCTTAGATCTTCACCGGTTTGAGACTGATGCCAAACTATAATTGACACCCCCTTTGTAGCCAGACTTCGTCCTGACCGGGGCCTAGGGGTCAAGCACTCTCTGCAGCTTACAGTGGCTGAGATGTATCCAGGTGGGTCTTTCTGCAATCTTGACAGCGGTGGGTGTGGCAAGTAGGACTTGGAATGGTCCCTCCCACCGGGGTGAAGACCACGTCTTTCTCTTGATTACTTTGATGAAGACCCAGTCGCCTGGTTTCGCTGAGTCATCCTGTGGGGATAAAGGAGTGGAGGGCAGTAAATTTGCATTTGAGACTTCTTTCATTTGCATGGTTTTGATCATGTAGTCAGCTAAAGTTAGCTCTTCTGTGGCTATGTCTAGATCATGTGAGAACAGAGGGAGCCTGTATGCTCTGCCATGAATGATCTCATAAGGGGTTAAACCCTTGCTACAGGGCGTAATCCTCATATAGAGTTTTACCAAATCTAGACATTCGGGCCATGGTCTTCCTGTTTCTGCCATGCATTTGGTTAGTCTATTTTTAATTGTTCCATTTGCCCTTTCAACAAGGCCAGCGCTCGATGGATGATAGGAACAATGATTTTTTAATGTAATCTGCAAATGTTCAGCCATTTTGTTAATGACTGAATTGACAAAATGTGGCCCATTG